>NC_091685.1:114190530-114493560 GCF_041296265.1 Equus caballus | reverse complement strand
AGATTTTGGGGGTTTTGTTTTTTTTAACATATAGGCCCTGTATTTTTCTATTTAGCTTAATTATTTACTATTATCTATTTTATATGTGTTTGGTTTTTTCCATTTCTATGTGTTTATTGACAGTAATGAAGAAGCTATTGATTTTTAAATATATATTTATGTGAGTAAATGATAGAATTAGCAAACTCTCTTTTTTATTTTATTACTCCAAACTGCAATTTGGGGCGATGTCTAGATGTACAGCTGCATCATCAGCCCTTCGTTTTTTCTATTCCAGTGGTTTTATAAATTATTTCCTTTAGGTTTTATTATCGCACTCATCGGAACTTCCAAAATGATGTTGGTTAATAAACTTAGTGGTGTACATTTCTGTCTGCTTATACTCTTAAAGAAAATGTCTTTAGCATATGTGTTTTAGGTAAAGATGGTAAGCATAGCAAATACAAAAACACCTGTTCTGACTTGCTTTCCTTTAGTATAAAGGTTGAAAAGCTAAAACTGCTTTTTCCAGAATTCCTTTCATGGAGGCTTTATTTTTTCAGGCTTTGATATTTTTCTATATTTTCCAAATTTCCTGCAATGAACACATAATTAACTTGCCCAAGTACACACAGCTGGTGAGTGGTCAAGCTAGACACAAGAAGATACGTCAAAACACTGTTCCAAGGAGAGTGTTCACTTCTCACTGGATTTATTACTGTGTTGTCATTGCATTATTTGATATGTAAAGTTTATTTGCATTATCTATCTCACCGGGAAGATTTAGTAAGGGCAGTCCAGCATACATGACTTTGGTGATCTTATACATTGTATTCTTTGGTTTTTGCTACTATTCATTTGTAACAAGTACTACATGTTGTTATTAATGTGATCTTTTTATTCCTACTTTGTTACAAAGTAACAAGCAAAGCTACTGCTTTGTTGAGGGGGGCAATTTCAGTATTTCAGAAGCTGATTTTGTCTCTCCTGCTTTTACACTTTAGGTGTGCCTCTGCCAGATATTAACGTGCTACATGAAAGGTGACTCTCTACTTCACCCGGATGTCATAGAATACTCAAATGTCAGGGTTGGAAGAAGCCTTAGAGATATTCTAGTCCAGCACTTTCATTCCCCTGATAGAAAAGTTGAGGTTCAGACAGACAAGCTAACAGTCACATGGATTTTGAAAAGCTGGGCCTGGAACCCAGATCTCTTGATCTGCATGACAAGGCCTTTTCCATGATTCCAAACTCTCTCTACGTTTTCTGCTCTTAGCGTGAATGTGATAGACCCCGAAGTCTATACCCAGGTGTAAATGTGGAACCTGTCATTAGCGTAACTGGAACAATGTCTTCCTCATGTAATTAGGTTTATAAGCTGTGAATATTTTGCATCTCCTCGGTAAATCATGTATATTTCCACCCAAATTTGTCTTTTTAAAGACAACCGGCCCCAAATGGAGTTGCTCATGCTAAGCCCAAGTCACCAAACTGAGACTTAAACACAGTTTCAGCTCTTCTAGAAGTGAAATCTAAAACCAGTCAACAGGAGATGCCCGATGGGCACTAGGTAATCTGCCTGATAGACCCCTGCCCTCCCCTAAAGGAAAAAACCTTGCAACAGCCAATCCACTTCTCCACCTAAAATAACTTCCTTGTTCCTGCTCCCTTCTGCCTATAAAAGCCTTTCATTTCATCCATCCCCAAGGGGTTCCTTTCTAACTGCCAGATTGGATGCTGCCTGATTCATTAATTACTGACTAAAGCCAATAAGATCTTTGACATTTACTCAGCCGAATTTTGTTTTTTAGATCTTAAACATGTTATTTCTAGCTCTGTGTTTAGGCAATTTTCAATGTAACATGGTCTCTAGGCACCTTATTAAGAATATTGTCAATATTCTGCCTTTAAGACCAAGAAAACAAAGTGCAACGAGAATTTAAGTATGAGAATGACACCCTTGTGGTGTCACTTATTATAAATCTTTTCTTTAACAAAATTCTTCCTATAGATTAGCTTTTAGTAGTAGACTTGGAAACGTCTTAATGAAGTTCTAAAGTTCAATTCTTTAGGTGTTCACAGGCAATGTTAGATGTAGGTGAATCATCTAACTTAGGATAAAACTAAGCATGTTCCATTTTTTCAAATTGACTTCATAAAACATTCTTCCAAGTTCTTATATTTTTCACAGAAAACTACAAGAGCTCACTGATTATGGGGACTTGAGCCCAGTAATGAAGTGAGTCTCTGGCAGGCTTATCTGTACCTCTGCTATCACTTGAATTCAGGGGATGGCTATACAGCTATGATGTTGCCACTTAAGAATTTTAATCCTTTTTAAAATGAGCTGTGAATGACCAGCTATGCTAATATGAAAGACTAGAAATTTGGCTCAGTTTGAGAAAACACTCTCAAAACAAAGTACCTTCTGTGATATAAAAGAATGTCATCTATCAAAAATTAAATTTGCATAATATTCAAGGAATTCCAACAATAGAAAATCATTTGTGAAATAAGTTTTTAAAGGACGTAATACACACTTCATTATTGGACATATGTTTTATAAACCTTAGCTCTTTGTTTTCCAGTTTATATGTTAGAATGTTAGAAGAAATACCTATTTGGGTACTCCCTGCTAGATATTTAAATTTTCTTTACTTTTTATTTAAAACAACATGAGCCTCTGCAAAATATTTCATACAGTGGTATTTTGTGCTAAAGAAAGGGTAAATTAGTTAGGAATAGTTTCAGAAACAGATTTCAAATTTAATAATCACTTTTAAAATGTTACTGTTGAAAGAGGAAGATAAAGATATTATTTAACCCAATGTGAAGAGGAGGATTCTTAGAGGAAATAGGTCTCTAGAACAATCATGAAAAGTGAATTGGCATTCTTTGTTAGTGGAGGAGGGAAAGGCATTTCTGGAAGAGAAAGCACCTAAACAAGGCCGCAGATGCGTAAAACAACCTGGAGACATTTTGAGAACCGCAAGCTCTTTGATATGGCAGAATCAAAGAATGTGTTTGCCATGGGCTGAGGAGTGTACCTGCCAAGCGTTAAGGATGGAAGAGTAATCAAAGACCGGATAAAGGATGGCGTTTTATGTTTCATGTGTTAGGGGGTCCCTGCAGGGGGGCATCAAAGGGTTTCAAAACAGGGAAATACGATTAGATTGTTTTTGTACTATTGGCTCCGGCAGCAATATGGAGGATGGAATGGAAGGTTGTGAGACTAGTGGCCGAAAAGAATTAAGACAATAGTGTGATAGTATAGAAATGAAAAATAAGGAACAGTGGTGATGGAGGGGGGTGGAATTGAATGAATATGGGGGAGGAAGGTGGGAGGGAAGACTAAGAGGACTCTGACCTGAGTTGTTCGTGAGTGGGCAGTGCCAAGAAAGGGGATATAGGAGAGGGAGTGGTCTCCAGGAAAGCCTTTATTCCATGGCAGGTTTGTTGCTTTCAATACGTCCACCATGTATAGTTCTGGAGCTCAGGAAGGAAAGTGAGATAAGTATCAGGGATTCCACAGCCAAAAAGTGAAGTTCCGGTCTTGAGGGTGGAGCTCTTGGTAAGCGAGACTTAGAGGGAGAAGAGAGATCCAAGGACAAAACCGGTGGAAGCATCAATATTTATAGAGAGAGAGAGAGAAAGAACAGAACAGTCAAAAAAAAAAAAAAAAAAAAAAAAAAAAGAGAGAGACAAAAGGAATGGTTAGAGAGGTAAGAAGAGAAGCAAGAAAGAGTGGTGTCTTCCTTATATTTCAGCCAAGTGAACTCATTCCTCATCACTACCTCAGAATATCAGTAGCTTTCCTGTTTCTAAGCCTTTTCTCATGACCTTTCATCTTTTAAAAATCAGTTCCTCTTAAACTCCTACTTTTCAGGGTCTAACTGGAATGCCAGGTCTTTTGCGAAAGCTTTCCTGGTGGTCACCTTCATAATCTCTCTTCCCTCTATTTTCCCAATAATCCCAGCATCATGAAATTGGATATAGCTGTATTACTTAAGGCAATCCTTATTAATTCCTTTTGAAATAGCAGTAATAAAGCCTTTACATGTCAGTGTAAATAATATTTTAATGAAAAAATATATTTTCTAAAACAGAACAATTTAATGAGAAAAGTAGTATTGTTTTACATTTTTGTGAATCTCTTTAACTCCTGGCTTAATAGAAGACAGCTGAATTACCATAACCATTTCTGTATTCAATCTGTTGTGAACAGCTGTTTTGGTTGAACTACGGGAAGAAAATGTAGCCTTACACAGAAGAAGGGTATATGTAATAGCCTTTTCAGAAAACTATGCATACTCTTTCTTTTTTGGATATACACCAAAACTTAACAAGGATTTATTTCTTAAAGGTTACTTATAATATGGATTCTGAAACCATATCAATAAAATTTTCAAACTGTTATGTTAAAATCCACTTGTCTATCTTAGAATTTGAATGGCCATTTTTTTTTTAACCCATGCATGATTTTTGTAACATTGCTTACACGTTTGTCATTTGGAAAATATTAATTCACTGAATTATGCAATTCTTTGAAATGTTGATGCATTTCATTATCACATTTGTTCATAAGACTACCAATCTCCTCAGAAAAGGCTTTAAATACTGGGAAACTATTAATCTCATAGTAACAAGTACAACTTTTCCAAATTCTCATTTTCACTTAAAAGCTCAAGTTTTATCGTTGGAAATAAATACCAGCAATTATTTCCTTTAATGTGTTTTCGAGAACTGTCTTCATTTTCAAGAAAATGTCATACCTTTCTACTCTGAATATGAATCCTTTGTATATATGCCTTATCTTTCTAGAGGGAAAAGGAAAGAAATGGCTTAATTCCTATTTGTATTTTCCTTTCAGCTTAAAATGGAGGTTCTTGAGCTTAGCAGGTCCTCCACAAATATTTGTGGACTTGAATTGAATTTATTTCCGCTGTGAATCAAACTGCTCTAAGGTGTACTTATGCCCCACTTTGCCTGAGGCAATCCCCACTTATGCCTATTCCCTCCATGTACCATCCAGTTTAAGACTTTTTTTCCTGATTTACACTAGTAGTACTAAATGTTGTATCAAAACAAATGAGGATCAACTTGATGGACTTTTATTTTGTACTTGCAATTTCCGCTATAGTCTCATCTAGAAGTGTGAGACTAATATGCACGGAAAAGAATTCTCACCTTAACACATATAAAGACAACCAGAGATAACCTATCTTTCTATTCCAGAACATTTCTAAGTGCAAAATAACTACCAGTTGCTGTTCAGAACACTAAGCAGAGTCTTAACTGATAAAATAACGTGTGTTTGGATGCAAGTGGCTAGGAACACTTAAATCCTAGGGCTTGGGGGTAGAGGAAGATGGATTCAACACACTTGCCCCTGCGGTCTGTCTGGTAGTCCAGAAAATTATGCCATGGTTCATGCTACAGGTTTCAAGGTGGAACAAGCTGCCAGGGTCATTGGGAAATATGGGTAACTATGGATTAGATGTTCATGCAACATGTACAGGAAATAGAGGCTGGTTACCATAATGTGTATCCAGAGGGGTCTGAACGCTCTTACTGTAGCAGTTTTGTCAGAATCTTATAGTATAAATCTTCAAATTTTTATTTTATCAATGCTTTTTTTAAAAAAAAATATCACAATAAACTCTTTGGGTAGTAATGAGCCAAATATTTAGTGAAAAATTAAGTACTGAGCTTCTATTTCTCAAGAAACCTAATGATGAAGGTGTAATTTTCAAAAATGTTAAAATTCCCTGTCCAAGGGGGGCGTAATGGCTGACCACATGAAAACCAAAAGCATCCACTTCAAAAGTTAATGTTATTTTAAGACAATTGAGCCTGGAGATCATGAGTTCACATGCACATGTGCAGAAGGTGTATTTACATGTCACTCCGTGAAGCATGACTTTCCATCTGGGTCTATTTCACTTCTAAATTTTGCTTTTTAGATTCCAAGTTTTCTTATTATCATACAAAAAGTGAAGTGATCACTATCACTTTATTGCTTCCATTAACAGAATAACTTCACAGAAAGTTAAATGATGAGAATCTTATAGCAACATATCAGATGCTACAAATAGTAAACCGTCAATTAAAAATGTTTCAATTTTTTTCCCCATAAAAATCATGGAATCAAAGTAAAACTATTTAAAGTTCATTCTGTCAAGATAAAACACCTGCCTGTATTGTTAAAGCCATTATTAATTTAGTGTAAAAGTTCAACCTTGAGATAAAATTATTTGCTTCATACAATAACAAAAAATACAAATTTTGATGGAGAACCTTGTAGAAACATAGTACAAGCAATGTTCCACTAAATTAAGAAAAATACA
Source organism: Equus caballus (assembly GCF_041296265.1). Classification (NCBI taxonomy): domain Eukaryota; kingdom Metazoa; phylum Chordata; class Mammalia; order Perissodactyla; family Equidae; genus Equus; species Equus caballus. The sequence continues at coordinate 114,487,234 of NC_091685.1, read as the reverse complement.
ATGAAGAAATGTGTTTATTGTATTGGTTGTGGTACATACAAAATTCGTAATTGCCTCCTAAAAGAGCTATGATGATCTAGCAACTGAAATAGAAGCTTAGTTGTCAAATTTTATAAATATTTTGTACATACACGCAGTTAGAGTGAGATATATAATTTTTTTTACAAACTGGATGTTGAAATAAAAAATAATTCCAATTCAGTATGGAGAGAGGTACTTTCTCTCTTTGCTAGTCATCATCAATCAAATTTTAAAAATGCTGGAACCCTAAAAGAAGTTCTTTGTAAACCAATGTAAGTGCAATACAATAATGACTTTTGTCGTAAGTGTTCAAAATTGCTTGGAAATATTAAATCAAAGTAGTCAATAAATAGAGTGCCCAGAACTTCACCGTTTGAAGTTTTTAGCAAGTTGCAATTACTGAATACAAGACTTGCAAGCAGGATTTCTTTGCAATTTATTTTAACTAAAACAAAAGAACTTGTATGAATTAATGAGGCGCAAAGGGTGTACAAGATTTGATTTTGAAATTAAATAATAGATCTTTGTAATATCTTGAATGTCTTTTGATTGCACACCTACTTTTATTTGGAGAAAATTACTCTCTGTGCCAAAATAGAGTGAAATTTAAAGGAATTTAAATTTGGCAAAACATTCAAAAGAATCTTAGAGAGAGATAATTTGCTTCATGAGTTTTGTTTGATAGAACATTTATTGAATAAATATACCTGAGGCAAAAAGAGAGTACCTGTGAAAATATTTTGGCTGAGATATTAGCACATTTCAATATAATGCAATTAAAATTGGGAATATTCTCAATTTAACATTATTTTCGATCTGAACAGGTACCACAGCAACTGTAGAGAATTTTCATAGTTGACAATAGTATGGTTGAAACAGAAAAAATCAACTGACAATGTCAACAATTTCAAATGTATTGACAATAAAATGCCACTTTAAAGATTGCAGGTAATTTTATGGAAAACATACAAAATAATAAGACCATAGTAAAAGAAAACGTTCTTCAGGAAAATACCAGTGACATGGTATTACAAACATATATGGCTAAGAAACTGATTAAAATATATGGAGATGTAGCAAGAATAACAATTCTGCCTATATCTTTTTTACTATCTATATTATTTATCTTTTTAAAGTGAAGATATAACACATATAGTAAAATTCACCAATGTTAAAGCTTGATGATTTCTCACATATGTATACACTTACCCAAGCACCATTCAGATCAAGAGAACATTCCAGCACCAGAGTAGACTCTCTCTTACCTCCTTCCTGTCAATTTAGCCCCCAATAAGTTACCGTTATTCTGACCTCTGTCCCCAAAAATTAATTTTGCCTCTTTTTGAACTCCATATCAATGGAACACTACAGTATGCATTCTTTTGTCTCTGAATTCTTTCACTCAACATTATCAGATCCATACATGCTTTGGAGTACTGCAGGCTGTATTCTTTTTTTGTTCTATATTATTCTATTATATGAATATGCCACCTTTAAGTTATCCATTGAACTATTGATGAACATTTGTTTTGTTTCCAATTTGGGGCCTGTATGAGCAATTATCTATGGAAATTTTTTGGATATGTATTTGGCAGGCATAGGTAGTCATCTGTCTTGAACACATACCTAACGTTGGATATTGCTGTCTCATAGTTTGGGGATGTTTAGCTTTAGTAGATATTGCTAAACAGTTTCCCACACTGTAACTAGCACTATCACCAGCAATATATTAAGGTTCCAGTTCCTTTACCTCCTTGCCGACACTTGGTATTTATGGTCCTTTTAATTATAGCCATTTTAATGGGTGTCATTGGTATTTTATTACTGCTTTAATTTGTATTTCACTGTGATTAATAATATTGAACATATTTTTATATATTTATTGGTGATTTAGATACCTTCTTTTCTGGAGTACCTACTCAAATCTTTTGCTCATTTAAAAAAATTTGGGCTAAGAGTCTCTTCCTTATTGTTTGATATGAGTTTATTTTATATTCCAGATACAAGTCCTGTGGGAGATATGTGTATTCCAAATGTCTTCTTCCAATCTGTGGCTTCCTTTTCACTCTCTCAGTGGTGGTTTTGATAAAGAGAATGTTCTTAATTTTAATAGAGGCAAATTTATCAATATTTTATTTTACAGTTGAATTTTGTATTCTATTTAAGAACATATGCTTGTCTCAAGGCTATAAAGATGTTCTGTGTTTTTTTCTTGAAAATTCATTATTTGAATTTTCACCTTTAGGTATAGAATCTGTCTTAGACTATTTGGGCTGCTGTAACAGAATACCACAGATTGGGTGGCTTATAAACAACAAACGTTTATTTCTCATGGTTCTGAAGGTGGGGAAGTCCACAAGCGAGGCACAGGCAGTTTGGTGTCTGGTGAGGACCTGCTTCCTGGTTCTTGGCAGAGGGGGTAAGGGACACGCTAGAGTCTCTTTAATAAGGGCACTAATCCCATTCATGGGGGCTCCACCCTCATGACCTAATCACCTCCTAAAGTCCACACCTCCAAATACTATCATATTGGAAATTAGGTTTCAACATATTAATTTTTGAGGGGCACAAACATTCAGTCTACAGAAGAATCCATTTCAAATTAAGTTTTTTGTGAGATAGGAGTCATGTTTAATTTTTTCCAGTATTATATCCAATTTTTTCTGGCATTCTTTTATTAAAAAGACTACCATTTCTTTTACTGAACTGCAGTGGTGACTTTGTCATAAACCAAGTGAATGTTTATATTTGGATCTGTTTCTGGGTTCCTTACATTGTTATGTTGTCCTTGAACCAATACCACACTGTCATAATTTCTGTAGCTTCATAACAAATCTTGATATCTTTGTTCTCCCAACTTTTTTCCTCTTCTTCAAGATGCCTTGGCTATGTTAGGTACTTCACTTTTTCATGTAAATTTTAGAATATGCTTGTCAATTGGTACACACAAAAAAGCCTCCTGTGATTTTGAATTAGGATTGCCTTGAATCTATAAATCTCTTTGGGGGAGAATTGACATTTTTGCTACTGTGAATCTTCCAATCATGAATGTAGAATATCCTCGCATTTATTTAGGCATTTATACAGTCGTGGTTTTATACAGTAACGACATTTCAGTCAATGACAGACTGTGTATATGATGGTAGTCCCATAAGATCGGTACCATATAGCCTCGATGTATAGTAGTCTATACCATCTAGGTTTGTGTAAGTACTATAGAGGAGGAAGAAATTTTCTTCTACCCTTCTATGTTCTTCTGGCTTCTCTAAGAATTCAATTGACATAAGATAGATTAACAGAAAAAAAAAGCAAAAGTTTAATAACATGTATACATGGGAGAAACCCAGGAAAACCAAATAACTCACCAAAATGGCCAAAGCCCTCACCTTAATACCATCCATAGCTAAAGACAAAAGAAGATGTTGGGGGTGGGGAGAGTTAGGGACTTCAAAGGGAAGGAAAGCAACTCACTGGTAGGTGAAAAGGAGCAAACATTTGGAAAACAAGTGTTTGACCACAAAGAAACAGAAGAACACAGAAGGGAGTCCAACGAACAGGCTTTTCTAGGTTCCTCCCTGTCTACCACCTAGTTCATATTATGCTAAACTGAGAGCTTGCTTCCTGAGACAGGTTATTTATATGAGATTTTTTTTGGCAGTTAAGGGGGAGGTAACAAGAAAAACTTTCTGAATCTGTTGTTTCTTAAAAATAATCAGCCTAAAATAATTTTTATGTTAAAGAGACACATTTTCAAACAGCAAATTTTGTTCCCCTTCTATACATTTTATATGTTCCCACAATGACAAAATCACCTAACAGCGCATTTCTCAGAATGTATCCTCATCATTAAGTGCCACATGACTATATTCTCTTTAGCAATATTTTGTAGTTTTCAGCACAGAAGTTTCGCACATCATTTTTCAGACATTCCTACATATTTTATTTTTCAGTGCCATTTTAAATGCTATTAAAATTTCTTTATATGTGGAGATTAAACAAAATGGGTCAATGAAGAAATCAAAGGAGAAATAAAAGAATACCTGGAGACAAATGAGAATGAAAATATGACATGCCAAAATTTATGGGATATGGCAAAAGTGGTCCCAAGAGGGAAGTTTACAGCAATACAGGCCTACCTCAACAAACAAGAAATACTCAAACAATCTAACAGTGCACCTAAAGGAATTGGAAAAAGAAGAACAAACAAAGCTCAAAATCAGTAGAAGGAAGGAAATAATAAAAATCAGAGTAGAAATAAATGAAATAGAGACTTAAAAAGCAATAGAAAAATATCAGTGAAGCTAAGAGCTAGCTCTTCGAAAAGATAAACAAAATTGACAAAACTTTATCTGGATTCACCAAGAAAAAAAGAGAAAAGCATCAAATAAATAAAATTAGAAATGAAAGAGGAGAAATTACAACAGGCATCTCAGAAATACAAAAGATTATGAGAATATGATGAAAAGCTATACTCCAAAAAATTGGATAATCTAGAAGAAAAGGATAAATTCTTAAATCATACAAACTTCCATAACTAAAACTAGAAGAAATAGAGAATCTGAATAGACCAGTCACCAGTAAGGAGATTGAAACAGTAATCAAAAATTTCCCAAAAAATAAAAGTCCAGGACCAGATGGCTTCCCTGGTGAATTCTACCAAAGATTCAAAGAAGACTTAATACTATCCTTCTCAGACTCTTCCAGAAAATTGAAGAGGAGGGGAGGCTTCCTAACTCATTCTATGAGGCCAACATTACCCTGAGACCAAAACCAGACAAGAACAACACACAAAAAGAAAATTACAGGCCAATATCACTGATGAATATTGATGTAAAAATCCTCAGCAAAATACTAACAAATCGAATACAACAATACATTAAAAAGATCATAAATGATGATCAAGTGGGATTTATACCAGGGACGCAGGGATGGTTCAACATCTGCAAATCAATCAATGTGATATACCACATTAACAAAATGAGGGAAAAAAAACAACATGATCATCTCAATAGATGCTGAGAAAGCATTTGATATGGTCCAGCATTCATTTATGATAAAACTTTCAATAAAATGGATATAGAAGGAAAGTACCTCAACATAATAAAGGGCATATATGACAAACCCACAGCTAGTATCATTCTCAATGGAGACAAACTGAAAGCTATCCCTCTAAGAACAGGAACCAGACAAGGATGCCCATTTTCACCACTCTTATTTAACATAGTATTGGAAGTCCTAGCTAGAGCAATCCAGCAAGAAAAAGAAATAAAAGGGGTCCAAATTGGAAAGGAAGAAGTAAAACTCACTATTTGAAGATTACTTGATTTTATACATAGAAAACCCTAAAGAATCCACCAAAAAGTTTTCAGAAATAAGAAATGAATATGGTAAAGTTGCAGGATACAAAATCAACATACAAAAATCAGTTGCATTTCTATACACTAACAATGAAGCAGCAGAAAAAGAAATTAGGAATACAATCCCATTTACAATTGTAACAAAAAGGATAAAATACCTAGGAATAAATTTAACTGAAGAGGTGAAAGATCCATATGCTGAAAACTATAAAATGTTGCTGAAAGAACTTGAAGAAGACACAAAGAAATGGAAAGCTATTCCATGCTCTTGGATTGAAAGAATCAACATAGTTAAAATATACATACTTCCTAAAGCAATCTGCAGATTCAATGCAATCCCTATCAAAGTTCCAACGACAGTTTTCACAGAAATAGAACAAAGAATCGTAAAATCTATATGGAACAACAAAAGACCCCAAATTTTCCAAAGGAATCCTGAGGAAAAAGAACAAAGCTTGAGGTATCACACTTCCTGATTTCAAAATACACTACAAAGCCATAGTAACCAAAACAGCATGGTGCTGGCACAAAAAACAGACACAGAGATCAATGAAACAGAATTGAGAGCCAAGAAATAAACCCACACAACTACGGACAGCTAATTTTCAACAAGAGAGCCAAGAACATACGATGGAGACAGGAGAGTCTCTTCAATAAATGCTGTTGGGAAAACTGGACAACCACATGCAAGAGAATGAAAGTAGACCATTATCTTACACCATACACAAAAATTAACTCAAAATGGATTAAAGACTTCAATGTAAGACCTGAAACTATAAAACTTCTAGAAGAAAACATAGGCAGTACGCTCTTTGACATTGGTCTTAGCAACATATTTTCAAGTATCATGCCTGACAGGGCAAGGGAAACAATAGAAAAATTAAACAAATGGGACTACAAAAAACTATAAAGCTTCTGCACAGCAAAGGAAACCATCAATAAAGTGAAAAGGCAACCTGGCAACTGGGAGAAGATATTTGCAAACCATATACCTGATAAGGGGTTAATATCCAACATATACAAAGAACTCATACATCTCAACAAAAAAACCCCTAACAACCCAATTAAAAAATGGGCAAAAGATCTGAACAGACATATTTCCAGAGAAGACATACAGATGGCCAACAGACACAGGAAAAGATGTTCAACATCACTAATTATCAGGGAAATACAAATCAAAACTACAATGAGATACCACCTCGCACTTGTCAGAATGCCTATAATTAACAAGACAAGAAATAGCAAGTGTTGGAGAGGATGTGGAGAAAATGGAACCCTCATACACTGCTGGTGGGAATGCAAACTGGTGCAGCCACTATGGAAAACAGTATGGAGATTCCTCAAAAATTTAAGAATAGAACAGCCATACAATCCAGCTATTCTACTGCTGGGTATTCATCCAAAGAACATGAAAACACGAATGTGCAAACATATATGCACCACCCAAAGATTAATTTCCATCCATACAATACACACGTGCCTAGTCATCCCCTTCATAGTGGCTGTACCAGTTTGCATTCCCACCAGCAGTGTATAAGGGTTTCCTTTTCTCCACATCCTGAGAGGTTTTATTTTCTTGATCATACTTTTCCTGCATCTGTTGAGAGAACTGTATGTTCTTTATTTTGTTAATGTATTGAGTTACATTGATTGAACTTTAAATGCTAAACCAGTCTTGCATTTCTAGAATAAGCTCCATTTGGTCTTGACATATTACCCTTTCTATATGTCCTGTATTAGATTTTCTCATTCTTATACAGGACTTTTGCATCTATGCTCACGACAGATATTAACCTATAATTTTCTTTTCTTATAATTATTATGCCTAGGTCATTTTTAAATGTTCATATAATCAATATAAAATTTGTTTAAATTTCCTTTAATGTACATAGATATATATTGTTTTGTATCTAGAAAGACATTTGAAAATAATTTTTGAATAAAACAATTTTTGGTCAATATATAAATATTTCAAAATATATTGAAATAATATTTAAAATAAATATTAAGTTATGTAGTTTTCATCATTTTTACTGTTCTTTTCTCTCAAAGTGTCGTAGCTGGATGATAAATTTTTATAGTCCCTTATTAATACGTAAGGAAACTGTCAAGCTCAGGGCAATATTGATTCTTCCTTGCCCTTAGGCTCTCAGATAAAGAAACATTTTTTTCCTGCCAAAGCATGACCCTCCGAACCTTTTGCTGGATGCTGAGCATCTCCTATCCGTTTCTGCTCTGGGCCTTTGCTCTTGCTATTCCCCCCCTCCTGGAGCACCCTCTCAGCTCCTGCCGTCTTTGCCCTTTGGAATTTTTCCTACACCTTACATTCCAAATTAAGTACTCTCCTCTTCCTCCATTCCAAAAAGACGAGATTTATTTCTGAAAAGGTGCTGGTAATAATCACTAACACTCATATGACAATCATTATGTGTCAGGTACTGTTTATTCTAAGTGCTTTAAATATGTTAACTCATTTAAGCTAAGCCTCCTAACAACTTCATGAGTTAGGTATTATTTTTATTGCTTTTTTTATAGGAAAGGAAACCGTTCTAGACAGGTTAAGTAACTTGCCGAAGTTTAAGCAATTAATCACTGGATTCCAATCTAAGCTGATTGTTTCCAGGGCCTACCACCCCACTATATCACCTCTCGAGGCGATAGCTGATAATTAGTTTTCATTTCTATTGTCATTGATGTAGTTTAGATCCTTTCATCTCTCAACAGTTCTTTGTCAATATCGGACAAGTGTCACTAGTAGCAGAGGCACTGTAGGATGCACATCTACTTCCACACTACTCCCAAAGCAACTTTCTAAAGCATGCATCTCAACAGCAGCTCCCAGACTATGACAAAACAAAATAACCTCCAAAACCCCCTCAATTTCTCATTTATTTGTTTAAGAACATCTGTAGCTGTTCATTGCCTTTAAGATAAAGTCCAAAGTCTACCATGGCACCAAGGTCCTTTATAATCTGATCCCAGTCAACGCTTCTAGCTGCAGCTCTAGCATCACACCCTGCCCCCACCCCAGCCTTTATTCTCTATACCCCTCTCAGTTAGTAGGCCTTAAACTGACATGCCTGCATATGCCTTCATGTCCTCCTTAGGGTCTCTCTCTCTGCCCGCCTTATCCTTCAGCCTCCCTTCCTCCTTCTTTCCCTCTCTTCTTCTCTGCTTTCCTCCGTACCTACCTCCTTACTTCTACCTCTTTTCTTTCTCTCTCTGTCTGTCTACAAAGTCCAGCTCAAATATCATTTCTTCTCTTGTCAGTGTTCCATAAACACCTCTTTCATTACCACCCCTAGCAAAATTCTTCTGAGATACCATAACACAGTGAATCTGCCTCTGTTATGGCACCCATCATATTGTAGATCGTGATGTGCGTTCATACCTAGTTCCACAACTAGCTAGGGAGTTGTGTGGGGGTCGGGGCCATGTTTTACTCTCCTTTATCCCCAGCGCTTATCACTTTGTGCAAGGTACACAGTAGATTCTCAACAAATGTCCTGTGAAATGAATGGTCTGTTTATTTATTGAATCATCTAATTGGGCTGAACACATTGATGTCTCTCAATAAGTATTTTTGAAGTATAACCCTGTATCTTCTTGTTCTTTGGAGTAAGCACATATCTAGTTCTGAGATGCCTATAGATTTACCAAGGGGCATTATAAACCCTACCGCGGGATAATCAAGGCCTCCTCACTAGCACAGCTTCATACAGAGCCACTGTTGGTGCTGAGGTGCTTAAACATCACTCGTGATCATAGAGTATTTCAAATTTGTATATTCTACATATAGCGTTTCCTCTTGTTCTATTGTTAGTGTGAATAAGAGGATGCACAGAGCCTTCAATTGTATAGAAGCAATGGACATCCTCCTCTTATTTTTCTTCTATAGGGTGTTTTAAGAAAAGATGTGAATTTACTTTGTTTTCAAAAACTGTCTATAAAATATTCAACAGATTTATCCTTTATAGGTATAAACCAAAATATAGACTCTTATTTTTGTCATTTAAAAAGAAACCTTCACTTCAAAATAATTTATTAATAAATGTATAACCAAGTTATTGCTGAGGAAGTGGGAGAATCTCCCTCACCCCCTTTCCTTAAGGTTCTTATGGCTGGTCAGATAATTAAAAAGTCAGGTTGGCAGGAGAAAATCAAACAAACTTTAATAGCATGTATACATGGGAGAAACCCGGAAGAAACTGAGTGACTCAGTCAACTGGCCGAGGCTGCCTGCTTAAGTATCTTCGGCTACAGACAAGGAGGACGTTTGGGGTAGTGATTTGGGGCTTCAAAGAGGAGGAAGGTAACCCACATGGAAATGGAAAAGCAAATGTTTGGTAAATAGAACTTTGATAAGAGTGGGCAAGGATCCTTCCAGTCTACCAGGAACCCAGAGTTATCTATGGTGATGGCCTGTCCTGGACAGGCCTTTATTTTAAATTTCTTTTAGGCAGTTAGGGGGGAAAGGTGGAATGTTCTTGCTGAGTCTGAGCCCTTATTGTCTTCAGCTCGAAATAATCTGCATACCAGAGTGGTGCATCTTGGGGTGGCCTGCCCTGAACCCCGTCATTATCTATATGATTATGTTGTATTAACCTTGGAGCAATCTTTATAGAACCTGTCACCCCCATTCTGTTCCAAACATTAAAGGAACAAAATAGACAAGGCTTACTTCTTCGAGTTTCTGCTTTAAAGCCACGGGGTAATTTAACAAGGTAGTGTAAAAGAAACACTAACGTGAGAAAATTCTTCATTTCAAGGGATTATTGGTAATAGTGTATAAGTAACAGCCATATAGAGCAACTCAATTCCCCAGGAAACTTCATAAAACTTCATAAGACACCTAAGTTAACAGCAGATTGGATGCATTTGTCAGTAGAAAGCCTTTGATGGAGAAATTTCTGGACTTTCCAGTAAAGAGCTACACAGAGCATATGGTTCATTGAAACAGGATAGAATTAAAAGAAAAATCAAATGTTTTAAGTAATCTGAAATTACTAAAATTTTAAATGTCTTCACATATCAACATCACACGAAAATTAGCTAAAAGAAAATCTCTGAAATAAAGTGTAAAGTTTGTTTGTATTTAACGTCCAGTTGAGTAAAATGCTTTCACACTAGCAGTTATATGGATTTTTCTAGAACCATTTATTTGAATAGTGATCATTATGTCATAACTGAGATACATTTAGAGCATTTTTACTTATTAGAAGGAAAGTAAATGGCCTTTTTGAGGGGTTTTTGGCTACCTTGACTTGTAAAAGTAATTCTGGGAGAAATAGTGACAGGAATCAAGCAGTGGTGGTGGTTCCTTGTTTAGCTTGCGTTTCTGTTGCTTTCTTTACAGTTTATACTTCTGCATAATTGACAACCACAGGGCTCCTGGATCTTGCAGCTCCCAGGGTCAGCCCTTGATGCTGAGCTGGTTCTCCTCGCATTCACTTCTTCCCCGCTGTACAGGCCCGAGGGCTTTAGCCTTTACCATCCTCTTTAAAACTCTTAGCATCTTCTCTGGTGCTTGCTGGCTGGATAATGAGGAGGCATCGTCTCTCAGCTCCCACTTCCTTACTCCTCTGAAAATAAGCATAGTAGACACTTTTTATTTAAGAATTTTATGTTACTCATTGTGGGATAGAAAGTCTGGATAAAAATAATCAGATTAAGAAAATTACAAAGTTTAAGAAACTTATAGCACTATTTTTAATGATTTTATTTTTTTTCGAGCGATTTTAGGTTCACAGCAAAATTAAGAGGAAGACGAGGGAAGCTCCCATACACCCCTGCCTCCATTCATATAGCATTTTAATGCATGTTGTCCCTCACAATTTCCTGAGATGGCTAGAAGGGTTAGAATCTCTGAGGACTCTTGCTCTGCTCTTTTATTTTTGGCGGCAGATTTCATGTGTTTCCAGCTTTCCTGTTTCCAGGTCCAAAGATCCCTTTCTCTATAAAGGCCTGCCTTCCCAGTACCGAGGCCTGAAGATGCAAAATGACAGGTGTCAATGAGCATCAGGGTCAGGATACCTGTCTCTGGGCCTTCCAGTCTTGACTCCCTTCTCATGGCCTCACAACTCAACATAGAACATGCTCCCCTATGATGTTACCACATCTAGAACCTTCCTTTGAATAGTCATGTTCCTGGGGACCTTGGGGATGATATAAAAATAAATAAGCCTGAATGAGTGAATCTTCAATTTTGTTAACGCATAATGCCTACTGCACGAGGCAAAGGTTATGGATCCTTAGTTTAGCCCACGGGTGCTCATGTTATCAAGGTTTATAAGTAAGTCACTGAAATCCCCTCTTTCATACAACCTTTCAAACTTCTTCCAGTTTTAGGTCCCCCCTCCGCCCGCACTACAACCACTGGCATCCCATAACAAGTAATTCACGCCTTATCTGGAGGCAGGGTGGAAGGGTGAATTTAGCTGCCAGTTAAGCCTTAGAGGCCACATCTTTCCTCACGACTAACATCAACATACTAAATGGATACCAAAATCCCATATAGCCCTCAACTCAGAGGAAAAGTAAACTCAAAATGTTCTGACATAAAAGCCAGTTACATTATTCTTCTGTTGTATAAATAAGATGACCATAGCTATAATAGTCTATTCTACGTATTACCGGCTCTATTGTTAAATAATTGAAAAGGCAAACAAGAACACCAAGGCATCACGGGGGTAGCAACTGTAAGATGTGGCTCCCACCCGTCCTCCCCACCCCCCTAAAAAGGTCTGGGGAAACGAAGGGAAAATGTTGGAATTATTAAAAACATGGAAGTTTAAAGGTGAGGCCTCGTGGGGGTGGGCCAGACCTCTGCCCAGGGACTGCTGCTCTACTGGCGCTGGTGTCCCCGATGAGTGTCACGAGACTGGTTCTGCAAGTGTCAGCATAGCTACGACCTGGAATCAAGGGCTGCTCCTGGAGCTAACAGCTACAGGAACTGGAAGCATTCCGGCAGGAGCAAGCCCCTTCTCTCTTCTCTGGCTTTGCAGTCTCCCTCCAGCGCCCCCTATTGGATGACAATAAGGAACCGCTGGCAAAGCAGAAATGAGTCCCAGCTTAAGCCTCACAAAGCCGAATGTCGACTAGGGGATTTGAAGCTGAGAGGCTAGTAACGCAGGAGGTTTTTAAGTGTTGTGTTATGGCTGAAGGAAGACCATTCGTTTTACAATTGAGATTTGGGTAAGAAGGCATTTGCAGAGAGTCACTCGAACAGACGCTAGAGTATAACAAAGTGGACACTGTAAGTGTTGACTACCCTTTCAATAACATTGGCCACAAAAGGAAGGAGAGAGAGAGGAGAATAACCTACAAAGATAGGAGGGTTAAGAAAGAGTGATTTGGGGTGGGGGGCGGTGGGATGAGAGAAAGGAGAACTTTGATAAAGAAGAAATACTTTCTTATAGATGGAAAAGACAGCTGGCCCTGTGGTTGAGTGGTTAAGTTTGTGCGCTCCACTTTGGTGGCCCAGGGTCTCCCTGGTTTGGATCCTGGGCGGGGACATGGCACCACTCATCAGGCCGTGTTGAGGCGGCATCCCACATGCCACAACTAGAAGGACCCACAACTAAAAGTATACAACGATCTACGGGGGTGGGGGAGATTTGGGGAGAAAAAGCAAAAAAAAAAAAAAAAAAAAAAGAGATTGGCAAGTTGTTAGCTCAGGTGCCAATCTTTAAAAAAAAACAAAAACAAAAGATGGAAAAGAATGAATGAAGTTACTGAAAAAAATTATGTGGAAAGGAAGGAAGTAGACAGAGCATTTGTAGGCTGATTTTAGCCCAGTCATCAAGGTGAGTGATCAGGTGCTTTGCTGAGAATGAGTGTAGGGCAATGGGATTGGGGCCTGGGGTAATGAAGATGATTCAGAACACTTCATGTATGGAATTAAATAGGGGCAGGAAAATTCCATTCCTGAGACTAATGAAGTGACTCCTACAAAGTGTCTGAACCAGACCAAGCATAAGAATTGCATACGCTTTTGGGGTTGTGTGTGTGTGTATGAATCTAAGCCTCCAGATTTGTTTCTGCAGCCCAGTTTTCCAGCTGAGGTACTATTGACCTTTTGGGCCAGTTAATTTTTTGCTGGGGGTGAACCCCAGGTACCTGAGGGTTGCTATAGATATTCAATAAGAACATGATTGCCTTTTGACCTTGTTCAATTTGCTGTTTTCCTGTTTAACTTGAGGGGTGACTCAGGGGGGTCTCAGGATTTGTGAGCTTGTTTTGCAGAAGAAAGATAATGCCTTTAGGGAGGTTGCAATCACCAGATGGCCGGCCCCCAGCAGCAGTTGACACCTGGAAGTCAGATAGCCCAGGGGCTTATCAGGAGTGACCCTTTTGTTTCTCCAAAGCTCCTCTATAAAGCCCCTTAGCTCTATAAAATCTCCCTGCTTTCTGCTCTGTTAAGGAGGATTTGAGAGAACCCAGGCTCCCACCTTCTCGTTTTGGCCAATTCAAATAAACTCTTCTCCATCTCCAAGCACTGATGTCTCAGTGTTCGGCTTGCTGCACATAAGGCACACAAACTTGAGATTAAGAGGTTCGGTATCTGGGGTAGGGGACTGTCCTGTGCACGGCAGGGTGTTTAAACTTCATCCCTAATCTCTACTCACTAGATACCCTCCCCCACATCATGACAATCACAAGTGTCCCCAGACATTGTCAAATGTCCCCTGGAGGCAGAGTTACCCCTGGCTGAGAGCCACTGCTCTAGCTCCATGAAATCGACAAAAGCTGATTTCTTTGTTCCCAGCAGTGGTCCTCTCTCCAGGCAAAGGCTATATTTTCAGCTTCTTGTCCTTCTCAGGAATCTTGGCACCTCCTAATCCTAGGAGGCTCACCACTTCTAATGTCTTTAAATTGAGTTTTAAGAAATTTACTGGGCTTTTCTAGTGGTTCTCATGGGAGTTTTGTTCTGCTGAAAGGTATCCTTAATATTCAGAAACAAAGTTCCAAAGAACTATCCTTTTTTTTTTTTTTTTTGATTCATTGATTTAGTTATACTGTTTTTTCTTTATTCTAACCAACTGATCCGCAGATGCAGCCCATGGGCTAAATCCAGCTCTTAATGGTTTTGGAAATAACAGTTGTCTTATGACAACACAGTCACACCGTCATTTATGTATTACCTGTGGCTGCTTTCACAGGAAGATTGTGGAGTGGTTGCCACAGAGATCTATGGCCCTCGAGCCACGGTTTGCCAACCCTGCTGGAGATATTGAACACTTTGAAGGTAGGAACCAAGAGTCTGTATCTCTGGTGTTTACTATTTTGTAGCTGAATGACTGCATGTTTAAATTTTCTTAGATTTACCTAAAAATATAAAATGAACTCAATCGTTTTCTTTCAAATGACTAAAGGCAATGAAAGATGTTGCTATGTTTGTCTGCAATATTATGTATTGTTTAAGTCAAATGGGATGGTTGGGTTAAAGAATAATGCCAAAGGGTTTAATTTTAAGAGTATAGACCCAATTCCTGGTTGTACCTATTAGTTTTGGTTTGTTCTGGGCTTTTTTAGTCATAAATTGCCCCTTTCACTAGCTATGTTGCAAAAAAATATATTATGTGTTACAAGAAGAATATGACAAAGTGAACAAATGCATTAGTACAAATCAGTCATTCCTACAGATTGAAAAAAAAAGTAAGTAAACGGGCCAGCCCCATGGCATAGTGGGTAAGTTAATGCACTCTGCTTCAGCGGCCCAGGGTTCACAGCTTTGGATCCCGGGTGTGGACCTAGCACCGCTTATCAAGCCATACTGTGGCAGCATCCCACATAAAGTCGAGGAAGATTGGCACAGATGTTAGCTCAGAGCTAATTTTCCTCACACACATGCACACAAAAGGTGCATTTACTAAAGATGGTCATTTACTTCATCTTTCTATTAATAGAACAGTGGAACAGTACACGTGTTTACATTACGTGTGTTCTCTTTTTACAGTACACATGTTTACATCACACATTGTCTTTGCAAGTACAATACACGTGTTTACATTACACATGTTCTCTTTGAAATTCATCTGAATATAATAATTTATATGTGATATATATTTGATAATGTATTCTTTGATAATAAGAATGCCTTCTATTTAATTTCTTTCAAATGCAGACAGCCTTTGAAATAGTCACCTTTTTCTCCCCCTTCTTTCACAGACATAAGTGAGGTAGGGGTAATTAGTATAATTATGTGTCACAAATGGACTCATAAACCAAAGAAAGGAAATTATTTACTAATTCGAGGTTGTTGAGATCCATTGTCCTTGGACTAAAATAATATTTGTGTACTCTGTCTACCAGTGCACTGTTGCTTGTATGTTTCTACTTCAAAATCTTATAATTCTTATTAATGATTTATTCTATTAATTTTTAATGATGACATTGTTAGTCAGATATTATCCTGAATGCATTTTGCATCTTGAATGTTAATGTATCTTTCTCATTCCATTAATTCTGTGACAAAAGCACGTTTACCGTACCATAAATCTTATCAGTCTTTGAACAAAAGTTACTTAAAACTCTGAAACTGTGTTATTTTATGATTTTGAATTACCACTGTACCTGGGTAGCATCTATTATTTACTTACTTGTCTCCTGAGGGCTCTTGGTAATCTTTAATGAGTTATATCTCAGAGTTTCCTTAGCCAAAACAATTTGGTAAAGAAACTAATGGTTTTGATTTTCAAATGAATGGTTATACTAACTAGAAGGCATGCCTCTGCTTTACTGGGCTTAAAACAAAGTTCTCTGCATCATTCCAACATCTGGATTTCATTTATTGGTAAGGCAGGGTAAGATGGATTTGGAAAGAATGAAGTGAAATCAGTTTTAATGATCATTATCTGATTTTTTTTTGGACTGAAAATTTCCCTCCAAGTCAGGCTCTGTCATGTTTAACTTTGAGAGTGTACTTCATAGGAATAAAAGTTACAGTGACTTAATCCACTCCTCTTCTCCCTCTGACTTAAAAAAAATACTTACTTAGTGACAAATGTTGGAGTAAGAGACATAATCTTGCTTGAAATTTTTGTGTAATGGCTTTGTTGGATTTCACGTATATTTTTGTTTAATTGGCTGCACTTGTTAAAATACTTTATTCCTCCAAAAATATAACACACTTCGTCTAGATTTTACAGCTTTTCAAATTGATTATCTAAATTTGAGTGATTCTTGGATCTTTAGAATGCATTCATAAATGATACATTGGAAATAATGCATTTGAAGTATTTCATATGTGCATTAACTTTTCCTATAATGATAGCATAGCATTACATTTTAAAGTTGTCAAGCTGTGCAAATATCTGTACTTTTTTTTTTTTAAAGATTGGTGCCTGAGCTAACATCTGTTGCCAATCTTTTTTTCTTTTTCCTCTTCTTCTCCCCAAAGCCCTCCAGTATGTAGTTGTGTATTCTAGTTGTAGGTCCCTCTAGTTGTGCTTTGTGGGATGCTGCCTCAGCACGGCTTGATGAGCAGTGCTAGGTCATTGTGTAGGAGCAGAACCCTCGAAACCCTGGGGTGAAGGGGGGAGCACGAACTTAACCACTCAGCCACAGGACCAGTCCTTCATACGAGTTTAAGTATGCCTTTCAAAAAAGTCTTAGGGGCCGGCCCGGTGGCGCAGCGAAGTTCGCACGTTCCGCTTCTCAGCGGCCCGGGATTCGCTGGTTCGGATCCCGGGTGCGGACATGGCACTGCTTGGCAGCCATGCTGTGGTAGGCGTCCCACGTATAAACTAGAGGAAGATGGGCACGGATGTTAGCTCAGAGCCAGGCTTCCTCAGCAAAAAGAGGAGGACTGGCAGTAGTTAGCTGAGGGCTAATCTTCCTCCAAAAAAACCAAAAAACTCTTCTTATATTTTCTTGAAATTCTATAGATATCTGGCAGAACAGATGACTTTCTCAAACATTACTTCAATGTTTTGATTAAAAACCCTACGTTTTAGTTAAAGATGGAAAGAAAGACTTTTCAAAGGCATTTTAGATTATTGCAGAGAAGGAATTTTTTATATATGCTGGCACTATTCCCAATAATCTTAATCATTACTATTATCAGCACTAAAAAAGAAGAAAAAGAGAGTAATAGAAAAAGTAGAGCTAGAAATAGGAAAAGAAACCTGAACGTTATACTTAAAATGACAGACAAAATCCTTCTGGCAGTCAGAGCTCTTGGATGCTGGCATAATTTCCCTGCTTGGAAAGAAGGAAAATGGAAGGAAATGCTGTCCCTATAGAGATATTTAGAGCCAGATTTGGCAAAGTGCTGGAGAACACGATGCAGGAAGATCCCTGAACATGTTGCCAGGGAAATGGCCTAAGGGACTTCCGTGTCACTTTTCTCCGTTTGGCACTGACGCGGTAACTGGGCCCTGGAGTTGATTTGCTCTCTCACTGATTCCAGTGTCACCTCAGGACATCTGCTTGACTTAACTGCCAGTTTCCCCTCTCCCCAGAGACTTTAGAAAATGACTCTTACTTGGTGGTGCTTAATGTTTGTAACCACTTCAGGATTTCAGAGAGACAGCTATCAAAGAACGGAAAAAGCGTTGGTCCTTGTCACTCTACTTGTTGGTCCACAAAAGTTGAAATCTGGAAAGAAAGGCCAAACCAAGATTAATATGTTATAGTCTGCATTTACTGTGTTTCCATGTAATTCAATTTGATTCTGTGTGATTTCCTTCCGTGTGTGTTTACTGAGGAGCTACCATCTCCTTCAGAAAATTCAAAATCTGAGGCCCACAGAAATTGGTTCACTGGCCATGTTGGAGGGTCCAGGGGTTCCTCTGATTGCAGAGCAGAGAAAGAATCTCCAGAGTCGCTGTCTGGTTCCATTAAATCTGGATGTGACGCGCAGTGGAAGGGAGTAGAGTTCATCCATCAGCAAATTTATTTGAGCTCCTGGTAGGTTGGAGGCACTGTTCTAGATGCTGGGGAATTAGGAGAATTGAAATGGAATCCTAGTCATGGATGAAACCAGTCACTCTCTCAGGGCCTCATTTCGCAGTTCTGTTAAATGTTGTGATGAAGTTTCTACTACTTCGTAGTCTCGTGAGAAACCTGTGAGCGAGTGAATGGGAAAGTGTCCTGAGTCAAAAAAGTGGTAAATCACCACCAATAACAATAACAACAAATACGAACTGAGTGCCTCCTGTCTTCTAGCACAGTGCTGAGCATCAACTTACCTCACCCACTCTTTACAACAGCCTTTTCTTTTCCACGCATGAAGGAACTGAGGCATAGAGGGCCGTGGTAACCAGCTAGTGGGTGGCAAAGCTGGGACACAAACCTGGGCCTGTTTAATTCCAAAGGGTTATGAGGGCTAATGCGATCCGGTCAGCTGAACGTCTGCTTTGCAAACTCACTGGGGACCATTTTACTCTCTCTCTGCTTGGTTATTGCTGGCTGCCTTGCAAATAATTAGCAATTTTCTAAGAAATTCGTCACTTTTATGGGAAGCCCGTTGCACTGACCTGCAATGAAAAGCTACTTCCTTCCCAAAAGTCCCAGCGAAGGCATCTGTGATTCCATCCAGAAAGAATCACCTTAGCAAAGGGGCGGGGTTCAAGGAAAGATTTATTAAGCAGTTACTATGTGCCAGGCGCTTGCTTAAAAAACGCGTGTTTAAAAACACTTCATCTATTGCTCAGAGCAACTTCAAAGAAGGAGAATACCAAGGTGCAGAAAAGACAAATGGCACACCCAAGGCTGTGCAGAAAATTGTAGCCAAACTGGGGTTTCAATTTACACAGAACCCCTGCCTCCCCCACGACCTGTGCTTGCAGTACCGTGTTTGGTCGAATATTGTTATGAGTTAAATCTACAATGACGACTAGCACTACTGTAACTATGCAGGATACGTCTCTGCTCGCATATCACCTCCTCATGGGGTGGAGGCTGTCCTGAAGTAGCCAACCTCCCCCTTCCCCATCCCCAATATTTTTCTTCATAGCGCTTGCCACCATCTGACAAAACCCAGGGTTATTCTTTGTCTTTACTGTCTGCCCTGCCTTCTGGAATATGAGCTTCTAGAGGGCATGGGCCTGGTCTGACTTGTTCATTTCCATATCCCTTGTGCCTAGAACAGTAGCTGAGATAAATAATGAACATTTGTTAAATGAGTGAAGGAGTTAAAACAGATATTTAAAGGCAGGGTAAGTAGCCAGCCAGTCACAGGTTGACAGCACAGTATGGTTTAGTCTGGAAAACATGACTTTGGTGCAACAAAATGCAACAATTTGAATCCTCTTTTTGCTGAATAGGTTAAAAGTGATTCCCAACTTAAGAAATTACTCCCCACATCTAAAATGTGGCTCCATGTGAGGCTTCACTCAGGAACTCCATCAGCATTATTGTTTTTATTTATTAGGCATTTTTAATCCTAGTATTGCAACTTTACGCATTTTGACTCTGTAAATACGTGTATCTGTTTTTAATATTATTACCTTCCAAAAGCCTAAGGGCAAAGCAGACATTTTAACTTATCTTGTGAAGAAATGAAATAACAGAGGGAGTAGAATGAGAAATGAAAAGATCAAAAGAGGGACAACTAAATCTTGAAAATCTAAAAAGTGTTAGTTTTATCTATTAGAAAAACCCCACATAAATTAGCTGATAACTACCAAAAACATCTCAAAACCCAGATAAATAACAATATTCTTATTAATTAACTGTTTGATACACCTCATTTTTCCCTACATTTTTGGTTGAGTATCCTTTGATCTCCTCTGTACATGACAATAATTTTGTAATATCATTTTTTCCATTAACCTCTAGCATGGTTAATCAATAATATTTCTATTATTGATAATTGGGTTGCACACAACATGGGACTTCTCATACAGATGTACTCACCATAACGTGGCTGCAGGTTTGTGCCCATAAACATAGGAATTGTGATAAATTCTATTTTTCGTGATAGCCGTTAAAAAAGCATATGGTGCATTTACAATTGTACGTGCTGCATTATCCAGCACATTCCTGAAAGGGGAGACCTTCACATTTGATGAGGCGTCAATAAGACACGAGTTCTTCAGTGGCAATTTTTATGTTTAGCTATTGGAACGTTTTCCACAGACTGGTTGGTGGCAGTGTACATTTGAACCCATGTTTCTCCCCAACTCCTCACGTACTTACAGTGTCAGCACCTTAGGATGGGCTGACGCTGCCGTAAGACCTCAGCCCTGCCCTTCCATGTTTCCACACCAGGTGAGTTGGCACAACACGTGGAAGGCATATGCCTGGAAGCTATTCGTTTCTGGGCTGCACAGCTGGCACTAAATTTACACGAATGTGACTGTGAACCACATAAACATGTTCCACTAAACCTAAGCTGAACAGACCCGCAACTCATCTTCCCCTTAGCTGGATTCCAGAAATGCTCACGGGTACTCCACCACCACTTGGAGGGGAAGTTGGAATGAAAAAAGACAACAATCTTAACCGAATTCAGTTCAAGTGTTTCACTTTGGTAATTTTACAAAGGCCTAGGAACATGTGAACACATTGTTGGTGTTCCTTCCGGGCGTTGGAAGGGATCCTGGAGGGGTAGGTCCTGAGCTTCAGCTTCGTGAACTTCCGATTGGATTCTCCAGTACTGGGGACGCCTCTGCCACAGTCCAGCTGCACTAGCCTTCATCTCCTTTTTGTGTTGACAAAGCGTCTCTCTGCCCTTGCTCCCGCTCTTCCTGCTTTTCACGTAACTGTCTCCTTATTGTTTGTGTCTCAGTTCGGGGAGGCTCTTTCTGATCACCTCATGAATGTCACTCCCGTCACTTTCTCCCCTGTGACCTTGTTCCTCTCTCTTTTCACCCTCGTTTCTCTCTGCAGCTATTTTGTTTACTTATTCTTTGTCTGCCTTCTCCAGTAAAATGTGGGCCCCAGGAGAGCAGGAATATCGTCTGGGATGCTCATAGCTACACCACCTGAACCCAGAAGAGCGCCTGGCACTCATTCATTCATGTGTGTGTGTGTGTGAGGAAGTTTGGCCCTGAGCTAACATCTGTGCCAATCTTCCTCTATTTTGTACATGGGACACCACCACAGCTTGGCTTGATGAGCAGTGTGTAGGTCTGTGCTCGTGATCTGAACCATGAACCTCTGGCTGCCAAAGCAGAGTGTGTGAACTTACCCACTATGCCACCAGGCTGGCCTCTCAAACGATTTCTGAGTGAATGAATGAACTATAAGCTCAAAAGTACTTAAATATCTTTTTAATTAGCTCAAGAATATTATTTCACCATTTTAATCAATTTGCTCCATCTCCAGTCCCTCATTTCCCTGGGTTGGCAGAAAAGCCAATCTCAGGTATGGTTAGAGCCCCTGCTCCCTGGGGTCTGCGAAGGTCTTAGGATTCAACAGAGCGGTAGATCATCAGTCATTTGTCTTCACAGGTCACTGAACTGTCCATGGTCTTGGCCAGCAGTCAGGTGTCCAACTGCAGCTTCCTTGACATGCATGTGGCTGAAGAATGTTGGCAGGAGTTGGGGGGCCCTGCTCTGTGTGTCTGGCCTCCCTTCAAAGACCCACAGCCATCTGCCTCTGAGGCCATTGTTTCCCTGACAGCAGCCTGGTGGTCTGCACTTCTTGAGAGACCTGCAGACCACTAGACGCCCCTGGTCAGGATGAAGCCCTCCCCTGCTTCTCCCCAGGGCACTCCCCTGGCTTTCCTCCCCTCTGGGACACCTTACCAAATCATTTAATGGAGTTTAGACCTTACAGAACTGGGACTCGCTGTTACCACCTTCCATTCCTGCTCAGCTCAGCAAAATGCCTGAGTTAAGGAAATTGTAAGGACCTGACTCCTTTCTTTGAACAGGAAGAAGGGGAAAATCTGAAGAACAAAGAAAATTATCAAAATCTCAAAAATTATCCTGTCACATACATTTTATATATTTTTGTGTATTAAAAAGGAAACTAAATGGCTGTTTGGCTGTCCGTGTGCTATCCCCCCGCTTTTATGGGCTGAATTTTATCCTCCCAAATTCATGTGTGGAAGTCCTACTCCCCGGGATTAGAATGTGACTGTGTCCTTTTTTTTCTTTTTTTAAAGATTAGCACCTAACAACTGTTGCCAGTCTTCTTTTTTATTTTCTGCTTTTTCTCCCCAAATCCCCCTAGTATATAGTTGTATATCTTTTTAGTTATGGCATGTGGGATGCCTCCTCAGCCTGACCTGATGAGCGGTGCTATGTCCGCGCCCAGGATCTGAACCGGTGAAACCCTGGGCCGCTGAAGCGGACGGAGGGCACGAACTTAACCACTCCGCCACCGGGCCAACCCCTGGTGTCCTTATAAGAGGAGGAGATTAGGATAGACAGGGCCTGAGAGAAGACTGTGAAGACACTTGGAGAAGACAGCTATCTATGAGTCGAGGAGACAGGCCTCAAAAAACTCCGCTGACATCTTGATCTCAGACTTCCAGCCTCCAGAATTGTGAGAAAGTAAATCTCTGTTCTTTAAGCCCCCTAGTCTGTGGGGTGGTTTGTAATGGAGGTCTAGCAGTGCCCTCCCGCATGCTGTGAGGTTGGGCAAGGCAGCACCCCTGGGCTTTCTGTGAAAGTAGGAATCGAGAGTGAGCGTTTGCGTAGCTCTCCAAGCCTCTGTGATGAGACTGGAGGTCACCACCAGCAGCAGCAGCAAGGGGAATTTCTCCCCAAACCCGATTCAGCCTCAAAGCAAGATGGGGCATGAAGAGGAGCAGGGAAAATGCTTTTAAGAGGGCCTGAGGGTGTCTTCTTTCACACTGCTTGTTTTCTCCTCCACTGGAATGCCACAGAGCACTACCACCTGCTCTGCTCCGATGGCATGTCACGCACGTGCATTCCAGGAAACGACACACATACTCGAGTGGCAGCGGGCCCTGGGGGGTCAGCAGATAACATGGTAGTGATTCTCCAATACAGAGTTGCGTAACTCTTACATGTGAGTTCACAAATGCGTATCCATCATGTCGATTGTCTGTATAGGTATTTTTTAAGGCTTACGATAATGTTCTCTTCTCTGCAATTCATTCCAACCAGGTGTTTCCTCCAGAAGTTCATTAAGAACAATCATCTCATGTCTAATTGTTGTCAGTCACTTTTTGCAGTGGGAAAAATAAAACAACAATAACAAAATACATTGTTTCAAAGATTCCAATTTTAGCACTGATTTTGGAGGGTATAATTTAGCGACTGCTCCAAATAATGGTTGTAGCTCATGGAAAAAATGGTTTGGTTTGCTTAAAAATATAGAAACTATCATTTAAATCTCATCTTCAGCAATTCATTAACATTACCTTACATTTTTCCTTAAAAATTATCTTTATCTGGTGGTTCAGATAATCCAATCCTATCTGAAATGGAAAACATGCAATATTTATTGGTAAAAACAATTAAGCAGCATAACGATATAGTCAGTGGACATCATGAGTCATAACATTCTCATTTCATTAAACACCCTCCAGTCTCTTGGAAAAATCAGATGCTTAAAACTATGTTTTCTAATATGTTTATTTAACTCCATCTTCATTGTCCTAAAATGTACACACACACGCACCATTTTTATAAAATATGCTTTTTGAAAATGAAACTTTTCATATGTATGTATCCTACAGGGACTTTAATTCATGGTTTCATTTGGTGATTCACTGAAATTTAACTCATGTAAATATATTAGCTAATGTTGTAAGATGCCTGCTAATTGTTTTTTTTTAAAGTATTTTAATAAGTACCAAGTTTGATGGCTCAAAAGGGAAAAAGACAAGTTTGGTTTAGATATTGAAATCATGGTGCATTTTTCAAGTTTTGGTCATTCTAAATTTCACAAACATTTTGTGAGATAATAGTACATACTGGTCTCTGCCCACAGGTTCCTGGCACAGAGCTCCTGAAACCCTTGTAATTTCCTAAGTGGTAAGAACACTGGGAGCATCTCTAGTTCCAATATTGGCCTTTGACCTCTGTTCCTGATACAGGGCTCCTGAAATCCTTATATTTCCTGGGTGAGAGGAGTGTCTTTTGTTCTAATGGAGTCATTCTGGGTGGGCTCCCTGATGGCTCCAGGATGAGGGCTAGTTACTGGAAGGACCAAGCCATGATTAGAAGCTTGGAATTTTCAGCCCCATCGCCCATGCTTGAGGAGGGAGAAGGGCTGGATATGGAGTCAATGATCAATCATGCCTAGGTGACGAAGCCTCCATAAAATCTCAGAAGTACAGAGTTAGGAGAGTTTCCAGGTTGGTGAACAGGTGGAGGTGCGGGGAGGGTGGCATGCCTGGAGAGGGCATGGAAGCTCCTCTCACCTTCCCACATACCTTGCCCAATGCATCTCTTCCAACTGGATGTTCATCCATATCCTTTATCGTATCCTTTAATAAACCGGTAAATGTAAGTAAGTGTTTCTCTGAGTTCTGTGAGCCACTCTAGCAAATTAACCAAACTCAAAGAGAGATCTTTGGAACCTCTGACCTATAGCTGGTTGGTCAGAAGCACAGGTGACAGCCGGGGTTGCAACTGGTGTCTGAAGTGTGTGTGAGTGGAGATGGGCCAGATAGTCTTGTGGGGCTGAGCCCTTATCTGTGGGATCTGACACTATCTTCTGGTAGATAGTGGCAGAATTGAGTTGAATTCTTGGACATCCTGCTGATGTTCTGAGATTGCTTGTTGGTCTGGGGACCACCCCCCCAAACACACATATACTGGAACTACGGTCAGAACACCAAAAGAAATGTTCACTTCTTTTGCTGTGGTGCTTTATTCCCACTGCCCCCCAAAATGTGTTACTATGTTATTCATAATGAAGAGTAACTTCTAGGACTTCAAATAATTAGAAAGTGATCACAGACATTAGCTCAAAAGGCAAAGTAATGGTATTTTTGAGTGAACAATTGAACTAGAAAAATCAAGAGGTATGAGCCAAGCACAGGTGGCCAACACGAAATTATTGTAGAAGTCGTTCCTAATAGAATATGTTTGCTTCATAATGTGCCTTCCCCATTCATGTTAGGCTAAGACATCTTACTGTGCTGTCAAAATTGGGAAAGATAGTATAGGTATTATTTGAATAGCCAAGTGAATGAAGAATGAATGGTAGTGTAAAACAGAGCATCTGATACATTGTTAAATCAGTTAAAGGGCATAGACGTAGACTTAGTCTAAGAAGGCTGTTTTCAAAACCACTTAAGTCACTTTTTTTTCCTTAAGAAACTAACGTTTTTGCTCTTGCCTTTATTCTTCAATCCCAAATAAAATGAAGAGCAGGCTTATGTATTGGGTTAACCAGGGCCCTGGTTCCATTTTTCTACTGCTGTCTCAGTTTCACCCCATCGGATCTGGGATTCGATTTCACCCTCCTCGCAAGCTATTAAGTTAGCTTGTTACTGTTTCACGGATGTCAAAAGAAGACACGACACTCTTGGGTAGAGACAAAGGACGTTATTACTCGGAGCAGCAAGCAGCATGGACGTTAGCATATTTATACCAGTTCGTCTGCCTCAAACTTCATAGGGCTGACATATGACCCAGATGGATGCTACACACACAATGAGTTTGCATAATAGCTAAGGAACACTAAGCTTAGTGAATCCATTCTTTTAATTTGTTTTTGGCTAACTGTCATCTAGCAAACTTCCTCTCTGTCCCAGATTGAGATATTGCTGCATCTCTGGAGCTTGCTTGCTACCAACACAACCTTGAGAAATAGCTCAGGAATGGAAGCATTAGGACCTTGAATTCCGACACACCCAGAAAGACATGTAGGAGCACCAGAGACCCGTGGAAGACTCTCTCCCTACATACATTGTAGTGGCTTCATCCTCATGCTGGCTTCCCCTATTGGCTGCTATCGACATTCATGGGGGAAGGATATTGCCTCTGACAGCCATCCGGAAAAGTCTTGAGCTTTCCTGTGATTGGACTTTATGTGAATTAATCACTGGGGCCAGGGGAATGTCTTTGACTTAGGCTTAGGTTTGGTACTGATTCCTGAAGTAATCTCTGCCTTGAGGAGGAGAGATTACTCTGATTGCTTTAGATCAACAAACTCATCCATGCTGCTGGGGCGGGATGATCAATTTTACCTAACCCAGCAGTTATGACCCAATGGGGGAAGGGCAAAATTTTAAGGAGGCAGCCACCACCTATTGCACGTGGTCTCTAAGTGATAGAATTCAAGAGTTTGGCTCTATTTCAGATTTTCCCAAGTCAAATGAAGTGAAGAAAAAGAAAAGAAATTAGAACTCTTTGGTTCACCTTTTCTATACCTTTATTCCGAGGAAACTTCCCTGCTCTTTCATTCTACTCATGTTAGTTGAACACAAATTAGGTTTCAGAAAGTGTATTAGACTTGCAGATACAATTCAGAATGAAGCAGAAATGACCCCTACTCTCAGAGGCCTAATAATCCAGGGTAGGACTCAGACAATTTAAGAGACTATTAGAATGACAGGCAAGTTCAGAGTAAGGGTAGTACGTGGAAGGAGCCCCTCACCTGGACACTGGGGGTGGGCTAGGAAAGGCTTCCTGGAGAATGGGACATCCAATCCGAGGCCGGAAGGATGAGTCAGAATCATCAGGTGATCCATGTGTGGGGGAGGGCTAGAAAGCTTGGAAGGATGCCTTAGCATATGGAACGACAAGGCAAGTTAGAGGAACTAAAAGTAGTTCTGGGTGTCTGAATCATACAACTCAAGGTGAGAGATGACGTGGGAGAAGAAGTAAGGGGTGGGAGGCAGAGAGTGTTATCTCTATAAAGGAATTTGACTATTCTAAGAGCCCTCAAAGACTTTCAACAGAAGATAAAGAAGATAGATACTGCATATCAGAAATTTCACCCCGACTATAGAGTCAAAAATGAATTGAGGGTGGAGACAAAGCTGGAACATGGAGAAACTAGTTGGGAGATTGTTGAAATCCGGGTCAGAGATGGAAGTAATCAGCAGTGGGAATGGAGTAAAGGGGCAGATTTGCAACCTGTTTAGAAGTTGGATCCATAGGTCTTAGTAATTGGATGCACGAGATGCGCCTAAGGCAATACACAAGGGCTGGAGACAGGAGAGCAGGGGTAAGAACACGTATTTTAAATTCAGGCAGACAAGGGGTCAAATCTTTACTCCGCCACTTAGGATCTAAGGCTGAGTGAATTATCAGTAAAAGGGAGACACTAATAATACCTAGCATGGTTGCTTTGAGGACAAATAAAATACTTTATGTCAAGTTTCATACAGAGTAAATCTTCAATAAATTACAGCAATTTTTGAGTCCCTGGTTCTCTGGAGGAACTGGTTGGATGGAGAAGCTTTTCCCTGAGTGTAGCAGTTAGGAGTGTGCTGGCTACAAGTAACAACAAACTGGACCTAGAACACTTTAAACAAATATGGGTTATTTTTGTTGCACAGTAAGAGGACTGGAGGTGGACAGCTATCATTATTAGTTCAGTTAAGACTAATGTCTTTGCAGTTATCTTCGGCTTTACCTAATGGTCACAATATGGCTGCACCTGTTCCAGCCTCCAGCATCACATTTACATTTAAGTCAGGGTTGAAGGCAACCAGGTGTAAGAGGAAGGTAATGGGTTATTCGATTATCCTGAGATGGGGAACTTCAGAGGAGATGCAGAATTTCGGGGAAAAATAATGAACTTGATTTTGAATATATTGAGTTTTAGATATTAATAGGCAGTTGGATATGTTGGCCTGGAGTTAAGGAAAGACATCCGGGATTGAGGGGAAGGTTTAATTTTGTGGAGTGAGTGAGAGAACCCATAGAAACAGTGTAAAGGGAGTGGCTGGTGAGGCAAGGGGAAAGCCAAGGGCATGTGGGGTCCTAGCAGCCTAAGGAAGAAAACAACTTAAGGAGGACATGGTCCCTAACATCAAGTGCTGCACAAAAGCACGGAGGTAATGAGTGACCTTGCTGAGAGCGTATCCTATGGTGGGGACAGGAGCTAGACTGGAGGGCGTGAGGAGCACAAGAGATACGAGAAAGTGGAAAGAACAAATGTAACAGTTCTTTTTCTTTCATTCTCAGAATTCATTTTAGGATGTCACTTGTAAAAGTCTTTTTTTAAAAAGAAAGATTTTGGTAAAGTTGGTTTACCTCTCTGAAGAGAATCAAGCTTGGGACGCGTGTCTGGGCCTCGCGACCTTCAGAGGGCCTTTTCTAGGCTGTCAGTCTCCTTACTTCAGTGATGAGCACAAATAATCTCTCTTAACACGTTTGGCTTCTGGGGAGTGGGGCTGGGTACATGTCCATCATATAGTGCTTCCTAGTACTGAAACAGGTGAAGTGTCTGGTGCCACATGGAAAACAAGCTAACTTTCCCAGCCTCTTCTTTATTTGGTCTGTTCTTTTTTTTTTTTTTTTGCTGAGGAAGATTCGCCCTGTGCTAACAGCTATGCTAATCTTCCTCTATTTTTTAGTATGTTGGCTGCCAGCAGAGCATGGTCACTAACAGAGCAGTGTAGGTCCAAGCCCAGCAACTGAACCTGGGCCACGGAAGCAGAACACACTGAACATAACCACAGGGCCACTGGGGCTGGCTCTATTTAGTCTTTTTTTATGTGGATGAATGTTATGGAAAATAAAAGTATTACGGGAAAATAAAAGTGTTCCATTTGTGCAATTTTTTATAGATTATATTCAAATTTAAAACATTAAAATATTTTGGACTGCATATAAAATCAACTTTTATACTGGACCACCCAGACTTAGAACACACCATGAGAGACTATAAAAATAAGAAAATTGTAAGTGGCATTATATGCAGTTGGGTGATTATTCAGGTTTAAGAAGTTTCCTTCCTACTGAGGAAGGAAGAAAATGAAACACGTTTAACCCAAACCATGCGATAGACGTAGTAATAAGAACGTAGGTTCCAGAGGGAAATTCTCTGTCTCTCTCTCCCTTTCTCTCTTTTCTCCCTTCTTCCCTCTCCTCCCCCCTTCCTCTAAATATATATATTATAGTTCAGAAAAGTACTTCTTAGAGCAGGACGTTTTTAAAAACATAAATGTTTTGCTTTCTTTTATTTCCTCTTATGGGATTAGTTCTGCAGGCTGCAGACAGTAAACGCTTAGAAAAATAATAATTTAGCCCACTTTAACTCCCTTTTGTCTGTTTCAATCATCGGTGTTCTAATTCTCAAAACATTTATTTGAGAGAATCTAATCCTCTAGTAGTTGAGTTCTCAGAGCTCATATTTTAGGATGTCACTCTGGCCTGGAGATTAAAACCTTCACGCGTCCTCTGCTATTTATAGAATTATTGAAGGAAAGTTTTTCAATCACGCTTGCTTTCTTTTAAACGCTGGTATTTAATCAGTTCGTGCTAGAGAATGTTGGCTCTCCCTGCCCCTCCATCTTGCCCCAGATGGGGACATTCTCCTATGCGTGGGCTCTTTCCTTTCCCTGGAGGTGGGCTGAGCAAAGGAGCGTGACGCAAGAGTAGGCTGTGTCCTGGATGCTAGCGAGCGCCTCTGCCTCCCTGTCAATGTTCCCAGTAGCGGCGCAAAGTCGCAGCGGCGGCGGCTGCGAAGGAGGCTCCGCGCGCCCCAGTCCTGCCTCCGTGGCTCGACCTCAGCCGCACCCAGGCTTCGTCTGTCTTTTCAGGCTCTTCATGCTACCCAGCTAAAAGGAGAAAATGGGCACGGGGGATTTTATCTGCATTTCCATGACCGGAGGGGCACCCTGGGGGTTCAGATTGCAAGGTGGCAAGGAGCAGAAGGAGCCCTTACGCGTTGCTAAGGTAGGACCACCAAAGAGATGTTCTTGCCGCTCTGTGCCTGGTGGCAAGGAGTGAAAGGAACCTGTTGATGGTTTTCTCAAGTTCTGATTCAGAAGTCTACATATTAGTTTGATTTCTTTGCTGATGTTGAATTTTTCGAGGATGTGCGTTTGTTTGTTTGTTTTCAAAGAAACTTTGGAGAGTGACATATAGTAGATATGTAATTAACCAGCAATTGATAGGAAAAAAAAGTGCCATATTTATCAGCTGAAGAAAAGCCTGGTTTAATGAACCTCTCCAACATTTGGGAACTTGGGAGTGTTTCAGCTAGGCAATATTAGAATATACGGTTGAGTTATTGTTTCTTGTCACTTTATTTGGCTCCGGTGGAGAAGAAATGCTCAGCAAAACCAATTGGCTTGGCTATTTGATGGGCTCTTATAAAGTGCTGGTAGATGTGTATTAGGCAGCATTCATGAAAAGGCCAATCTGGGGCAATAATTTTCAAAACAGGATGAAGATGTCATAAAATCTGTTAGAAAGAATACTCTTTTAAGGATTTGACACATAAATGCAAAAATCCATGTACTCTCTTCCAGCATGTAATTCATTTGGTTAAATGCTCAAAATAAAATTCAGAGACTGGAAATATACTGTAAGGAACTTAGAGGTAACTTTGAAATGCATCTCATAACGACTTAAAATGTTTTGATGTTTTTGTTTCCATTAGATTGCTTGTTTCTTAGCTCAGTATACTACCAGTTTGCTCAAGGGAATTGGGTACGGTCTAATTGAGGTTCATTTAAAATAAATTTTAATATGTCAGAAAATAAGCAGAATTTTACCTGATTTTAGTGTTAAATTGTGGTATTAAGTGAAAGAACATGTTCGATTCATTTTCTATTTTCATTAAAAATGGATCTAGATCTTTATGAAACATATGTGCCATTGGCCTTTGTAGTTATTCTTTCCTTTTGGATTTTTTTTTTAACGTTCACTGTAAAGAAAGGAGCTTCTTTGAAATTTTCTGCTCCCAGGCATCCATCAGAAAATCCTTTCATAATGCGATGGTGGAATCCTGCCACCTAGTGAAAAGTTCAAGCATCAAGAATGGAGCATAAAACAGGAGGTGAAAAGCAGAAGTTTTAGAACTGGAAAGTTTCTCAGAGATCTCCAGGTCAACCTACTAATTTTAGATGAGGAAAGAGCCCAGGGGAAAGAGCCCAGAGAGGTTAAGTGACTTTTGCCTCAGGTCTTCGGCTTGGAATTGGCAGTGACAAAGGATACGGAAAGATGGCTCACTGTGTTTCTTTAGGAGTCAATGGCAGGTGACATCAGACAAAATATTAACGCCTAATTCAGAATATGTAGAATTCATGAGATCGAAGTGCATTTGTTCTGGGTGTAGAATAGGAGTTGACTGGCTCCAGTTCCTGAGATTGGGTTCTAATTCCAGCTCTGATCTAACTTGCAGCCAGGCCTGAGACAAATCTCTAGCCCTTCCTGACTCATTGGTTGTGTGTGTGTGTGTGTCTGTGTGTGTGTGTGTGTGTGTGTGTGTGTATAGAGGGAGAGAGAGATAAAAATTTTGAGTGGAGTGGGAAAGGAGAGAAGTAAGGAGGAAATTGGACTTCACCATCAGTGAGGTTCTATGATACTTCAGGATCCAACAGTCCTAAGAGTATTCAGTTTTAGAAGCACTTGCCTACCAGTTAAAATGTGAGGACAGAAATGACTAGAAGCTGTAATTCCCTGGTGGCTGTTTCGTAACCAGACCTTAAGAATAGAGTGGGTAGTGGGTTTCTCTTGAGTTCCCCGTGTGCTTATTTCAAAGTGGAACCACCGTGTAGCGATTTTTTTGAAGAATTGAAGAAAATTGCTAGTGAAAGGTGCTTTGGAGGCATTTCTCTGCTGATGGCATCCCTCTTACCAGGATTCAGAGAGGCTGTTAGGCTGTGTGAGGGTCAAAAAATTCAGTCTTGCTCTCCTCCCAAGTCATCTTTCATAAAATACCCAGGCGATATATTTGTGGTTTTCAAAAGATCATTATTAAAGCATCTGGATCTTTGCCATTACTCTCGTGTGTGTGTGTGTGTGTGTGAGTGAGAGAGAGAGAGAGAAACAGAGACAGAGAGGGACAGAGACAGAGAGAGAGAGAGAGGGGGACAGAAACAGACACGACACGATGGTCTGCAGTCTAGTTTTTGTCCATATGTAAAAAGTTGACTAGTGAGCCTTCTAAAGAACATATAATTTCTAAATTACTATGGCAATGCTCACTTTTGTTGGTCTATTTTTTCCCTTAATTCAAAGTTATTATATTTAATGTCTTATGCCAGCATTATTTGTTCTAGAAAACCCTCAGAGCAGAGTGCTTGTCACTTTCTGCATTATCAAGGCCATGGACTCACTGGGATCACTGTGTTTCATTTAAAACATTAGGTCAACTTGATGCTAGCATTAGCCTCTCATTGACATCAAAGTGAAGTCAGTGTTGCTCAGCAAAGACCTTCTCCTCTTCCAAGAACTAGTAATACTTATTAGGCCAACTTATCTTCAGGTGGGAGGATGGGTGGGGGGGAGAGGCAGAAACGCTGGGAAGAGGATGGTTGCTGGCAAACAAAATGCTCACAGTTTTGAAGAACATGTGAAGGAATAATTTGGAAATTGAAGCAAATATATATTTCCAAAGAAAGGAAAATTACAGACGGTGCTTGAATCATGGCTCTTAAAATGGGAATGCTACCAAGAAATTCTATAGATAACAAATTTTTGCCTTGTTGTCAATATCTAGTGTTTACATTTTCCATAATTCTATACAGAATGAAAATCTAGCAAGCTGAAATAGCAAAGGAAAACCTAGTCTAATGTGATTAAGAATGATCAGAAATTCAATAGCTTTATAATTCCCAATAAACGTCCCTCTTGTGTCATGTTTCGTCACTTCTGAGAGATGTTCAAAGGTTTTTAGTATTCGGCTGGTTGGCCGAACTGTAGGCAAATCCCAGCTTTTAAAGATCACTATCAGAAATTTTAACAATCAAAACTCTTCACTGACGTTGAAGCTCAAGGCCACAAAATTCTGTTTTGTTTTCAAGGATAAATTGAATTTTTAAAAGGCCCAAATAATCAGTAACATTAGCCTGGTTTTTAGATGTTTATATATCTTTCCATTTGTGTTCTAAATACATGTGATGGGAAGCAAACATTTCTAAACCAGAGTCATAAGACAATACTCTGCAAAGCGTGTCTCTGAGGGATCCTCCACAGAAACAAACTTACAACATAAAACCCCCTTTGTGTGTGTGCAGATGTCCTTATGAAAGTATGTTAGCACTTTTACTTTACAAAACTCTCTTTTTTGGAACATGTGCTTACATGGCTATGCGTCTGGACATGCTCTTGGCAAATGAGTTTGGAAAATCTTCCTATAAAGAAGTGGGGAGAAATTTTTGTTTTACAAACAAAACGTATGAACAATTCAGAAATAGCTCACACTTTGAAAATAATGAACAAAACCTGTTTAGATATTTAGGTAAAACATGTTTATCCTTTACATGTTTTAATGTATAGAAATGTAAGCTTCCTTCAAAAGTTATAGACCACTATGGGACTTATTCTCCGATTGAATTTTAATTCAGAGTTTCAAATAGCTTTAACAAAGTTGAGGTGACAGATTACAGTCATCCATTTTATGAGGCAGAAGTGGATTTAATGCTTCTCATCTATTACTGTATATCCTCTTTTTAAACGATTGAATACAAATGTATTTAGGCAAAGCACATTCAAATAACATAATTCTTATCCTTTAGTGCTATCAGTGAGGTTTCTAAAATGTGTTAAATAAAATAATTCCAGAAACATAGCTATTTCTAAAGAGAAAAAAAGAGAGATTTTAATGTATTTGAATGTGTATACTTCAAGATAAAGCTCCTTATTACGTAAGGAAAGCTGGTAAGATCTTTATTAGAAAACATGACTGATCACTTCATTTTTTATTGACTTTTTGAGCATTTCTAGAAATTCTAAAAACAGCTATACTTATAGAATTCAGTGCACACTAGCTAAATCTATTAAGCAGGTGTTTTATAACATCTTTATTTTGGAATTACATGATTTAAGACAGATCACTGTGTGTTGAAAGACGAGATAAAATAATGACTATGCATGAACTTTGCCATTATCTGGACATAGCCCATGTGTAGCTTGCATTTATCAGGTCCTTGTTATATACCAGGAAACGTTCCAAGAGTTTTTCAGGTATTATCTCCTCAAATGATCTCCCAAACTGAAGAAGCAATATGAAAAATATCCTCATTTTAAAGATAGGGAAATTGCGGCATGGAGAGGCTAAGTTACTCGCCAAAGGTTAAGCTATGAAGAATGATGGGTTTTGATTGCAGGTCTGCTTCTCCTTCTGCATTGGCAGAAACAGGTGCTGAGAGGATAAAGGTAGGTTAAGGTGGTCCCCAAAAGGGAGTTTATAAAAAAGAAATACCATGGTGTTCATCCAACTCTAATTTAGTTGTTCAGGGGAGCCCCCAGGCATCAAGATTTGTAAACACTCCAAAGGTAATTCTGATGTGTGGTCAAGATTCAGAACCACTGCTGTGGAAAGTTGAGGCCAGATCTGTCTTCATAGGGCATACTGAAGGTGGCGCATATGTCCTTCTAGCACGTCCCCATTGCCCCTTTCCCAATGATATAAGACGAGGACCAGAGAGAGGCAAGAATTGTCCGAGTCCTTGGCATTGTGAGCAGGTCATAATTAGTGGTGGGAGGAGTTTCCTTTTCTGAAGCCAAGATGGGTGGGCTTGGGGGAACAGAGGAGGTGCTGGGAACCTCAAAAATGATCACTGTATAGATTGGAGCCTCCTGCAAGAGAGGAGCCTGGGAATTTATTCCTTGATAGTATGTCTTTGTCAGTGGAGTTTCTGACTTGCTTGGTACCTATGTGGATGCTGGGATGGTGATAGGGAGAGATGGGTGAGGGGAATAAAACTTGAGAAAGTTGCAGGGGGGGAGAGAGCAAAAGAGAGGCAGAGACAGAGAGAGTGAGAGACAATGAATAGGAACTTGTCCATTTGGTAAGGCAAGGATTTTTGCATTTCCCATGGATGAATGACTGTCACAGAAAAAGTGGCAGAATTTCAGCCATCTTGCTGGGCCTTCCCAGAAAGGCCAAGCTCTTAGCCAGGGGCTGGCAGGAACAAGCTGGCATCTTGAGGAACTACTGGGGACTTGGAAGGGATATAGAAGAGGTAGGCTGGAGCCCTATTTCCTGTGCTGGGGAACTGTGCAATGGCAAAGCCCTCCAGGGCTCCTAGAAGAAACCACACAAGTGCTCCAGCAAATGCTGGACACTAGCCACAGAGAGGACAGTGGTGGCTGCTCAACGTTAACCAGAGAAGCACAACAACCAGCCAAGAGAGAAATGCCACCTCATTTGGCTATGAGTAAATACATCTACCTTCCCCCTCTTTCTCCGTGTTCCTCCCTGCTTTCAACCTGGGAGGAGCTCAAGGGAGGTGGGTAAAGAGCAGACAACACCCTCCTCCCTATGTCAAGTCCTGGAGCCCCCAGCCTGGCCATGGTGCTTAGGAGAGAGCTTGGAGTCAGACATAAGATTGAAGCTGTTATCGGACTAGACTGTTTTAATAACAAAAAGCTGCCAGCATTGCACGTGGGATCTGACCAAAGTATTATTAAAGCAGGGATTTGGCTTTATCATAGTTGAAATAGATACGGAAGACATAAAACAGTTTCCTGTTTATAACTGAATGAGTGAACAAGCCTCAAAAACATCAGTTCCATCACACAGGTTCATATTATCGATCACGTATCATTTCAGATTGGCCCTGAAAACACATCACCAACTCCTACGGCTTCCATGTTGAAGCTATTTTTGTGTAGAATGAATGCAAATCTGGCTTTAGGCTTAATAAGAAATGTAAAGAACTCCTTTTTCCTTTTCTTCTCCTTTTGTCCAATGTGAATCAGTACTTTCATAACCCAGGATGCTTTTCACTGTTAGGCAGATACATACTTTCAGTGAGTCTAAAAATGTTTTTTGAATATTAAGGTCAGAATCTAGAACTCTCAAGTTAGAAGGAAGTACTCTCAACTTTTATTGGATATTAAACTAAGGTGATTGTTGTTTTTAAACAAAGTCATATTGCAAATTCCCAAAGTCAGGATGTAATATCATTGTGACATAAACGTTATACCTAACTGGATAATATTTGCATATTTTTCATGGTAATGGTTTTAAAAGACAGGATAACCTCCAAAATAATTTATCTCCCTCTATTGGTTAATAAGTGTTCAAGAATATAAGCTTATTTATGTATTTAGTGAAGAATACTTCAATGTGTCTATCTTACAACCGTCCAAGTGTGTTAACATATGTTATCTCATTTGATACTAGTTGAATAGACAAAGTTTATTACTCTGTTTATACGGAAAAAAACTGATCCTCCCAAACATAAACTATTTGCCAAAAAAAAAAAAGTTATGTAAAGCAGTTCAAAGTCAAATGTAGTTGTTTCCCTCTGGTAGTGGCATCGTGCCATTTCTTGCATCAGCCTGACTATCATTTAATAATGCTGAAAATTACAGTGACTTCAGTACAGAATTCTACCAAGCAGAATGTCAGCAGTCTAAGATTTAATCCCTTAAAAACACCTGTAATGATTTCTTCTTTTAATGGGACTAAAGAAAAGGATCGCAGGAAACGCATTTCCAAACAATGTGCAATGAGAGACAAGACTGGAAAGGGAGCCAGTTTACTTGTAAATAAACATGAAAAGTAGATAGCCTCCAAGATGTTTCTTGAGTCTATTCTAGCAGAATCATGATGACACCAGATGCCATGAGGTTTTGTTACAAGGAGGTGGAGAATTCCTGCATCAGCTTCATTAAACAATCCTACAGAGTAAACAACTTCATGAGGTTAAAGCTCATCTGAGAAACAAAATAATGTTTGCTCTTTGGGGGCTGTTTCATTGTTTGACCACCTCGGTGAGAATTTATGGATGGTGTTGAATTACTTTAGGCACTTTATTTTTCTGAATTATTTGCCATTCTTTTCTTATTATTAACAAGAGATGTCCAGATTCTTAACAAACGGTATCGTCACGGTCAGATCCTTGGCCTGTGGCAGGTCATTGGTGATGTAGATGGAGTTTGGTGTTATGATGGGCTGGATATGGTTTTCCTATACTGGCATATAAATCTGGTGTGTTTCAGATAAATGTACTGAAACGTGGTGGAGTTACCACTTGAAATGTTGTAAATGAAAGATCATGTCACTTGATTATGTAATAAATAGTTTTCCTCTCGGTGGGTCTTTGGTTTTTATATCCTCCTTGCCCATGACTAGCTTTTCCACGTTTATTTGGAAGCAGGGTGGGTACTGGGCTGATAAAACAATGTAGTGGATGGATTTTTCTGAGCAGAACTATGGGCTCATGTTCTGTCTCATTCTGCCTAGGCAAGACCTCTCTTCCTTCCTCACTTTACCAAACTTGACCTGGCTTGAATTTCACCTTTTAGGGCACAGATTATTTTTTCTCTAAGAAATCTGTAATAACGGTTGATGGTGTCATTTCCCCCCAAACATTTAATGCCTTTAACACCTTCTGGACATAATTTTATTTAAGAAACTCGTATATATAATGTTTGCTGGGTGCCAGGCCCTTCTTTAATCGCCATTTAACTATAATGAGAGAACCCTTTGAGGTTACCTCCATTTAGGATCCCCATTACAGAGGCACAAAGAGGTTAGGTGACTTCCTAGGTCACACAGGTGGTTAAAGCCAGACCTGGGTTCACCTGTAGAGAGTTTGGCTCCAGGGTTTGTCTTCTAAGCTCCTACACATGACACTCTTGGGTCTAGTGTAGCTTGAACAGCCAGTTAAGAGGGAAAGGAGGATCTAAACAGACCATGATGGAGAGATTTTTGTGGTTCCGTCAAACAAACCTACTCTTCCTGTTCTGACATTGTGTATTTTCACTAATTTAAATTAGTGTCAAATCATTTTATTTGAAACTTTTATTTCCTGAACAAATAATTTAGGAAGTGAAATAGACTAGAAAGTTTCATAATTCGGTCTTCTGAAGGAAAGCTTTTCTTTGATTTTCTTCTTATCAGATTTCCCGTGTCTTCTTAGAAACTATGACATGCTACTTTATTTTTGAAGCCAAAATTTCAAGCAGTAGGACCATTTTTGAGAAGTTTATCACGCAGGGTGTGTAAAGGGGTGTAACCAACACATGGAGGTGGTAACTGAGTCCTGACCTTCTGCCTCCTCCATAGCTCTTCCTCCCTTCGTGTGGGGTCCCTACTCCCCGTCCTGCATCTCGGGCCCTCGTTTGTCTCCTAGATAACTACCAGCAGCCTTTGACAGTCTCCCTGCTTCGGTTTCACGTTCCTCAGCTTCACGCTACAGAGAGATTTTTCTAAATCACCTGTTCAATCACTGCTTAAAATACCTCAAAATCTCCCCATCGTGGTCATTCAAAATAACCACAACATTTAAAACTCTTAGGAAGTACAGACCATTAAGCACTTTATGAATTATTTCATTCACAATAGCCTTATTACCCTTTTTTTTTTTTTACAGAAGAGGAAACTGAGACTTGGAGAATTTAAGTAAATGACTTAAGGTCACACCACTTTGATGCCAAAGCCCCCTGCACTGTGGCTTGTTCCCACGCTCACGACCCCTCTGTGGTACCCATAGTTCTCCCAGATCTGGTCCCTGTCGCACTGTCCAGCCCCAACGCCTGCCACTCCCCAAAATATGCACTTAGCCATTGGAAAATACTACAGTTCTCTCAAAACACCTTGCCTTTCTTGCTGCGGAGACTTCATCCCTGCTGTGTCCTGGCTGGAATGCTCGTCCACCCCTTTCCCCGGCACCTGCTCTCTATGCTCGTGGAAATTTCACTCACTCCAGAAGACTCTACTCAAAGTCAGTTCTCTGGGAGGTTTGACTCAATTTTCCAGTCAGAGGTAAACAGTTTCTCTCCTTTGTTCCCATTGTCACACACATCTTTCACCTCACCTACCATATACTTTGCTGCATATGGAATTTGGCTATGGCCTATGGCTGCAATTTTTCCTCCATTAGACCAATGGTGTCCAAAATGTTTTGATTGTGCCTCCTTAGGTAAAACTATTTTGAGCATATTCCATTTATATATCATATATATGTTTATATGATTTATATATATAGGATGTATAAATGGGATATATATACATGCATATGTAATGCTGTGCTATTATTTTATGTATAGTACACAGCATATCAAAAATAAAATTTAAAAGAACAAGATAAAGATGAAATAAGCAATATTTTTAAAAGTAATTTTTATTTTACTTTAACAGCACACAAAAAGTCTATTTACTCTCACTGAGCAGAGTTCTTCTTAGTGAGAACAATATGATTGACAGACTTTATGATTTTTAAATCTTGGTGTGACCCCATGTGGTACAATGATTCAGAGGTCCAGTGAAATTTTAATTTATCTTGACACTTGAATCTAAAGACTGTCATGGCTGAAAAAGGTAATCTCTTAACAGGTAGATCCACACTGAAGAAAAGAATCGCTAGCTGAAAATCATTTTTCCTTCTCATTAACTGATAATGCAAATGTTTTTGTTGTAATTTGATGGGGAGATTTCCATCTTCCCTAATGTCCGTCCGTTCTCACAAACTAATTGGAATGGGCTACATTTTATATTTTAGTGTTAAAATGTCACTGATACTTTTTATTTGAAACATGAAAACCAGTTAGAAATTCTTTTTTCCAATTAAGTGTGCAGATTTGACATTTTAAAGAATAACACACTTACTTTTCATCCTGAAAAATCACATGATAGAAACATTTTCCACAACTCCAAAATCTTCTCTCTGTTTCATCCATTTCTTTTCTTTTTTTTTTTTTTAAGTTGCTTTCCAACCAATTAATTGTTAGGAGTCACATTGTGTTTATTCTTCCAAAATATCTACCAAGTAACTGACAACCAAGAACCACTTATCATTCCGGAAAAGGTCAACAAATCTGGAACATTCATTTCTCCATTAAAACTGTGAAACATCCTTGAGGTCTACAGCTCTTTTAAGGATTTGCAAGAGATACTGTCGAACCTCACAAATCTCTATGTGATACAAAAGCTTTTCCCTATGTCATTGCAACGTGTTTTAAAGGTTCTAGTATATTTTAAATGTGAGTTTTTATAAAATGAACCATATTGATAACATCTGGCAGCACTTTTTACTTCCATCTTCAGTTTATTTTGCTGTATGAACTTGCCTGCAGTTAATCCACTGAATGAATTTTATGTGAGGCACCTTCATCTCCTGGCTCTAGAATCTTTCCTTTGTTAATCCCTGTTCAAGCAGCTGCTTGATCAGTGGTTTTGTTTTCATTTTCCCCATAAAACATTGATTATTTTAAAGAATTCCTTTACTCTTGCGAACTTATCCCCAGCATCCTTCTTTATAAGCTCTCTAAAAGAATAGTTCTTCGTCTATTTCAATATTGAAATTGCATCTAG
This sequence comes from Equus caballus, assembly GCF_041296265.1. NCBI lineage: Eukaryota > Metazoa > Chordata > Mammalia > Perissodactyla > Equidae > Equus > Equus caballus. Next base: position 114,446,582 of record NC_091685.1, on the reverse strand, counting down.
AAAGTACTGCAGGCTGAAACATACCGGGAACACATGTTCTTTCATCTGACTTTACAGCAAACCTCCTCCAGCATGTAGTTTGTTTTAATATTATTTCTACCATTTTCCTGATTCCTTTTCTTTCTTTCTTTCTTTTTTTTTTTCCTGCTTTATCTCCCCAAATCCCCCTGGTACATAGTTGTATATCTTAGTTGCAGGTCGTTCTAGTTGTGGCATGTGGGACGCTGCCTCAACGTGGCCTGAGGACCGGTACCATGTCCGTGCCCAGGATCCGAACTGGCAAAACCCTGGGCCGCCGCAGCACAGCATGCAAACTTAAACACTTGGCCACGGGGCCAGCCCCTCTTTTTTCTTTGCATCTCCAACAATATTTGCTGATAATAAATACATCTTGTTTTGTTGCCATATTACATTATTTTAGCCATTTTTAATTGCATCCATGAAGAGCTTTCTAAACATTATTGTTTGGTTTAAATTCTGTAAAGTTTTAAGTTGAGTATTGCCTGACTTCAATCGTTGTTGAAAAAACAAATCTAGAAGTTTTTCATGTTCTGGATGCTTATTAAATATCTTCTTAGTCCTGACTACTTCACAGCAACACTGCCTAGTCTCAGACAGCACAATAAGGCAAAGTCCCTCTCTAACAAGAGTGGATATAAATCCATTCTCCAAACAGTCTTCATGGTAATTTTGAATATTTTACTTACCTGTCTCATATGATTAGACAGTAATTGTTTTTAATCTCACAACATAGCTGATGAAGAGTTTCGGTAGGAATATAAAGAAGGATCAATTTGCTGTATTCTTGTTCTCTTGTGCTTGAAATGTAAATGTTATCTTTAATTAATAGCTTCCTTTCAGGAGTACTTTAAAACTTGTGTTATTTTGTGAGGTTGAAACTAGATAATAAAATGGAAATTCACTTGAGCACCATAAAACATAATATATTGCAATATGCTGAAAGGGAATGAACACACAAGGAAGCCTCTTCCCCCTCCGCCATGTTGGGAGGTCCATTTTTGGTGGGGTCACCTCAAGTCCTGTATGACATTCATAACTGTCTGGACCAGACTGGACCAGGGCACCAGTGTCAGCCCATATATTAAAGTAGATTAAACATTAGTTAGTGCTCATTTCCTTCTCGTTTTTTAGATGAAAATAAATGTCCATAGGAGTTCCAGTTGGGTTGGCAGGTATGTGGGGGAAGCCCTGTGGATTCAGGGCACTACAAGTACAAGAGCCCTGGGACAGAAGCCTGCTTGGCACGTTCAAGGAACCATAAAGACGCCAGTGTAGCTGGCACGTATTTCCATGAGAAATTGCCATAAGAAGCCCAGTCTTTCTTTCATAGTGATAAAAATGAAAAACTCTCCCTCCTGGGAACCCTGAGCATGTGGTTATTTTCCCATCGCTAAATGAGTAACATACTGGTCCTGAGAGAACAACTTTGAGCTCCTGTCTTCGTATTTCTTCTTCATCCACTTCTGCTTTTCATAATGTGGCAGCCTACTGACCGTCTTTAGAACACTTTATTTGAATGAATAATTACCACCACCTCTTATGTTGTAGAAGTTTGGTTAAAAATTTTATTAAATAATCTTTCCTCTTCCTCTGAAATTGATTCTCCCAGTGAGAGAAGAAGAATTTAAGGAGTGTCAAGGAGAATTTGATACATAGATCCTGTTTATTTTGACCTCGATGTCAGACCCAGAGCAAAGAAGAGTTTTATTATATTTTCTAGTGAGTCTTAATTTCATTACTCCTTCAAAAAAGAGATGATCTTATTTAGATATTGTTTGGAAGCTAACCCACTGAATGGACAAAAGCATTTTAACGCTGGTTGCCACTCACTGTGTAGCTTTAAACACAGTTTTCTGAGTCTCAGTTTCCTCATCTGTAAAATGGGGTACTATGTAATGGAAATGCTGTTTTCGTAGATAAAAAATGTCACTAGTTTTACAGGAGAGGAATCTGAGAGCCAGGGAATCAATAAATAATATATCTTGTGATACTTTTTGAGGATTATATATTAAGATAATACCTGACACATAGTAATCATGCAGTAAAGGAGTCATCATCATTATTATTCTAGTTAAGAGCACAAACGCCAAATAAATAATTTGTGATGGTTCTTTCACCCAGTGCAAATTTTTATTTTTGATAAAATGCAATGTTTCACAAAATGTTTGCAGTATCAATTACTAATCAATTTCTTTGTTATGCAATTTAATCAGTTTGAGGCAATGGATCCTAATGTTATATATTTTACCAGGCCAAATAAAAGGATCGTCCCATTTTAAAATAGTACACATTTTTAAAAGGAAAATCCCTAGAACCATGAAGAATTATTTGCATATAATTATGTTGTGCTCTATTTAGAGTGAGTCGACTCTGACTCTTTCAATCATATTAGTCTCTGTGACTCAGTTTCCTCATTTGTAAAATGGGCATAGTATCAGCACCTATCACCAAAGATTCTGTTCAGGGTTACAAATTACTTGTGTAAATTACTTAATACACAGGAAACATTCAGGGGTTTTTAAAAATTACTATCACCCTTGTGGTTATTCTAATTTTATTTAACCAACTTTTATGAAATGGAAGGAATATCTGCTGTCCGCCATGCAAGGCCTTTTGAGATCTGGCTCCCAATGTCGCTGGAAGGGCTCCTGCAGTCCTCGGGGTCCCTCCCTGTGAGATGGCATTTAATGGTTTCAGAACATGGCCTTACGCTCACCCAGTAAGCCATCACGCTTTCATTGGAAACAGCATATGGAAATCATCACGAAGACAAGGAATCATTTCCAGTGCTTTGAAAATATAAAAGAAAATAAATTGTCCCTGGTAAGTAAATATAGGACACTGATCTCTGAATAGTCAGGAGAACTCTGCGCCAGGGCCTCGGCAAAGGCTAATAATGAGCATTTCTTTCCCTCCCCGACCTCCCCCTACCCCTACACTCTTGTCTTCTAAATTAGAACTTATTACTATATAAGGCTGCTTTTTCTAAGTAAATGATAATACGTTGAACTCTTGGTGTTTTTAGCTTTTCAAACAATGGTGAGTTATTTTCATCAGTCAAGATCAAGCTAAAATGAAAAACAAAATTTGGAAAAGGCTTAGGCCTCGAGAGTCAGAGACTACCATAGAAGTCAGAAGTCACCTTTATTTTTGTTTCTTTCACGAGAAACATAACATTTTCCGTTGGCTGGGGCTCAGCATGACTGATATTAGACTGAATTGGGTAAATATTATATTACAGTTATTGGCTGTTGCAGGGAGTCAGAACGCAGTGATCCATTTTCAGGTCTCCAATCTTTTGGCTGCCTGCCTGCCAGATGGGGAAATGTTGATGAGAACAGTTTCATCCTGAGGCAGAGCTGCAATCAGGAGAGGAAGCTCATCTCTCTCTGCTTCCTTTGTGCCCAAATGACCATGTAGCTTCCTGTGGAGTGAGGGACTGTGGGTTCCCTCAGCTGCAGGCCAAGAGTCGTCACAAATTCGACTAAGGATCCCATTATGATGTTAATTCCATTCTGTTCCTGATTACCTTCAATGGCTCTGGCCCTCTGCTTCTCTTTGTTGTTTGAGAAGGAAAATTCCTTCTTTTCTGTCTTCACTGCCGCCTATTCTCTTAGTTCTCATTCTTTCTTTATCCAGTTCTTTATAGGCCTCTCTTTTCCACCATAGCTTCCTGAGCAAATCAAGACATCAAATCTGACGTTGCCTTACCTGCAGAAGAAAGAGGAGTGATACTGTGTGTATGTATGTGTGTGTGTGTGAGAGAGAGAGAGAGACAGAGAGAGAGACAGAGAGAGAGACAGAGAGAGAGGGAGAGAGAGAACAAACATAAGTTCTGCATAAGTCCCCCTCTCTTAGTTGCTTTTCATGGAGAGGTAACGGAATCCTGGATCTTCTGATTCAGGGGTGAGATGAACTAGTACAGAGTTATTTTGCCCCTGGAAGTATTTTCCGTGAGTGTTTCAACAGTCCAGCACTTCACTCATAGAAATTCCTTTGTAAGGTTTTAGAGCCCTTTACCTCCTTTCCCTGTTTCTCTCTGAGCAGCTTGCTTCCTCCTGGACAGCTGTCTCAGTTTCTCCTAAACTGCCCTATACTTGCCCCCCGGCCTCTGTGACTTTGACCATGATCCTTTCTGAAGATGGAATGTTCCTCTCTTTGTTTCTCCCAGGCACATAGTAGGTGTACAATAAAGACTGTAGCACAGCAGGAGATAAGGACACTCCTCCTCTGGGTACTCACAACACCCCAAACGGGAGCTCTTACTCAGGCCCCAGCTTCCTGTGGCAAAGGAGGCTAAGGGTGACTTCAGACCATCGTGTGCCATCCTGTTATGCACGTAGACAAACATATTATTGTTATGACATAGAGACTTGTTTCCCTTTGCTATTTCTAGTTAAAAGATTTGCATTTTCCCATAGATAGTGTATTGTCCCCTTGCTCTTTGAAAGCAGGATCCTAGCTCTTGGCGTCTTCTGAAATAGTGCTCTTCAAGGCAGATGATAGACGTAGATGTCGCATACTGTGTATGTATAACTAGGTACTTAAGTCAGACTTATATACTTGTTGGAAAGTTCTTGAATAAATGAATGAATGAATGTACATCTCTTATTCTGTAGTGTGAGAATGGCAATTACTGAAAAGCCTGACTTTGCTGAAGGTTTATGTGATGCTTTTGTTAATAAGCGATTTATTTAGAGGGTAGTTAGAAGAATGATATATATGCTTCGTGTGTGTGGGTTCAGATTTTTATTTGATATTGTGTAGTAACAAGATGCAGTCTGAAAGGTTCAGTGCAAAGATTGATTGAACTGGGAATCCGGAGGTATGAATTCTAGGTATGGGTCTAACTTGACTTTACTCTGTGACCTTAATTACATCACTAAAACAACCTGGCTCTCAATTCCTCTATTTATAAGATGAAAGATTTAGAATACATGATTTTAAGTTTCTTTTTAGCTATATTCTATTTTAAATCAAGAAGGTAATAGGTGAAATAAAATGCCCACAAATGGTTATATTTTCTCTTAACTCTCAACATTTTTTTGCTTTTCTCTTAACTTGAAAAATAAAGCAGTATTTTCTGGAAAGAGCAATTCTTTTGGGCTTTTTTCTTTTTTTGGTGAGGAAGATTGGCCCTGAGCTAACATCTGTTGCCAATCTTCCTCCTTTTGCTTGAGGAAGACTGTCGCTGAGCTAACATCTGTGTCAATCTTCCTCTATTTTTTGTATGTGGGACGCCGCTACAGCATGGCTTGATGGGCAGTGTGTAGGTCTACGACCAGAATCCGAACCCATGAATGCCAGGCCCCCCAGGTGGAGTGCATGAATTTAACCACTATGCTGCCAGGCTGGCCCCTGGAAAAGGCAATTCTTTATACTGCATTTTATGGAAATTTTATTTGCACTTCTCCAAATCATATTTGCAGGATGTATTTGTTAAAAAAAAAAAACAAAAACTCTCAAAATAGTATCAATTTAACATGATTTTCATTAGATTTTTCTTTTTTAATGCTTAAAATTGTACTGTAGTGAATTGCTACTGATTCAGCATTTTGTATTGCTTCTTTTTTTTTTTGTAAATAATTTGGTCTTTCCCTTTCCTTATTATTTTTTTAAATAATAAGGTAGTTCTTTGGCATATGCAAATGTAATCAGTACGTTTTTAAAACTATAAGAATTCATGGAGTTAAAGACAGTTGATGTTTTTATAAATCTGACTTCTTTACTCAAACTATGGCCTCAAGATGGTTTACAGCTTTTAAGTTTTGTTGTCCTTAACCTAGTAGAAATCCCAGAATGAGAGTGGGTAGAGGCTGTCTCATAAAGTGAAACCACTCATTCTGACCTGGCTGTTCCCTGCTCTGCAGAATTGTGATTCTATAGAGACGAGAAGAGGGAACGTGTTTGATGTTTTTCATCTGTTCCGTTAACCCCTCTCCTCTGGGCAAAATGTGTCAGAGAAAAGGAGAGAATCCCCGGGAAACTTGGGCTTCATTACTTTGGTTCCACATCTCTGCAGTATTTTGTATCAAATCATGGATCTATCCCCCAAGTGGATTGTTTAAGGACCATATTGTTTTAAAAAATTAGAATAGCTAGAATTGGAAGTGGCTTTTATTTTTGGATTATAAAAAGGGACACATTGTCATTGTAAAAGAATTCAAACACTACAGAAGAGGATAAAAATAAAGGGAAAATCGTGCCGTCCTGAAATAACGCGTGTTTCCCGTTTTGGTGAACAACTTGTGTGAGCCCTTTCTCCGCACACACACCGACTTACAGTGACACTTACATTCAGTCCCACGTAGAGAGGATGGTACTAAGCGTGGTTCTTATTCAACAAAACAACACGAATATCCTCCCACGTTAGTGAATCCTGATTTACATCATAACTTGCGATGGCTGCGTGATATTGCATGGTGTGGATTGACCATTATTTACATAACCCATTCCCTACTGAACATTGTTATTTTTAGCTTTTCACCATTACAAATAGTGCTGAGATGAATATTTTTGTATATATAAAACATATTTACAAAAAATATATTTGTGCGCTTGTCTGACTTTTCTTATAGAATGAATCCCTGCAAATAGAATTGCTGGTCTGAGAGTATGCTATTATATATTTTTTGGTGGATATGAAGACTATCTGAATTAATTTGGGGCCAACTATTATGGAGAAAGAGAAATTTTCTTATTATGTACATGTTACTCATTATTATTCTGGCCAGTATAATTCTTTTTGGCTGGTAAAAGAAGTAAATGTCAAGGTCACATAAACTAGGTAATGTACTTTCATTTCTGAACATTTAAAAACTATTGATAGTAATTTGTAGCTTAAAAAAAAGTCTTGAAAGAAAAATTTTTGAGAGAAGAATAATTCCCACAAATTTCAGTTCTATTAAATTTCCAGATTGTTTCAGGAAATTTTCCAACAATTTTACATAAAGATGATCAGTCTCTTAAAAGTAATGAACAAGAAGATATTAATGCCTCGGGAATCAGGGTTTGCATCTCTCCATGGAATTATCACGACAGGATAGTCAGATAAATCAGATTTTAAAAACCCTGTCCTGAAGAAATCATTAAACTCTGATATCTCTCATTTGGGTCATCTTTGAATATAGGTTGTATACATGAGAAAGCCATATACAAGAGGATTGTTGTAAATGTCATTGCAGTATTGTTTTCCTAAAGTTATAGAGTCAGTTTCAAGAGAAAGCCACATTTGTAGGAAACACATCATTGAAATTTAGGTCTTAGAATCAGCTTCTTTTTTTGTTTTAATTTACAAAAGTAAAACCTCTATTTAGTTTTTAATGTAGTTTATGTAATTTTTTTTTACTATAGTTTAAAGGTCCCTAACCTGTCTCGTTCTTAGAAAAAGATAAAAAATTTATTTTTTAAAAGATCTGGCCTGTGTAATGTAAAGCATGGAGGAATGACTGCCTCTGGTCCTGTCGATTCTGTGGCACTGCTGAGGGGCCCCTGGACAAGGCTCAGTGGCCTGGCTTGAAGCTTGGGTCCACAGGAATGACTCTATGCTGAGATATGAGTGCATGACTCATACATACTCTCAAACATCCTTTAGACATTAACAAAAAGTACCCCAGTGATTGTAAATTCACCCCAAGGGAAGCATAATATGAAAGATAAAGCTCCTTTCATTGAAACGTCCAAAGAATGGGAACTTACATGCGTGTTGACCATCTACTGCATTTACACGGCCCTTAGTTTCATTTTGTGGTCGTAATGGGGTTGGTCCTGAGTGAGCCTAGGCTAAAAATGTGTCCATGGGGGTCTTGACTTATAGGAGTCGATACATTTGGATGTGTGGGAGAGGGGAGAGCCTGCAGGAAATGGAGATGCCCATTCCCCAGCCTTGCCCGGGGACGACTTTTCACTCCATAAGTGACAGAACAAGTGGAAGCACTGGAAATTGTTTTCCATGAAACTCAGGGCATTAGCTGTGCTGGAGTCCAGGTGAGAATGTGGGACACAACGTTGTGGAGAGGTGTCTTCTGGCCATTTCTTCTCATAGGTAATGAGGCTGGAGGAGAAGGAGAGGACGGCAAGGACTGAAGACATGGCAGTTTAACCCTTGAGGGTTTTGCAGCTTTACAGCTTTGTACACAGAAACCACAACGCTCCTAGCACACAGACAGTTTTGTCATGGAGGCCTCTGGAAAGACTGGTTGAGAGGGGCAGACATAGATGGATTGTGGGCTACGCCCATTCTTGAAAAGGCTGGAGCAGAAGGATGTACATGAACTTGTTCCTGAGTGTGGAAGAGGAGCTAGCCAACTTCCAATTTTTAGTGTCCCTGGGGGCAATTTGCTTAAACTTATATCTGCTTCTATCTGTGTGATTTCCAGAGAGCACGGCCTGGGTCCATATCTCTGACTCTTGCCAGAAGTTGGTATCCACATACCAGAAGCTGTCTGTAAACTAAGCAATAACAAAGGGGATGACACAGCAATTGCACAATGGCATTTACTGAACGCTCACATCGTGTTCCTGGTTTCTCCCGTTTGTTGAAGACAGATGACCTGAACATCGTTCCCCAACTCCGTTTTTTTGTTCGCCATTTCCAGAGTCTGTGTTCTGCGCTGACCCCCAAACCATTAATCTAGCTAAAGTACTGAAGGGTCAACAGTCCCTTTGTGCTGCTGCTTCTAATCTTAGATTCTGTCTTTGCAGCAACACATGCTGCTGTTTCTCACTGGAGTTTTAACTCCAAAGGTTGCTCCAGGTGCAGAGAGAAGCACTGACATTGTAGTTTCAAATGCTTCCTTTTAAACCAGTTCCTCTTAGGATGGGATGGTGTTATGAGAAAGGATGTGAGTGGAGGATGCAGATGCTAGCCCAAAACTCGGCTTTTCCTTCTTTGTGCTGGGACTTTGTTCTTCCCCCTGTCCCTTCATTTGCTTTTGACCTTGCAGAACATGCCTACATCGTACCTAAAATGGGAGTGTTGCACTGGGGATTTCCATTTTTACAGCATTCAAAATCCCTTAATCTTCGTGAGCATAAATGCTTAGAAATTAATTGTTTAATTTTGTGTATATATTTATGGGAAATATGGTATATTTAACTATTGCTGGTTTCTGCTAATTGATGGGATAGACAGGGAAAACTGGTGCACTGATCAAAAAATGCAACAGCACTTTCAGGGACTAATACCTTGAGGAGATTTTTTTTTTTTTTTTTTGAGGAAGATTAGCCCTGAGCTAACTGCTGCCGATCCTCCTCTTTTTGCTGAGGAAGACTGGCCCTGAGCTAACATCCGTGCCCATCTTCCTTGAGGAGATTTTAACCAACTATCTGTACGCATTTCATAGAAGAACGACGTTGCTTGAAAGCTTTGTGTGTGGGTGGATGTGCGTGTGGGAGCCCAATCCGATTGTTCATTTTGAGCTAGGTTAAAGGAACACAGCACCAGAACAAATCTTTCTTTCTCATGTAGCCAAATTTTTTTTCTAATAATCCTTTAAAGTTTAGTTCAATCCAGCTGTTTTCATGAATCTGTCCCCAAACAAAATATGAGTATTTTATTTTCTAAAACTGTCAGTGCCCATCCGTTTGGTGCTTGATCATACACTGTTAATTTTTTTGGTTTTTCACAAGTGTGTGTTTTTTTCCAAAGAAAATGCTAAGTCCGTTAAAGTCAGGGAGTATATTTTACATTTCTTTTATCCGATGGTTTCTTGCACATAAAAGATCCTCAATAAATATCCAAGACATCTATTCTGGATTTTCTTATTCATTGTCTGTCCTTTAATCCTTTTACTATCGGTACCACCTTTACAGTAATGAGGATAAAGGGAAGGTAAGAAAATATTTTGATTTAAGAAAATCTGACGGGTATAAGGATGGAATTTTAAGGCAGATTTATCTTTGAATCACCGGAGATTTCAAGTCATTTTCTGCTATCCTTGGTTGCATTATCATGGGTAATTGGGAATTGCCTGCATTACACTTGTATGAACTTTCTTGGTTATCCATTAATATGGATCAGTAACATAGCAATTCTCTGCTCCTCTCTTATAAACTCCAGATGTGTGTCTGAGATTAATTTAGTCTTTGTTTTTTCCCCCCTTCACCTTTTTTTTTCCTACTGAATCTAGTCACCTTTCAAGCAGCTGGAGTGGAAATGTCAATATGTTCTGTGATGCCGGATCCTTCACCCTTTCTTTTATTTTTTTCACATGTGCATAAAAGTTTCTTGGCATCTTCCTATGATAACATTCAAAACTCTACACTCTTTCTCCATAGTTTGCGTGAAATGTCTGTATCAGAGTCAAAGGAAAACTCTTGGCATAAGAGGTCGTAATAAAGGTCTTACTATGTCACCGTCATGGAAAGAGTTAAGAGACTAATATTTAGAAGCTCTTTAGATCATGAATTCTAGGAGTTGAGGTGAAACATGTACTTAAAAATCATTTAGTTTATAAGTCCCATTTTCATCCACAGATCTTTTTTCTCCCTTTATAATCGGTCTATATACAATGAGAACACAGACTTACTTTATAAAGAGAAATTCCCCTTGAGGCGCAGACATGAATTAACAGGTTACAGCAATTGACTGGATTAAGTCTAGGAGCATAATAAGATTGATTGCAGAATCGCACTGACTGAAAAATATGGAAAGTATTAATGGGATCATAAAACCTTAGAGCTGAAAGAGAAATTTCATTTGATACAACTTTCCCCTAGATGGAGGGCTTTTTTTTTTTTTTTTTTTTTTTTACAACGTCACTAATAGATAAACAAGCAGCCTTTAAAAAAATAGTTCTTTCTGCTCGTGAGACCTGATGAAATCTAAAGAATTCATTGTTGGCCCCCGTTACTCAAAGAAAAATTCTCTTTATATTTAAGTGAAATCTTCCTCCTTATAACTTCTACTCATTGATTCAAACTCTGCTTTCAGTGAAATGTAGAACATTGAAATGAAATGAAGTCTATTCCTTCCTATGACAGCTGTTCAAATAAAGACTTCTAGAAATGCCAATCATTCTTTTCCTGTAATTCGTCCTTGTAATGGAAGTCATCTAGCTGTACCAGTAAATACAAAGTTCTGCATTTAATTAAAAAAATCAATTTTATAAGGTGATAGGGTGATACCAGCTAGATAGAAGTTCAGAAAAATAAGACTGTAGGGTTTTAGTTGGCCAAGCTCACTATTAATTAACACTGAGATTCAGCAGTCCTAAAATAATCTCAGGCGTCATTAATAAGGAAAATGTTTAACTAAACACATGGTTATTATTTATGTTTATAGCTTCATCTTCGTTGTAAGAATTTTTTTCATGTGATTATCCAAGTTGGGTTCATAATCATTAGGGGAGCTATTTCAGGGAGGAACAACCACACTTCCCAGATTTATGGATTCTACCTAATTTTTGGCTTCAGCTTCTGGTATTCATTTTAATTCAGCAAGCATATTCACCACTTGCTTTGTGAAAAGTACTATTGCAGTGTGTTGTTTTCAAATACCACCAAGCATTTCACCAAATCTCAGTGGACACTGACTGGATCTCCTACGAATTTAACTCAATTCTGATCCTATCTACCTGGAGATAGCATCAGATCCCACAGGTTAAGGGTTCAGTCCCATCAGACTGCCTCTTCTTCAGAGGCCCATTGCAAATCCAGATTTCTATCTGTGCTTCTGACCAACTTGTTATAAATTGGAGGTTCCAAAGACTCTCTCCTTGGGTTCGATAAATTTGCTAGAGTGGCTCACAGAACTCAGAGAAACATTCACTTGCACTTGCCAGTTTATTATAAAAGGTATTACAGAGGATACAGATGAACAGCCAAGTGAAGAGGTACATAGGGCGAGGTCAAGAAGGGTCCCGAGTGCAGGAGGTACTGTCCCCATGGAACTGGGGTGCAATACCCTCCTGCGTGTGGATGCATCCACCGACCTGGAAGCTCCTGAAATCTCATTGTTCAAGAGTTTTTATACAGCTTAATGCCCTACTCTTCCCAGAGGTCAGTGGGTGGGGATGAAGGTTCCAACCCTCTAATCAGTTGGTCTTTCTGGTGACCAGACCCGTCTGAGGCTATATAAGGGTCCCATCCTAAATCACCTCATTAGTATAATTCAGGAGTGCTCAAAAACACTCCTTATGAGTGACAAAAGACACTCCTATCGCTCAGAAAATTCCAAGGGTTTAGAGGTTCTGTGCCAGGTACCGAAGACCAAACATGTTTCTTATTATACCACAACTATGCTACATTCTAGAGTGAATAAGACCTTGTCTTTGCTCTTAAGAAACTTAAACTGCCAGGGAAGAGGCAAATTTATGACTATTATACAAGGTGGCAAAGCTTTAAAGAGAGGAACATATAATGTAAAAAAATATAAAATAAAAATCATGAATAAATTAATTTTGCCTCATAGTATCAGGGAGCAATACAGAGGAGTCATCATTCAACCTGGACTCTGAATTGGACAAAGACATTCCAGACCTAGGGAGTACATTGAACAAGGACACAAGAGCTTAGGAGAGCATGGCATGTTCAATAAATGGCAAGTGGTGTGTGGAAACTAGAATCTCCTGAGAAATGGTTGATTTCTGGTGGTATAGTGATTTTTTTTATGAGTATTGGATAAATCTCAGTGAATTATACATTAGACAGAACTCAGTCAGATCTCAAAATGTCCCTCTTTGATGCCCAAACCTTCTTTCATCGTTTTCTTTTTTTGTGTGCATGCATCAAAGCTCGTTGGTATGTTCCTGTGATAACATTTGAAACTCTATACTCATTTTCTGTAGATTGTGTGAAGTCTTTGTGTCAGACTCTGTGAGAGAGGCCATAATGAAGCTCTTGCCATGTCACCACCATGCAAAGAGTTAAAAGATACTAAATTTTAGAATCTCTTTGGTTTTTTAACTCAGAAGTTGAGAAGAACCAGAGATTAAAAGTTACTATCTCCTTCCTTTCAAACTCATCATCTTATTCATTGCAAACTCTCCCAAATTCTCATTAAAGATATTTAAAGAAGGGAGCAGCATGATTTTCAGGCTTAGAAAGATGACTGATGGCAATGTGGATGTGGATTGAAAGGCGGAGATTGGAGGATGGGGAACAGTTAGAAGGCGATTATAATACTCCAGTGACAAATAATGAGACTCTAGATTAGGCTAATAGCACCAGGGCTGAAAATGAAGAAACAGACAAATTAGAAAGGTACAGAATGCGATGACAAGAACAGGGGAAGACTGGACAGTAATTTGGAGGATGGACGTGGCATTTGTTGAAATGTTGCATAGGAGGGCCAGTTATGGGGAATCAGTTATGAGGAGCAGTTATGGTGAGAAGAAAATAAATTTAGTTTTAAATAAATTGACTTTGAGTTATCTCTCGGACATACAGAAGGAACTATGCAATGAAGAGTTAAGAGATCAGTCAGGGCTCGGGAGAGTGGCCAGTGCTAGAGAAAATCTGGAGATAACAAGGAAAGACATGAAGCAAGAAGCAAAGAGAGCAGAGGACAGACATTTGGGGGAGAGCAATATGTAAAGGATAGGCAGAGAAAGAGGAGCCAACAAAAAAAGTTAAAGGAGGTCATAGAGAGAAAAAGAACATGAGTATTTCTGAGAAGTTAAGAGAGGAGAATATTTCAAGGAATGGGTTATCCATGACAAATATGTCACGGTTCAAGGAAGAGGATGATGCAACCACACATTCGACACCTGGGAGGTGTTTGGTGATGGTTTCTCAGTAAAATGGAAGGGATGGAAGTCACGTGGTAGTTGGCTGGGAGGTAAATGGGAGTTAGAGGAGAGCAAGTGGAGATACAAGTGTAGACGATTATCTTCCAATTTCAGCAGTGAAGGAAAGAGAGCAAGTACGATGTGACCAGTGAGAAAACAGGAAGAGTGAAGATGGCATCAACTTGAGGGAAAAGATGGTCCAGGAAAGTGTTTTTTAAAATATTGGAAGGAGAAAGAGAGAGAGAAAGACTGTAAGTATGACAGAGAGTTACTCTTACAGCAAAATCAGAGGAGTTGGGAAGGATTAAATCCATTGAGCTTAATGCTTAATATGTTGATATTTTATATGTTTCCTTTTGATAGTTGGAAGTATTCTTTATATACTGAAAAATATTTGATGTTAGAAAGTTCTATAAAAGAACAGAAAAACAAACAAATAAGATCATTATCTGAAAGCTTTCTAAAGCATTTGAGAGGTGGACCATGCATTTTTATTTATTTATCTAAATTAATTTTTTTTTTTACTTTGGAGCAGAGAATTGGAATAATTCTAATCCTTGGTTCATAGCATACTTCCTAAATTATTTTTAATAATATCATAAGCACTCGTGACCCCAACTCCCTAAACAAAAGCTAGAACAAGAGACTACCTCTAACATTAGGGGCCCCTGCACCCCAATATATCACCCCGCCTCTCCCCACCAGAGGTAAGCGTCATCCTGAATTCTGTATTCATCATTACTTGCTGTTCTTTTTGTGTAGTTTTATGGAATATTTATGCATTCTTAAGAAGTAGATATTTTTATTTTAGTTGTTTTTAACTTTATAAAAAGGGTATTATGCTTTATGTAGTCTTGGGAGTCTTTTTTTTTCACTTAAACATCATCACTAGGATATTTCCATATGGCTGCAACTCTGGTTCATTTGTTTCGTCTGATGTATAATATTCCACTGTGTGAACGTCCCAGTTTACTCCCCATTTTCTTGTTGACGGGCACGTGGGTTGCTCCAGCTCTTTGCTGTAGTGAATGGTGCTGCTAGAACATGTGTCCTGCCGCACAGAACCGAGGGCTTCTTTTAGCTCTGTATCCGGGAGTAGAGTTGCTGGGTCATAGGTTTGTGAATAATCAAGTTTAGAAGAAAATGCCAAACTCTTTTTCAATTTGATGCGTGATTTTCCAATTCCACCAGCAATGTGTAAGGCATCCTCTGGTTCCACATCTTTTCCAGCACTTGATATGATCAGACTTCTTGCCAATCTTCCGGGTATAAAATGGTATCTCATTGTGGTCTTGATTTGTATGTTCTGCCCACCAGGTAAGTTGCATATCTCTTCATATGTTTATTGGCTGAATGTGTTTTCTCTTCTATGAACTGCTTATTCATATCTTTCAAATATTTTTCTGTTAGGTTATTTGTCTTCTTCATATTTATTACTACAAGTACTTTACTTATTCTTCATATTAAACCTTGTCAGTTAAATGCATATTCAATGACCTCCCAATTTTATAACCTGTCATTTCACGTTATTTAAGGTTTCTTTTTTTTTTTTTCCTGAGGAAGATTAGCCCTGAGCTAACACCTGTTGCCAATCCTCCTCTTTTTTGCTGAAGAAGACTGGCCCTGAGCTAACATCCTCCACTTTATATGTGGGTCGCCTACCACAGCATGGCTTGACAAGCAGTGCGTAGGTCCACATCCAGGATCTGAACCAATGAACCCCAGGCCGCCGAAGGGGAACATGTGAACTTAACTGCTGCACCACTGGGCCTGCCCCTACAGTTTCTTTTGATGAACAACAATGTTAATATAGTCAAACATCAATTTTCTTCTTTTACAGTTAATGTTTTTGGGCCTTGTTACAGAAATCTTTTACCTATGCCAAAGTCGGAGAAATATACACATATTTTCTACAAGATCTTGAGTTTTCAGTTTATTTTAACATTTTTTTCCAAGCTGCTTTACCAGATACACTTTTTATAGTAAAGCTTTTATTTTTCTTAGATAGTGCTGTTCTTTAAATTCCAGAGC
Source organism: Equus caballus (assembly GCF_041296265.1). Classification (NCBI taxonomy): domain Eukaryota; kingdom Metazoa; phylum Chordata; class Mammalia; order Perissodactyla; family Equidae; genus Equus; species Equus caballus. The sequence goes on along the minus strand of NC_091685.1, from coordinate 114,430,800 downwards.
ATTTCTGCTGCTTTCAAGAAGTTTGTTTTAATCATCTTGGAGATTAAAACTAATTTGGTTAAGAATGAACAAACAGAAACCCCCTCAGATTCAGAGAAGTCAACCATGGCGATTCCTTGACTGAATAATGGCATCAGGATGTTGTGACGGAGTAGATGGGAATCACGTGTTTTAATTCTGAATTCTTTAGCTGTAGCTTTGTAGTCCAGACAAGACGTGTAGGACTGAGTTTAGTCAGCAACAAAACCTGGATTTATACTGTGTGGATATGTGTGTGTCCCCCTTATTATACATGACTTCCAGATGGCAGCGCTAATAAAACATTTCAATCTGTAAGAATGATTTTGTGTTATTGGGTAAACATCAATCACTTGTACTTTTAAAAGAAGAATTTCATTATGCCAGAGTCATTTTTCTAGTTCATAAGTCACTAACAAAAAGATCAGTGGTAGAGCTATTTTGGTATAATGTCAGGAGAATGAAAGTTTTGGAAACATAGCTAAATATCCAGGCACTGTATACTAAAATTTTATATTCCCTCACTTTTCAAATTCAGAGAATGGGAAGAATTACAGAGAAGTCCAGACTGCAGAGACAGTTTCTGCCTCAAATTGTTGAGTTAGGCAGAGAGCGATTAATTGAATGGTGCTTGCTGCATGGCCCTACTTTTAACTATCTTTCCCATTCAGCTGTCTATGCAAATTCTTTACAGTACAAATTCCGTGTTTCATAAGGTTCCTAGAAACTGCAAGTTCTCTTTTTTTACTTCTAAAAACAAATTTCTTTAACAAAGTAGCTAAAATATACTTTGAAACTGCGACCAGATGTTTTAATGTTTGCAGAAAAAGAAATATCCTTTTATTCCACCATTTCATGTGTGCCAGGTGCACATATGTATGTGCTGTGCCTGTATATCATAGGTTATGGTATAGAAGAAACATTAAACAAGCCTACAGATGTATTTGGCTGGGTGGCTCATCCAATGAGTCACGTATTTTACAGTTCTCTCTACTTCGGTTGTTGAGAATATGTTTAAATGGAAGTGGAAAGGGGTTTATCACTAGAAACAGGTTTGATTTCCTTAAAAGGCAGTTGTTTCTTTTTTCTTTGCTTCTCTGGAGAATTGGCTACAAACTGGGAATAGTTGTCCTATGACTCATTTGCAGAGCAGCACTACAGCATATAGAGTTCAGATAAAATTATGATGAAACAGACCCTGATTAGACTTTAAGGAAAGAGAGAGGAATTTTTTAAAGGGGATTTTAAGGATTAAATTTTCTTGGATCTACTTTGTAGATAAGATAAGTTGTTCCTTTTTTTTAAAAAAAAAAAAAAAGACAATCCAAATATTGGGATAAGATTTTCATTTGCCTTTTTAACTCTATATATCTAGTTTTTGCATTTGCCAAAAGACATGACATTTATAGTTATATTAGGTAGTGATAATTTAATCCTTATTCACATGTTTCAAAGGTAATGTCATGACTGTTTTAGATTCCCAAGTCCACCAAATTACGTTAAACAGTATAATTGTACCAACCAGACTGCATAGGCTAAAATGAAGCCTATTATAAAATTAAATATCCATTTTAAGAATTCTATGGCATTATCAAACAGAAATGCCCTTTGTCAGTTTTTGCATGGTTTCCCAGTGTGAATATGTTGTCTGAAAATGCAGATACTGCCTTACTCATGTGCACAAAGTGAGATCCTTAAAAATACTTTTGAGGGGCCGGCCCCGTGGCCGAGTGGTTAAGTTGTCTCGCTCCGCTGCGGCAGCCCAGCGTTTCGCTGGTTTGGATCCTGGGCGCGGAAATGATACCACTCATCAGGCCATGTTGAGGCGGCACCCCACATGCCACAACTAGAAGGACCCACAACTAAAATATACAACTATGTACTGGGGGGATTTGGGGAGAAAAAGCAGAAAGAAAGAAAAAAAGAAGATTGACAACAGATGTTAGCTCAGGTGCTAATCTTTAAAAATACTTTTGAATACTTATTCAGAAATACTTGCTTGTTGAACACTTACATTAAGGGAGGGAGGGCAAATATAACGCACAGATATGACGGAAGGTGATAATAGATGCTTACATTCATTCTCCAGAGCCTCGATCAGGCTTCCCTCTCCATCAAGCTTGTGCCTTATCAGCCATTTGCAATTGATTAGAGTTGGGCTTCGAGCCAAAATCTCTTTGCAATCACTGTGCTTGGCCATTTTTTCCCCTCATATTTTGGCTCCTTTCATATACTAAAATAATTAAATGAAAAGAAAAAAGTGTATTCATCTGAATATCAATTTTTTAAAGTATTTTGATCCCAGTAAACATCAATTAAGGCTCGCCATCAATCAGACTAGGTCCCAGGGACACAAAGATGAACATTAGGAAGTTCATCTCTTCCAAAAGCTTACGTTATTGTAGAGGGAGTGAAATAAGTCATGTGATTCGTGTAATAGGATTTTATAAGTGTCATTGTGGAAGACAGCGTAGGGGACAGTGGAGGCACAAAAGGAGATGGAGAGGAATGATCAGAGTGTCTTCTAGAAGATGGAATGCATCAGCTGAAGCTTGAAATATGAGATGGTGTCTGTCAGGATGGAGCTGAGGGTCACAGGAAGTGCTCTAGGACCAGCCTTAAGGCATAAACCAGCAGGGCCTGTTAGGAGCCTTGGTGCATAACTGTGTGGGGCAGGCTGAGGGTGGAAAGCAGCAGCCAAAAGATACCGATGGGGAGCTAGGCAGGAGCCACTATCATGGAGGGACTTGTGGCCCCTAGGAAGTTAGAATTTTGTAAAGACATTGGGAATCCATTAAAAACATTTTATGCATGTAAGGAATAATATGATCAATCCATGGAGAAAGGATCGGTTGAGTGAGAGACTGAAGGCTGGGAGAGCAGACACAGGATTATTGTCCCAGTGTAGGGCCCAGAGGATGAGGAGTAGAAAAGAGGAGATGAATACCATGGATCAGAAGAATTGGATTCTGTAGGATGAGATGGCTGATGGCATGTGGGAGGTGGTGAAGGAGAAAGAAGAATCTGAGATGACTTGGGTAACTGAGCAAATTTTAGTGTCGTACTTGGAGAAGGCGACTATAGGAGAAGGAACAGGTATACAAGAAAGATAACGGTTTACTTTTGTGCACTTGAAGTGTGAGCTTGGAGGCCATCCACAGTGCCTTGTCAGCAATTGGGCACAGGATCCAGAGCTCGGGAGAAGGAAGGATTTGGAATTCATCTGTGTACAGCTGGTGGCTGGAGTCATTGAGTGGCTGAGATTACCCACGTCATGAAAACAGCTTTTATCTAAGTAATCCAGCTTCACACCTATTAGAGTAGATACAACAGTACTTGGCACCTACAGTGGGCACACCACCAGGTACTTGTTCTGTCTTGGACCGTGGGTTCTAAGAACAGAATAACCTGCCATGGAACAGAGGAAAGGCAATCACTTCCTTAGGCTTTCTCTCTGTCTCTCTCTCTCTCTCTCTGTAAAGTAATTTAACTATCAGAAACCTCCTTGTAGTTTTAGTGTGATATAATAAAAAGTATGTATTTCATACTCCAACTTTATTAAAATTGCATACTGGAACAATTTTGCTGAGGGTGGAATAAATTAAATGAATGTTTTCACAATACACATATGAAGGCATTTCTTTTTTTGACACCAGTCTAATCATGGAATAACCAGGCAGGAGGTGGGCAAACTGGTCTAATCAAGAATAATGTCCTCTGGCCAGGGCAGACTGTTATTCAGATTTGCCTAAGTTCTTTACCTAGCCTTTAAATGTTGGGTTTTCACAGAATTTCATGGACAGCCCACTGCCCTTTCTCTCTGCACACTATCCCTTGCAGAACATGTCATGATCAGAGGTTCTGCTACCATCATGACATGTGTAAAGCCCATGGCTCTGTCTCTAGCTCTGTCTTATCTTCAGATTTGTCCCCTCCACCCGCCAGGCTGACAGATCTATAAAACTTACCGGCCCATGCCACTTTCCTGATCAAAACCCTTCAGCGTTTCCATCCCTTCCAGACTAAAGTTAAAGTTCTTTAATTTGGGAAAATAAATCCTTTATCAATGATGTTTTGTCTAATTCTCCAGCCTTATCTTTTTTTTTCTTACTCGAGCTTTAAACTCCACCAACACCAATTGCTTATGATTACTCTTCATATGATATATATTTATTCATTTATTTATTTTTGTATCCTTTTTTTTGCCATCTTGTCTTCACTCTCACTTCTCCCTCCGTATGCAATTCTCTGTCTCCTCTTGGCTGGCTCTGTCACCTGCTCAGTAGTCTGTCTTGGCTCTGAGTTAATTACATCATCTCGGTGTTTTCAAAATATTCTGTGCATGTCTTTGTCATGCAACACATTGTTCCACACTTATCTGTTTCCTCACTACCCAGGGAGCATCCTGAAGGTAGGGACCATACCCTATTCATCTTTGTATTGTTAGCGTCTAGTGTATGCTTATAGAATGGTCAAAAGGAGTGAAGGTCAAAGGCAAACACACGTGGAGAATGTGTCTTTGTATTTCAGCGTCATTTTTTAGCCGCTGAGTAATTCCAGTGAACCACATGTCATTCGCTTTTTGTTACCAGCTCTAATACACAGATCCCAAGCAGATACCGTCTGAAGTAGATACACCTCTGCCTCATGGACAGGGCTGCTTTGTTCCCTGAAGAAATCCTTCAGTTTTAGAGGAAAAAAATGCTCGGCTTTCTGGTCCAAGACCTCCAGGTAGATGATCCTTTCTGGAAGTAAAAACATGCTATATTTGTCATGTTCCTTACTTCATCCTTCTAAAGAATTCCCTGAGGAACCTCCAGCACTTTACTTTCCAGCTGACAAGATGGTCAAATAGGTTTTTATCTTAACTCTTTTTGACCTACATATTAATGGGACCTACATATTTTCTACCTACACATTCTATTGGGACCTACATACTCATACAAAGAAACACATAACCATATTTGTTTATAAAACCAAAGAGGGTGAACAGCCTTCTCCAGTACATTATCTCCTGGCATTTTTTTCATTTCTGTTAATTGTGGGTATAAGGCTGCTATTGTAATAAGATAGAGAGACATAATGTTGTCTTACACTTTTAAACTCCAACAAAAGTGTCCTGTAAGAATCACATTATATTTAGGGATCTTAGACAGCTAATAAGCTCAGCCTGTCAAAAAGAAATAAGATTTTTTTATGAGAAGTATCATCCACATAGTATAGTTTAGCCATATTTGGACTGGCTGGCCGTATCTATGCATACATCTTTCATTATACTCTGTGCTAATAGCACAAAATAAATCTTTTAAACAAAACAAAAAATTCCCCAGATATATAATAAAAGAACTGTGGTATCCAGGTTCCTTACAGATATTTTGGGGAAAAAAGTTTTCTCCACCATACACACAGCAAGGTGGTAGCTGTAGAATATTGGGGCTTTAGCCAAATTTCACACGTAATATACAGTCTAAGAACCCAAATATGGACCTTGGAAGTTGCTTCCTAGCTCCAAATGTAAACAAGATGGTTAATTGATCTGTGTCATCCCTTCTAGAATACAGATACTGACTGTTGAGTGCAGCTGAGGAAATGCTGCAGGCTGCAGACCTGTTGGAGAAGATCCTGGCTCTTACAGCACTGTTATCTTCGTGCCGCCTCCGTAATGCAGCAACTTCTCCTTGGCTTACTGAGCCTCTCCTTATGGAAGAATTCTTGCATGAGGAAAGGACAGACATCTCAAAAGGGTGCAGTGAAAAAAAACCTAAGTTCATGTGGCAACAAGTTTTTCCAGAAAGTCTTGAGGGAATTATTATTCTAAGTTTCAACTAATGCCAATCTCAGCCGAAATAGTTTGCACTTCTAAGTAATTTGTGTTTCAATACACATGTAGTTAACAAGAGCTGTCTAGATACTTCAGATTTTACACATCTGTCAGTAAATAGAAGATTTACTGTGAAAGGCAGTATCCAGGGGCCCAGTGTGGGTGTGTAGCATTCCCCAGTGGGTTGTGGACCAACAGATCAATGTAAAGTTACAGACATATATCAAACACAAGCCCTTCTGTTCCAAGTATACACTTACTTCAGGACTATACAGGTCTGCAGGAAATCCTTGCCCATTGTTTTTCTGATCTAGAACTGCAGAAGAGGGTCTTGTGGCGTGACTCTAATGAGAAATAGAGAAACTTTTCATTTGGCATTGGTTTTAAGGTGTTATCATTTGGGATGGAACAAAGCCATGGGCATTCTGAGTTAATTTGTTTGTAATAACATGGCTCTTAACAGGGTGGAACTATTTCCCTAAACACGTACTCTATGCGTGGGCACCATAGAAGCCAATAGAGGAGTCATAGCTAAAAAGGCCAGGACCTTGGTCGGTTGCATTGGCTGAGTGTTGCCTGCTGGCATTTCCTTTCTTGCTCTTGCCCATCCACGCCTGCCTTCTCAGGCACTTGGCAGGGGTTGTTGGCCCTGGCCCTGAGATGTATGGCACACCACCTCTGTGTGGACACGGGGAAGGGCTGAAGAATCTCCAGAAAGATAGGGAGACATTTTCTTTCAGATTATGTCTTTTCCAGCCAGGTAAATAAAGCTCAGTACTTGGAAACTGGACAGTCTGTCCTGCCAACGTCTCTACTGTTATAAAGGGAGGCTTTCCTCTAGGCCACTCTCCAGGCAATGAAGCAGCCTCTCTCCAGGCCTATTTCTATCCATGTCTCAATTGCAAAAGCCCGAATATCGTGCATTGGAGTTGAGTAGCGAACATACGACCGGTTTTTGGAAAACTGTTCTGCAAATTGCCGTCCCAGGCGATACAGTGTAACACAGAGTCCTCCTAGCTATATAGTAATCCAATAACCGAATTTTTCTTGGCGTGAGGGCGATCCTCCTTTTCCTGGCACGAGATACGTTCCGGGCTGCGTGGTGAACTTCATTCCCTGGTGAGATGCAGTGCTTTGCTAGATTCCCTGTGGGTAGTCTAATCAATTTTGTGAAGGGCACCAAAGTTTTGAGAATGTGATCATTTCAGCGCTGTGCTAACTCAAAAAAGCGTGTGTTGGGGAGGGATTAGGATAGAAAGTATTCCTGTTATAGCAAGAGAATCCAAGGAAATACAGTTTCATTACCTGGACTCACTGGCATGTGAGGCTTTGGCTGGATTTGCTACCTAGACTCGCCAGCCAGGACTGTGTCCACCTCAAACCGCATGGCTGCCGGCCTCAACAGCCCAGCCTACTTGGACATAATACATTGATATTTTTTTCCATCCCCAATTCCCACTCCGGGGTTGCATTTTTTGCCAGCCACGGTTTATTGTCATCACCTAAAGTTCAGGCGCTCAACCTTTATACAGGCCCCAGGTATCAGGGTTTGTGATTTTTTTATCCATTAAGGCTGTTCTGTGAGGAAAGAGGCCCAAACATCCTGAGCTCCACAGCTTTCCCAGAGGAACATTCATCACCTTCAGGCTCATGAAAGTCTAACCCTAATAGGCTTCCTGAATAAAGCTGTATTCGAGTGTTGTTAAAATCACTGGGTCGGTTTAACTCTGTCTCCAGTGTAAGTAGAGGAAGAGGAGATGTGAACTGTCTTGAGGATAAATAAGAGATGAATATCTTTCTCCATAAACTTATGGGTGGGAGGTGCGATGATAACTCTCTGCCCAGCCAGATTTTGGTAACAAATACAGATGGCCTGATAGGGAGTCAGTGCCCTGAAATCTCAGTGTGACAACTTCCCAACTTTGTTTTGAAAATTCCAAGACATTTTTTAAATGTCTAAGAAGTGCCAAGATGTTGGCTAGGTACCGGGAAAACAAAGGAAAATTAGAAAAAGATTCTGCCTCCAAAATCTGCACAGTCATTATAATGAGGGAGTTCGTGATAGATTTTCACCAGGCAGACGTGTTCTGTGGGCGACTGCAGAGTTTGCCAAGGCTGCTGCTGCTCCCGCAACCTAGCAGTTGCTGTTGGTTTTATATATACATTTCACAGGTATAATTTGAATTTCGGGAAAAATTAGCTGTGTCCTCAATCTCAGAAACAAGCATCCTGCTTGTATATGCTGTACTGGTATTGTATAGAAATCAGTCAGGAAACCGTATCCATCTAGAAATATTAAACTTCTCCCATGTTTTTACGTTTAAAATGCACTGTACTGAATACGCAGATGGGTTGATTACAGAAATGGAGAAAATATTCTTTTTTGAGAAAAGGCACTCATGAATCGTTCTTGCACTGCTTCTTGCGGGGAGGAGAGTGTCAGCAGGGTGTGCGGGGTCTGCAGAGGCCAGGCTGCCCGGCTCCCGTGACAGGAGCTTTGCTAGGCAACCAGAGCGAACTTTCAAACAAGCCTAGATGTTCCTGCCTGGCCTGCGGCCATCCTCCAAGAAAGCAGGCACCATAAATTAGATCGCGACCAGGATGGTTGACGTGATAGCCTTTGAGAAGCGTTGATGTTTCATGGCAAGAGGTTTGTTTGGACAGAACTCATCAGTCCATGTAGGGCTTTATTAGCTAATTGGTCAGGATCAAAACTCATAAAAAGCATTTGGAAAACAGTCATCCGTGATTACACAGAAAAAAAATGCTTACGATGAAGTCAGAAGTGTTGATCTTTGAGAAAATTTGCCAATCTGCATATAAATTTGTGTGGGAAGAAATACATTTAAACTATGTCCTTCTATAGTAAATTCAAAAAAGCTTCTCTGAGCAAGAAAAAACCAGATGGCACAGGTCTTATTAGGTCACAGCTCATACTTGGAGACTCGAAAATCCAGACCAGTTCCAACGATATCCAAAGGTTAGCAGTGACATTTCTTTAGAAAGATTAGACCTTACTCAAAAGGTCTCAGATTGTTACAAAAAGATGCTTTTTCTTTAACCTTCTATTATTTGTTCCTTTCTTTTATAAATGTCTGGTGAAGGATATTAGCCTATTTATTAGAGTGAACCAAACTGCTTACTCCTAGTTACCCTGGAATATCGTAAGGAAAGGTTCGACTACATTGTATTTTCATATTTATATACTTGTATGTAAATACATACATAGTAAAATGTAAAGCAACTTCCAAAACCCTGGGTTAATGAACTGTTTCTTATTCATGAACTAAGCCGCTTTCCACAGCAATGTGCTCTTATCCTATACCGTACATGCCTGATTATAGCACTTAAAACATTGTAATAAACACTTGTTTAATTAACAGTTTTCCATAGAAGATTATAAACTCTGTTAGGAAGAAACTGTGTCCGTTTTATTCACTGTTTCTTTGCCAGGACTTAAGAAAGTTCGTGGTCCCTGGCCACATAAAGAAAAAAAAGGAAAGAAGAGTTAAAGTAAGAAGGAAGTGAGGAAGAATGGAAAGAAAGAAAGGAGAGAGGGAAGGAGGGCAGGATGGAGGGGAAGGGAGGGGAAGGAGGAAAAGAAAGAAGAGGAAAAGGGAGAGCCGGAGCAAAAAAGAAAGCCAGTTGAGTGAGTCCTGAGGATGTAGTGGACAACATGGTGACTGATGTTAACAATGTTGTATTGTATATTTGCAGGTTGCTAAGAGAGTAGATCTTCAAAATTCTCATCACAAGAAAAATAAATTTGTAACTATGTGAGGTGATAGATGTTAACTAGACTAGTGGTAATCATTTCGCAACCTATGTCAAATCATCACATCGTACACCTAAAACTAATGCAATGTTACACGTCAATTATATCTCAACAAAACTGAAAGGGAAAAAGAAGAATAGATGCATACAGGAAAAAAAAAAAGTCAGTTGAGTGGCTATTTTTTATTTGCTGTAAAAATAAGGAAATGGGCAATTCCTTGGACCTTTTTAAAATTTAGATGAATGTTTTTAGGTTTGCATGAGTAGTAACTGAGTTGTTTATATCTCTAAATTATATCAAGAAAAAGAATTCAGAATGTCCTTTAAGAAAATCAAGTAGCCTCTCAAAGTTTTAAAATCAAGAGATTTCTAATCTCATTTTGGCTAATTATGTAGAAAAAAATAAGAAATATATTTGTTGATATTTTCCCAAGTAGTGAGGAGCTGGCTTTTAATTTCTAATAGAAGAATTTATACTTCATTTCTTCTTTGGTTGATCCCACCCTTCACTTTAGCCAAATGATTTCTTCAAATCCTCATTTATTTTTGTTTGTACAAATAGTCCTTCAATTATCTCCCAGGAGTCTAGAAAATTGAAACAATATTTCACTAGGTTAACTATAATGGGAAATTCCAAAAAGTACGTGTGCACTTTTAAAAATAAAAGTATATAATGATTATCGTAACTTACAGATAGATTGATCTGAATTAAGTCAAATTCCACTAATGAGAACTGCCAATCAACTGGTTTATAATGGGCGCATATATTTTCTATCTGATTATTTATTTTCCACATTCTGTTTATAGAAGAAAAAGGCAGAGGACTTTTTCTTCTTTGGATGGTGTAATTTAGTAAACAAAATTACATCTTCAATATTATATTGCTGGCATAGGTGTTTACGATGATAATCCTTTAGATTAACGTTCATAATAATGACCCTGTAGGATTGCAACTAAGAATTTACAGAGAACCTGTTATGTGCATAACATTGTATTAAGCATTCAAGCAGAGATAATAGAGGTGGGGCATATATGTGTCAACAATAATTAAACATCTATCAAGCATTTATCATGTGCCAGGTGCAAGGCTAAAGTTTTAGCTGCATTGTCTCTTTTAATCCACACGAAAGTCCCACGAGGAAGATAATATATTTTTTTCCCATTTTACACATCTCAAAACTAGTAGAGAAAGCAAGTAGCTTGGAATAGATCACATAGCTCGAATTTCCTCAGTTTGATCCTGGGCTTTTCATCTGTTGCTCTAGTTGTCACATTTTAGTCCTTCCTTCCCTCCGCTACTTTTCAACCATGTTGTGCATACCTCCGTTGTAGCATTTATGTACTGAATGGAAGTAATTTGTAGCTTTTTATAAAAAAAAAACCCTTTGTCTTTCTTGTTAGAACACAAGCTCCTCAAAGTCACGGTACAAAACTTTTTCATATTTGTAGCAAGGGGCCTAGCATAGTGCCTGTCATCTAGTAGGAATTCAGTAAATATTTGCCGAGTACACAAGTGGATGTGTTTGGGGTTCTCAGCTTCTTTAGATTATGACCACATTGAGGATTGGGAAGTGTCTGTATCTGACTTGGAAATTCTTACCCATGGTGATGATTCAAATTAATATTTACTGAGTTGAATTAAGGGTTAAAATGAGTGTTACATGCAATCAGCATTTTATGATGATGAAGAATATTCGGTTATATCTATTATGTTGTGTTAACTGAGATATGAGAAGACTATCACATCTTATGCAGATGATCAAAAGGATAGATACAACGCCTTATAGGGCCTTCCATTTTAAAAATAATACCATTTGTTGGGTTCTCACAATAAACCTGAGAAGTTAGGAATCCATTGACCTTTGGAGAGTTTATACCTTACTCACATTCACAGAGCTGGGAGGGGAACATGGATCTTCCGACTAATAGTTCGGGTCTTTGCTACGATATTAAACTACTACATAGCTGACATTTCAATTTATGAGAATAGTTAATCCCCCACATATCCAGGGTGATGAGGCTATTCTTCCTTTTGATATTTATTAAACACTTACAAAATGGTAGGCTCCATTGTGAAAAATTTTATACACTGTGCTATACTCCCAAAAAGCTTGACTCCATCTGGAAGGGGAAAAAGGCAATTCTATACTGAAATGAATCCATACCACTCCTTTTCTCTATAATCTAAACTGTACAAGAATCCAGCTTTGCTGGATAGATCAGAAATCGCAGGGAGTAAGTGAGGCATAAATTATTGTAAGCAAATCAGTGGGATCCCAGGTTCTCAGGATCCAGTTCTACACTCAGTCTGTTACTACCCCCCTGTAGCCAATGACTCTTTTTCCATTCCTTTGGCTCATTGAATCAAGAGCTCTTTCGTTGGGATTGCCAACACATGCTTCAAGCTTGTATGGAATGCCTAGTATAGGGCCAATCTCACACATAATTTAAAAATCGGTAAATATTGGTTTATTTTCTGGGTGAAAACTCCTTACTACATCAATCATTAATTTGAATTTGGTAAGTTACAGTTTTTTCCGTGAATTAAAAAATTCTCACTGTTCAAAATTTCTGCATTTTTAAAAACCACTCTGTTTCTATTTCCATGCTGAAAGGTGTGAATTTAGCTCCTTGAAGCATAAGCAGTGAGCCAGCTGCTAAAACCGTTTGATCTTGTGGTTATCCACAACCTGGTAATCTTTTCCCTCAGCAGGCATCTTTTTCTGACCAAAATGGTGTAGTTTCCAAGCAGATTTCTAATAATGTGCTTCCAACTATTTATAAGAGTTTTCACTTCAAAAATCTCAGGGTGTCTGAAAATAGATGAGAGCGTTTTCTTTGACCTACTTGTATTCTGAGATAGAGGCCAGTGACCACACCAGGAATAAGGCAGCATTTAAGGTGGGATTCAAAGAAGATTCTGGTTTAGAAAAAGAAGTGCTCTGAAAAGCTTCAGAAATATAGCAGAGTTTAGAGCTTGTAAATGTGTTTGTATCTGACTAGTTATTGTTAATAAAATAAGATATTTTATCCCTTGAAAGTGAGCATGTTGAAGCAATTTATCTTCTGCTAGTTATAAAATTTAAATTGTTTTGAATGGTTCTTGCTTACTTGAGCCAACAAATATCTAGATTTCATGCACTATCAATAATCAATTATTTTATCCTGGTTAAATAAGAAACCTTGATGGGAACTGGGCACAGACCCTATTTAGGGTTAATTTCTTGCCATAAAATGGTGTTTTCTGTGTCAACATTTTAAGTTGAAATGTTAGAACACCTGTGCAAGAATTTGTTTTCTGTAATTTAACAAGTGAAATGTTAAATAACCATTGTTAATGAAAGTGACAGGCACTTGCTGGTTCATTGGCATCATCATATTGCAGCAAGAATCCATCTTTCTCGAGTGTCCCTTACAAATTTTCCAAGGACCTGTCGTGTGGTCTCTGCAGCGTTTCCCACTTCCCTGTGTCTGGCTGTAGGAGTCTTGTCGGTAAAGAGCGATGATGTGAGAAACCTGCTCCACCCTGAAAATCCACAATTTTAGTTTTAAACCAGAACTTGCTAAAATCCATTTATCTAAGAATAACACTGAGTCAGAGCACATGAAAATAATTTTCAAGGGAAAGAGATAAGTGAAAACATTTATCTCAACACAGAAAAAGAAAAAGTTTTGGATTTTCTTGAATTCTTTGAATTCAAACTCAAAAGAAAGTCTTGCTTTCCTTTGCTAATATGCTGGCAAAACAATATTTATTACAGGTTTCCAAAGTTGGAATCTATCAAGTTCAATAAAGGGAGAACAAGGTAGCACCTTCAAGTAGTGTTATTTAGAGTAGTAACCCTGGACTTTTTACTGCATTGCCACACATACGAAAGGAAAACATTTCTGTTGTCTTTTGGGTAAACAGACAAGGGTGCTCCTGGCCAGTCTTGGACCATCTGGGGCCCTGCCCAGCTGTCTTGAGGACTGAAGGAAAAAAGTCAATATCTCAACACACTAATGGGCCACAAGCCAGCAGCCGGGGAAGTCCTATCCTGGAGGCAAGGTTGATGCTAATATTTGGCCTCAGTGTATGTCTGTAGTTTTCACTTTTAAATTTACACATAGGCAAAGATAAGTAAAATTTGAACCCAATTGAGGATGATCTGCTGATGTGGGTCAAAAAGCAAATTCTGTAGAATCAAAATATGAAAGACTGGGGGGCTGGCCCCATGGCCTACTGGTTAAGTTCGGCACTCTCTGTTTCAGTGGGCCAGGTTCGGTTCCCCGGTTGTGGATCTACACTACTCATCAGCAGCCATGCTGTGGCTGCGACCCACAAACAAAGTAGAGGAAGATTGGCATAGATGTTAACTCAGGGTGAATCTTCCTCAGCAAAAAAAAAAAAAAAAAAAAAGACTGAAAAACAGCATGCAAAATAGTTTATGGTTCTTAAAGTTCTAGTGTTGAGAAGTTATCAAACTTCAAGCAAATCTAGAGATTATCTAAGCATTTAATATAATCAGTTCACAAGGTCTTTAACCCTGTAGGATTTCTACATTATCGTGACTGCTTTTTTTCATTGACAGTAATCCTGCAAGGAGAAGGAAGGATTATGAAAGCAGGATGAAAATTTTCTGTAAAACTGCTTTAGATCTATTTTTAAATCCTTAATAAATTTTTAGTTCAAATGTTGGTTAACAGAGTTTGTTCTGAAGAAGATGCTAATGGCTACAGAAGCCAGATTTTGACATAAATCGAGTTTGTATGATTCAGAGATCAGTATTAGAGAAATCTATTGGTTGCTAAGTGGATCCCTGAATGCAAAGTGCAGCTGGTCTCTTTTTCACTTTCTTTTGGAGAATGGATTACTTTACACATTTTTGGATAAGAATCAGAGTTGGGAGTCATTTGTTTGCAGGCATAGAAGACACGTTCAGGGGCCCGCCCTGGGGCCGAGTGGTTAAGCTTGTGCACTCTGTTTCGCTGGTTCGCATTCTGGGCACGGACACGGCACTGCTCATCAGGCCGTGTTGAGGCAGCGTCCCACATGTCACAACTAGAAGGACCCACAACTAAAAAATATACAACTATGTACTGGGGGGATTTGGGGAGAAAAAGCAAAAAAAAAACAAACAGAAAAAGAGGATTGGCAACAATTGTTAGCTCAGGTGCCTATCTTAAAACAAACAACACACATTCAAACTGCTTAAAGCAAAAAGAGACGTCATTGGCTCCTGTATTTGAAAAGTCCATTGGGAGAACTGGTTTTAAGCATGGCTTGCTCTGCTGGTGCCCATGATATAACCAGGTCCAGGTCTTTCTCTCTTCAGTTCTTTGCTTGGTTTCTTTGCTAGCTTCTTTCTAGGCAGGATCTCTTTGTGGTCCTAAGACAACTACCCGTTATTGCAGAGGCTACATGCTTCCCTATCCAGAGCAGGTGGGAAGAGAGCATATTTGTCCCAGGACTCCCAGGACATCAGGTTAGATTGAGTCACATGCTCACTTTTGACCCAATCTCTGTGGCCAGAGAAATGGGACGCGCTAATTACTTAGCCTCCCTTCAAACCCCTCCCTTGCAATCAATCCCCAGAGTGATGCCAATGAACTTCGCAAATTGTCAAATGGAAATCTGTGGCTGTTAGAATGGATGTTGAAGACACAACCAATTACATGATGAATCTTAGAAATAGGAGACTTTAGAGTCTTTAGCCAAATGCCTTTCTGACTGATCAAACTTTACAGAACATTAATGCAAAGTAGCCACTCAGTCCCTGCAGGTACCACTTGGGGCAGGGAGCCATCACAGCCCGTTTCATTTCTGAACAGTTCTGTTGGGAAAGGTCTTCTTTACGTTGAGCATCAAATTTGCTTCCCCTTGTCCTTTATCCGTTCGACCTTGTTTTGCCCTTTGGGGCCATGAAAAGTAAATTCATCTCTTCTTCCGTATCTCGGCCTTCTTAATATATATGAAAATAGTTAAGATGATTACCCTTAGTCTCTCTTTTCCAGGTTCAATATCCCATATTCTCTCATCTGTTATTGATGTTGAAAGGTTTAAAACGCCTCAGTCTTTTGGCCTCTCTTCTTTGCAAGAATTCTAGCTAATCAGTTCCATGCTCAGACACACAGTACCATACACTGACGTGGAGACTCCCAGTGTGGCCATTGGGAAGTGGTTTATTGCTATACGTGTGAGCAGAAAGATATTGAGGAAAAAGAGGCGAAACCTTGATGACGAGAACTTTAACAGCAATCTGTAGAAGCAGCCCATCTCAGAACTGATTTCCTCGACTGGAATACCCACAGCCAGAACGCGTGCAAAACATGTGTTTCGGAACATGGTCTCTTTAGGCTCTAACTGTTAATATTGGGCTTCATTACTTATTGTTTTGTTGCAGGTTTGATACTTAACTTTTTAAATGCTATGAATTATTAATACTTCAGTAAGTGCCTAGTAATAGATATTATTAATATATAGGATTTATTTGTGATTTATTATATATATATATACTATTTTGTTTTTAAAGATAGTTCTTTTTACTTTCTCTTATAAAAATGAAAGAAAGTATTACATCGAAATGCTTGGTCGGATTCTGCTTGTACTTGAACTCTCAGTTCTCTGACTGTGAACGTTCTCCAGCAGAATGAAAGCCTCCCAGGACTTACAACTTGAAGCGTTTGTAAGGGAAATTCGACAAACAGCTGGTCCCACAGCTGGTCCTTGGGGACAGACAGCTTTCTTACACCTCTTTCTCCACCTGCACCTACCCCATCAGTACCACCAAGAAACACTGAGGAAATTTGGTTACACTTACAGCCTAACATCACTAACCAATGACTGTTCAGTCTGTGGTCTCCCTCTCTTCTCCCTTTCATGAAATATTTACAGCAGTATTAACTCTGCAAAGGTGTTAACTGGTCCCCATCAGACATAGGAGAAGTGGGAGGGAGTTGAGCATTGATTTAAGGAAGGCCTCTGTGAGGGATCTGGAACTCCTTCCTCTTCATCCACTTCACCGCGGGGTCTTGTAAATCGACTTCCACAATACACCTCCAGCTCATTCTTCTCCTTGCAACTTCGCTGCCACCGCTAGGCCAAGCATCCCCATCAGCCACTGGGGCTCCTGCAGTAGCCTCCAAACTGCTTTCTTCCCATCCTTCAGTCCATTTTCCAAACAGCAGCCAGATGACTTTAAAATGCAAACAGGATTGCGCTCTCTTTACTCAAAATTCTTCAATTGCTTTTCACTGCGCTTAGGATGAATATGAATTCCCTCATGTGGTCTGTGAGGCCTGCCTCCATGTCCAAGCCTGTCTCCCTCCATTCTCTCGGTTTCTTAATACATTCCACATATACTCATATTCTTGCAGTTCTGTTACTGGAATAAGCTCTTTTCTGCCTCAGGGCCTTTGCATATGCCCTCTACACTGCTTGGAACACTCCTCATCTCTTTACCTGGCTACCTTCTACTAACCATTAGCTCCTAGCCTGAGAGTCTTTAGCTCTCCATTCTTCCCTCACAGTCTGATTTTGGACCCCATGTTATCGTTTCTACAAGCGTTTTCCACCTTTCTTTCGGAGCACTTGTGTGTGTGCTGTGTGAGTGTTTGAAGTCCCCCTTGGCCAGTAGACCACAAACAGCAGGAGAAGTGGGCTGGCTCACTGCTGCTCTCTGGGGGGTGATCAGGCTGCCTGGGTTTGAATCCTCAGGCCCTCGCTTGGCAGCTATGGGGCCTGGAATAGGACTCAGCCTCAGTTTCTCCAGGTGTTGAATAGAGAAAATAATATTACTCTTTGTACACGATGGTTGCAAGGATCAAATCACAAAAGCCGCGTGAAGTGCTACATAGAGGTCTGGCACAGAGTGGTGCTCAATCTCTATGGGTTATCAGCACATTATTATTGCTTTTAGGATATGTTTACTTATTGTAGGCAAAAGCCACGAGGAAATGCTTTCCGTTTCTTGAAAAATTCTAAACAGTCTCTGGAAAAGTTATTAGTGTACAATTGTAGTTAGAACAGCACTAAAAAAAATGTGGTTTTAACTGACAGCTTCACCGTGATTCACAGTGAGGGTTTTTTTAATTTTCAAATAGTTCAATTTAGCCATGCTAATACATAATTTAATCTCTGCTTCAGAAGTAGTCTTAAAATATATTACTTTTTTAATTTGTAGAATATATATATATATATGTAATTTTCAGATGCTCTGAAAACTATTACCCCATTACTTTTTATTTTCTCCATTGAGATTGCCCAACTGAGCATGGTTTGAACACAGGGCAAACTAGTTGGGCCTCTTGACAAAACAAAGGCATTTTGTTTTTATAAACGTCAGCTTTTGGAGAATGATGGTAACTTTTCCTTTTTCTCTCTCTTTTCATGGTGGGATTTCCCCGGGGGAGCTTTCCTCGCTCTGCCAGGTCTGTACAGTGAAAGCGCTGCTGTCTGTGAAAGGCCTCAGACACTGTATAGATTCTCACCGTCAGACACCTTCCCTCGGGTAAATATTTATGTGAAATCAGGCACAGAATTTAAAATAGCCCCGAGGAAGCTGCATACTCTCCTTGACGACAACAACAACAAAAAAGTTTGTGTATTAACAGTTGCTTTAACAGTGTCTGGCACAGAGAAATAAAGACAAAAATATACTTTGGTCCTGTAATATTTATAGCATTGCCAGTCTAACCATTGTGCCCTATTTAGGAATATTTTTTGAGTGAGCTTTATTTTAATGTCCAAGAACACAGTCCTAGGTTGGTGGCAGGGAAGTTCATGCTGACTGCAAAAGGCAACAGAATACCCCTGGCATGCTGTTCCGTGAAGGACCGAGAGGGAGCTCGCATTGTAGAAACCTTAAATTCTTGTACTCCCTGACATAGAAGACATCGATAACAGTGGGGCAGCCACTTGGAAATGCTGTGCTGTGCTTAATAGGCTTTTCAAATAAACATTGTCTTTACGAGTTTATAAATGAGAAAGGCAAGAGATTCTATTTTGTCATTCTGCGTAATGCATATCCACATATGGGAGCACCTCGTTTATATGGCACTCCCATTGTTAGAGATTGATCTGCTCCACATCATGCCCCATTCCAGATAACTGCAAGCTCAGCTAAAATGCATGATCACTTTACATTTTGAATCTTTCTAACGTTTATATAACTTTTTCTTTAAAAGCTAAAAACTAAAAATAATTGCCATTGTACTCTAAATCTATTGAAAATGTACACATACTCTCTGGATTTACTTAATAGAGTTTTTACCCATCATAACTTAGCCTCCTTGGAGACTCGATGTTCCCATATGAACACTAATTTCTGAATCATATTGAAATTAGTGAGCATATTGGTGTTTGCACTAAAGGACACTAGACTGCCACGTACAAAGCATTTTAGCTTCTTCTCTTCCACTTTTAAGCTTTCAGTGCTCCATCAGTGTGTGTGACTATGTGTGCCTCTAACTAATTCCATCTCGCCTCTGTTTTTAATCACCTATGGGTTAGAAAACCCCTAAGAATTATTTTTCAAAATAAGAGTAAATTGGCTTCAAATGATTGCCCAAGGACTGTCCCATGATTCAAGAATGAGAACTTATATTTTTTCATATATTCAACAAATCTAAGTTGAATGCCTACTATGTGCCATCATTGGAGTGGGGACACAATGGTGAGAATGATCTCTGCCATCAAGAGAGACATGCCTGTGATGAGATCAGTGTTGTAACTGAGCAGGGACCCTTGCTCCTACCTGGTGGCGGCCGGAGGAAGCACCACAAAAGAGGCAATGCTTGAAGCTGAGTCTTCAGCAAAGAATCTTGACAGGCTAGTTTTTCAGAAGAAGAAGAAGGTGGTGATGATGGGGTGAGGCTGGGAGGAGATGGAGGAGTGAGAGAATTCCAGGCAAAGGTCTTCCTCCTGCCTCTCCCGTCACCCCATCTCAGTCTCCTTTGAGGGCTCCTCTTCCTCCTGTTGATCAATGTTGGTGTTCCCCAGCTTCTGACCTGACCTCTTCTCATTCAGCTCACTCTTCCAGGATCACTCCTGGCTGCCATTGCTATTCCTTGTAGATGACTTTTGAATCATTTAGATACGATTCTCAAATGTTCTATCTCTACAGCACCTCTTCTCCACTCCAGACCATCATATCCGATGAATGCTGGACATCTGTTTTAGTGTCTGACAGACATCTCAAGTTCAACCTTCCCCCTCAATCTGATTCTCCTCTTGGGTTCTTTATCTTGGTGGAAGACACTGCTAGACTCATCTAACCCGTTTCTCCAGTCAGAAACCTTGGCTTCTTCCTTCATCCTCCCTTTTAATTCCCCAACTCTGCTCGGTTCTTCATGCTGAGCATCTTTTTAAATTATCAACTTCTGTTCATTCCCAGTCACCAGTTTCATCCGGGACACCATCATCTTTTCCTGCATTCCTACTAACTAGTCTCTGTCCTGTTCTTTCCCTACTAAGACATATCTCGCACAATGCACCCGGAAGGATCTGTCTAATAAAACAGATCAATCCTGTTTCTCTCCTGATTTAAATACTTAATGATTTCCAATTACCTTCAAGATGAACACTCTGAATGAATCTGCCCTTTCACTCTCCTCCCCCGACTTAGTCACACCTGGCCATTTATACATTCTTTTCTTCCTGGATGAAATTTAGTCCCCATATATTTACTAACTCTCATCCTTCCTCAGGGTGGCTTTTCTGAACCCCTTGACTGGAGTAGAGTACCCTTTCTACATGCTGTCTCAATGATTGTACCCATGGGATTTTGCTTTTCAGAGGTGACTGCGTGACAACATGGAGAAGCTAATGCCATTGAAAGAAGGTTTTTATTACTTACATTTCCGGAGAGGAGGGGACATACCATGGCATGCAGGGCCACAGGAGGAAGCACCAGCATCAGTCAGGATTCAGAAAAGAGTGAGGGAAAAGGCATAGGCCACAGCCTTTATTGTGTTTTCCGTGGGAAAGACAAAGCAGGCAAAACAGCTTAGGACTGGCTCGTTTGAATAATTCCCATGGGCTTTTAGGAACAGGGGTTATACTCCTAGTTGTCTAGGACCTGGACTTGGGTTGATTTAGGACAGAGGAAATATTGGCTTGGAGGGTGAGGGTTAGATAAAGGAGGTGGTTGGGGGTATGGACTCAGGATTGGTTGGTTTGCATATGAAGGGAGTGCTCCGAGGCAGAGGCACGTTGTTTACCATTTTAGGAATTAACTAGCTCTAGGAGGGGTCATAGCTCTAGCCAGAACCCTCCCCTCACCGTTGAGGTCTCAAAACATCATAAAATATAGAAAATAAAAAATATGGTCAATACGGTAGCCTACAATACAGTACAATACAGTACCACATGTTGTGGCACAATACATATCTCACTATGTCATTCACGTCTCCCAAACTTGCTAAACTGTGGGCTTTTCGAGAGCGAGGGTCTTGTCTCCTTGTTCACTGCTGCAGCCCCAGTGCCCAGCATGGTGTCTCTCATTCGGTAGATGCTCGGTAAGAATCAGTGGAATGAAAAAATGAGTGGACCTCTTTCTACCTGACATATGTGGTTAGTGGTTCACCAGAAAGCACAGCATTTTTTTCTAAATATAGATTTTGTTATATCAATTAATTAAGTAAAATATATTGTCATATGTTTTAAATGTGAGGGTTTTTTCCCTTTCAAACTAAGTAAAGTTTAATCTGGCTCAACATCATGTATATTACTTAAAACTCTATGAAGAGGACAGCTCACCTCCGTGTTCCTTGTGTTAGCCAGTGGTTCTTCACTAGGAGTGATTTTGCCCTATGGAGGGACATTTGGCAATGCCTGGAGACATTTTTGGTTGTCATAACTGGCATCTAGTGAATAGGAGCCAGGGATACTGCAAAACACCCTACAATAAACAGCCCCCCAACAACAAATGATTATCCAGTCTAAAATGTCAATCACGTTGATGTTGAAAACCCTGTAACCTCCTATTAGAGAAGGATGTGCTTGACAAGTTTACCTAAAAAGTCTTCACGCAACTATCCGTGTCCCCTGACTCCCCTATGAAGCGATTACAAGCTAACTAGCTGATATCCTGGACAGAAAGACAGCAGCCCTGAGGGGAAAAGTAATTTTTAGAGGAGGACAAACAGCAAGCTACAGGTGAAGGGTTCAGTATTTGAGCAGACACTGTGAAACGAAGCCTAAGTGGATTGGGATATGGCATGACAACGCTGAGGTCTGGGCTTAAGATGAACACCAAAGTTATAGGCTTTTTAGCTGACAGTCAGAAGGTAGGACTTTAAGTTAACATAAGTGATGTGGGGGAAGGGAACGATCATACAGAGCTTATAACTCCAAACTTGCTCTCTCTAAAATTGGAGTTGTCTTCTGAAGCTGACACGTTGCCATTGATCAAAGCGACGCAGTCAAACCTTTTTGGAACAGTCTTCAGAGCTTGTATCCTGTTCTTTTGAATAACATCAGGGTTGTAAACATTGCCCTCTAAAGCAGGAGTTTGATTCTAGGAAAAAGAATCAAGTTATTTGGATCTATATATAGTGAATAAGGAAAATCATCCATGCTCCTAATACCACATTCATATAAATTGAGGACAGGCTATAAATTAAATAAATCTAACTTTAAAGACAATTCTAAAAGGAGTTTTAGAAATGTCTTGAGCTAAGTCAACTTCACTGGAGTAAGTGTGTAGCCTCTCAAGATGACCAATATGAGAAATGCTCACATTGAGGTGTGAGGATTAGCAAAGTATTACTTGATAGTCATGTTGCTTTCAGTGCCACAAACGCATATGGGAGTAGCACCACGTCTGTGTACAATGAAATCTCTGATAGAGTGAAAATGTTTAGCACAGGTCTTATTACACTTTTTGTATATTAAAGTTTAATTTTTAAGCTGTGACACCACATTTCAAGATCCTGGGAATTCCTACTATAGGCATGGAGGTATTAATCTTTAAGTTCTTTCCTCAGATGTCAGCCTTACTTTGGCCACATCGGCCTAATCTAGGACAGCTTTTCAGCATCAATTCAAGTGCATGTCTAGTGTACTTGAGATAGATTGGTGTTACAACCAAAGAATTAATAAAACACAAGTCTACTCCTCGTAGGGTACAAAGGCATTGCGATTTGCCTGGGACTGGCCCGATTTTAAAACTGAAAGTCCTGCTTCCTGGGAAACCCTTCAGTCCTAGGCAAATCGAGACAGTTACCCAACTCCCAGTGTCTTAGCTAACTCTTCCACTCTGTTTCAACCATCTACAGTGAAAACAAAACAATGGCTCCTCATAATAAATAAAGGACGAGGAGATATCCATTTTGGGAGTAGCATAGCAACTTGAGTCAAACAGCAGCATCTGTGAGCTGAAAGAAGGCTGAGCTACTCACTAACTTTTATGCTGATTCCAACTGAAGCCAGAAGTTCTATTTAACAGTGATGGCTCAGGCCCTGTTTTACCAATCAATTATAATAATATCAACAACAACAATTACAATAATAGTAATAGAATATTATAAGTTTTATCCATCATGCTTATCATATTTATTTGTTTTGCCTCTTTAGGTGCAATATTTTGACATCTAATGTCCTTGGGCAAGGAAATAATTGGCTTGTTTAATTCTTCAATGGCTTTATATGGTGGATCTAACAATTACATGCAATACCTGAAAAATGAATTGTGGTGGAGTTTAACTGAGTAAATATTAAAAATATACATCATTGAGGGGAAATTTAGGGCTATATAGACAGGAGAGATGATGGTGTGGTGGCATAGCGCTGGGGTCAGGAGGAGCTGTGTTTGCATCCCGCCTTACCACCTACTGGTGTATGACTCTGAACTAGTTGCTGGCCTCGCTACACCTCAGTTCCTTCATAAAACAAAAAACAGACATAATTATGGTACTTATCTCCTGAAATTGCTGTTTATTAAATGATACTGAATGTACAATACTTAAGGATGTGCTCAGCACATAGTAGGCAGTCAAGAAATGTGAGCCATTATTATTTCACCCACCAAAATTTCTATAATCGTGTATTTTGACTGTATTTCAGAGTCATGTTGTCTCTTTAATTTCTTATTTCCTATCCATTGCTCTTTGCAGAAGGATTCTGCTTAAAAAATGTACAAAGAATTCTGATAAAAGATGTTTTACTATATTATCATTCTAGGTTCCAAAGATCAATATAGTATTACTATGAGAAAATATTGGTAGGAATAAATCACCCATGACATAAAACCTTTTGCAAATGTCCCCAAATCAAGATGAGTTAAAGAAAGAAAAAAAAATTCTAATAACTAAAACTACACAATTAAAAGAAAAAAAAGACGAGTTAATAACCATTGGAACCAGATTTGAACCACTCTCTAGCATATCTTGCAAGCAACTTTGTGTATATCTTAGGCAGGAGACACTGAAACGTGTTACTTGGGACAAGAAAGTAAGATGTGTTATTCACATCTGTTAAGATAAAGATGTTAGAAACCAAGAGATGGCAACCCAAAGTAGTTGCTATACAGGTCTTAAAACGCAAGATGATGTGCCCCAAATTGTCCCGTGTAGTTATCTTCCAAAGTTCTATGACGTACTGACTTCAAAACTAGGGTGCTACATATATGGAATTAAAATAGTCAACAATTTGTCCCTCAAAAGTTTATCTTATAGCTAGTTTGAAAGTAGATATTTGACTAAATAGTTTTATACTTTTTAAAAACACTATTAGGAAAATACCTGGAAAAAGCAAGATGTGTCCATGGTAGGGCATTGTAGATAAAGGTGTGTTGAGATCATGAGGTCATCTACCAAGATAACCAGAGGCAGAGGGCACATGAAACTACTTCCATCCAGAAAGTTCCCTACATAAAATATTAGAAGTAGGTCCAGAGGCCATAAGCTTAAAAATATGTATTCTGCTGTAGTGTATATGGTTTTATTTTCTGTATGAGACCTGACTTTGAAGGTTTAGAAAGAAAGGTAAGACATCAGGCAAAAACAGCACTTTCTTGCCAAATAGGGCTCCAGATGTGTTGTTTGGTGAGCTCTGGTGCTGTTTTGAGTGCAGCTGACAGGTGATCAGGAGAGGTCACTGACTTTCTCGTTCTTTCTGTGACCCAGTTTTAGAAATTTGCCACCCAAAAGAAGGAAACAGCTCTCAAAGTATTCCACACTCTGGCCATCAGGTCTTGGGTCAGCCTCCGCTTTGTCTGTGAGACCTGCGTATCCTTTGCCCACTCTCTGTTGCGTTCTAACTATAAAATTAAAGCCGTAACTGGTTATTCCTTTTATCTTCTTTAAGCTTTATTAGAATTGGTGCAACGCATTTTATGTCTTCATTAATATTGTTGGAGATTGTAAAATCCTAGAAAGTGACACTGAAGAATGTTAGTCTTTTTATAATTTCACTCTAACATTTCAAATCCTTTATAAAATACTTTTAGCATGTTCTCTTTTCTAAGCGTCTTACATAAAGTGCTGAGAGAATGCTATGAGTATTTTAAGAATGAAATCAATAAAAGGCTTCCTGTTTTTCTGTAAAATCAGTATAGTTAAAAGAAATCCATTCACTTTTGGGCCAAGCACTTTGAGTTGACCAATTTTCACTCAATTGATCAGTTGTCTTGCTTTTATGAAGTTATAGCTAAAACTTTTGACAAAATACTGTTCTCAATCTCTCTGTTCTATCAAGATGAATATTTTGCTGGTGTGTCAGTTTTTACAAGAGATCACAGTTTTGCTTGGCTTCAAGTCAGTTTAATTCATCTTTAAGCAGATTAACTGAATTCTCTGAACTTCGAAGTCTCTGGTGATAAACCACTCTGTCATCTCTGTATTATCTCTTTTACAGCCAGATGGGGAGAATGGTTTACATCAGGCACAATGTATATTTGAACAGTAGGGTCATAAGCAAAGTTACATTCCCCTTTATGGGCCGTGGGACATGTAACGTGTTGCGGTAAGTAGGACACAGCGCTTTGTTTTAGCTTGGATTCCTATATGACAGTGTTTTCTGAGCATGTTCATGTCAACAACCTGAGCCTTATTGAAGGCAGCATTTCCTCTTCAAGTGTAGAGGAGGACGATGACCTTCAGCCTCAGTCCTCCTGAGTTTGATTAAAACCACCTGAAATAAGTGTAGTGCTTCAAACTCTGCTCTTTATCCTCTATGCTCTTCAGCTCTCTTCCTCTCCCTGTAAAGGCGGCATCAGTATTATCTTAATAAGGCATGGCCCAAAAGAAGTAATCCTCACACTTCTCTAGGATCTACTCCCTTGTTAAAAGGCAATTTCGAACTATATGGAAAATTAAAACAACGAAAACAGCTTAGGGGAATGGAACAGTTTAATTCCGGCATGTGCGATGTGTTTTAAGCTCTGACAGGAAGTGCTTCCATAGCACTGTGTGTATCTATATAATTTTAGAAGGACAATGAAGCTCAGGAATCGGCATGATTTAAATAATAATGAGAGACCCGAGACCATTATTACCATAGTCTAACTTGCTTTTTGTTTAATGTCACCCTAGTTTGGGGGACCTGATTAATATTTGGTATTTCCAGCAAAATATAAGTAATTTTAAATGTCCATAATAGTCCAAAGGAAAACCTCTTTGGCTAGTTAACTCTGTAGAATTTATTTAAAGAGTCTCAGCCCGGCTGGTTTGGAGCTCTGTCTCGTTAATATTTGCAACTGTGGTTTGTGGAAGCTGGAATTTTTAAGGTGGTTGATCGCACTCATATGACAAGGTTGTTAAGATCCTGGTCCATAGGAACAGAATTAAGAACAAATTAATTAAGTACAGGATAAAAATCAGCACTAAGAATAGAAGGTACATTTTTTCAAGGAAGGAAAGACACATCTGGGACATAAGATGCTTGAGAGCAACATTTTACACAGTGATTCTCAAACTCAAGAGAGCATCGCAGTCACCTGGTGGGTTTGTTACACAAAGGTCCCTGTCCCCACCCCCCACATTTCTGACTCAGTAGGTCTGGGGTAAGGTCTGACTATTTGCATTTCTAATTAGTTCTGAGACCCAGGGACCACACTTGGACAACTACTACAGTTTAGGCCGTCCTGGGATCAGAGGGCAAACTGCTCTCCTGCAGGTGCTCTTAGCCCCAGGGAACATCCCACTCTGACCCCAAAATGAAAAGGGGAGTTTTCCCCTTCAAATACCGTGCTCCTGGAGTCAGAATTGTTGCTTACTTTCTCTTTTTATTCCACAAGTACTTTCTCCACCACATCCCTCCCCTGTCTGTACATGGGGAATCCATATAAATATATAAGTTGTTATTACTGTGTGGAAGAATCTATGTATGTCAATTTACAATTAAGTAAACTATAAGCACGCCATGTCCTGTTACTTGGTGAGCTTGTCACATGCTTTAAGTGGGCAATAAGCACGTAGACTTGCTCCTCCCTGGTGAGCAGTGATGGATCTTTCTTGATCTAACTCCCTGGAGAGTTTTAAAATAAAAATGCCCGGGTCTCACCTTGGACAAATAACATGAAAGTCCCTGAGTAGGGCCTTGGTAATTACAAGCCTTCCAGGTAGTTCTAAAGTGCAGCGAGGGTTAAGAACTATTGGTAACCCTCACCACATATTCTCACTGATTATCAGTGGGGTGAAATTTGCCCCCTGGGGGTGAAAATTAATTCTTGGAGGGCAAAAAAATAACTTAGCTATCATAATGGTTTGTGGGCCTCCAAAGGGCCACGGTACATACACAAGTGTATACTACATCTCTAGTATTAACATTTCATGGGGACGGGGGCAATTAAGAAAAAAGACTCCTTAGGAATGAATAAAATGTTGAGAAATACTGCTCTAATCCTGGGAGATTGCTGTTAGTTTTTGGTAATCCAACCTTCTTCTAAAATGCAACACAAATCGAGGCTGGCCCTGAGGCTGAGTGGTGAAGTTCGCCCACTCCTCTGTAGGCGGCCCAGGGTTTCGTCGGTTTGAATCCTGGGCACGGACATGACACCGCTCATCGAGCCATGCTGAGGCTGCATCCCACATACCACAACTGGAAGGACCCACAACTAAGAATACACAACTATGTACCTGGGGGCTTTGGGAAGAAAAAGGAAAAAAATAAAATCTTAAAAAAAAAATGCAACACAAATCTAGTTGAGCGCTCTTGCAAATATTGGTAGGGAAAAGTAGCATTTTTAAATTCTGTCCCCTGTTGATCACCTAGCTTGGTGCTTTTACATATATTATCGAGTTAATCCTCATTTCCCTGTATTTTTCCTTCAGAATGTACATCAAAATTATAGGTTGCTTGATTCTGGCTTCAATTCTATTTTCAAAGTATTGTATAATGAAAATAACCACTGTCTTCATGAGGCTTACAGAAAAATTCCATTTGAAGCTGCAAGGTGACTAGGTGCCTTCAGATTGCTTTCACTCTGAACCGTTATCAAATGTGTGTAATCAAGTCAGGAAAACAACATACCGTTAAAAGAAATCACAATAGAAAACGACCTCCATATCCTCATCTCAATAGTATTATTTTTCTAAAGAATTCCAAAAATATTATCATTTCATTAATTTGTAATGATATAGTTTTAGAGTATAACTTGCCACAAAAAAAAAGGCCAGTATATTAAAATATCTGGTTTCATGTACTCTTTTATTATTTGCAAGGGTACAGGTTTGCTTTAAAATGAACTCAGGATTTTGGTTTTATTCAGTTGTGGTGAGGCCACCAGATCAGGAGACAATGCCATTGAAAAGACAGTTTGTTACTCATGGTTCCCGAGAGGAGGGGATATGCCACACCATGCATGGCCACACAGCGAAGCACCAGGGTTGGTGAGGAAGCAGAGAAAGAGGGGAGAGCGTGGGTAAAGACTTTATTGTGGTTTTCGAGGGACGGAATGGGTAAGGCGAGGTGAGTAGGTTTGGGACTGGATAGTTTGAATAATTTCAGAGGCCTCTGCTTATCAGGGTGGTTCCTAGCTGTCTGGTACCTGGCCCTGAGATGATCAGGGCAGAGGAATATGGCCTCCTGGGGTGCCAGAGAGAGGAGGCAGGTGGGGGTGTAGACTCAGGATTGGTTAGTTTGCATATCAAAGGTGTGCTCAAGGCAAAGTAAGTTGTCTAACTCTACAAGTTAGCTAATCCTGCAAGAGGCAATCTCTCCCCAGTCAGTGAGGTCCCGGATGTCAGAGCATCAAGAATACAGAAAATAAGAAAATATAGTTAATGTAGTCAATTACAGTTAATACAGGGTTGTGTCCCAGAAAGTGAGAGCCATAAACTAAACTGGTTGTGGAAAAAGAGAAAGATATTCAAAGGTGAAAATAATGTAACTAGGTACTGTTAAGTCTGGTCCATTTCTACACAAGGAGAAAGTTTTACCCAAGGATAAAGTTATTCAAGTCTTCATGCTATTCTACATATAATGAAGAAAAATCACCTGTCCTACACAGTGAACCTTGTTGGGAAGGAGCAGAGGGAGGATTTGATTGACGTTATGGCCTGGTTAATTCTACCTCCTGTCTTATGTCTTTGTGTACTTAGTTTGGGCAGACACGTGTGTAACAGTGGAAGGTCAGAGCAGACACTTTCTGTTACCAGACAACACCAGCACATGAAGAGCAGCAAGTTTGTCGGGAGCCAAAGGTGAAAATGTATAGCTTCAACATAGGACCAGGAGTTTGATTATTGCTGTATTGTTCTTTTTACTGTTCAACCAAAAGAAGGCAGCCTTGTGTCCCGAAAGGAAACCAGACTGCATGGTAAAGTAGGTCAGAGCTGAAATGCTAACTCAGCTATTTACTAACCCTATAACCTTGGACTACAGATGTTACTTCTCCAAACATGAGTTTTTTCATCATAACATACAAATTATGTCTATTCTTGAGATTGGAAACAATTGAGAAACAAAACAGGAAACAGATGAAGATTTAAATAAAAATTTTTAAAAACAGTAAATTAAGCTGAATTTGAGGATGTGGCCAAGATGTGCAGCCACAATGAGCTTCTTAATATTTCACCCCAGAATTAAACTTGCCGCCTAGTCTCAGGCAAGGCTGGAGAGACCTGCTCTTCTAAATTTATTGGGCTAACTGAGAATACATCCTGAGGAAGGGGTCTCCTGGGGGGGAAGACCCAGAGGGGCTGACTTGAGCTAGGCTTGCTTTGTCCCTCCTCCCAGTCTCAACAGTCAGGCCAGGCTCTCATCCTGCTCCTTGAAGAGTGAGTGAGGAGTGGTAAAGAGGAGACAATAGGCCCCCACCTCCCCCGCCGTGGAAAAATTAGAAATGGGAACTGGAAATCCCCTTACACTGCTTTGAGGATTATTATGAAGATGGATTACAGATAAGACGTGCAAGATGCCTAGCAGAGCAGCAGGCAATTTAAATGGAAAGAGATAGATAAATTCATCAGGACTTCACTTACCATATATGGATTGTTCCTTCTTCTCATGCTGTAATTTAGTGAAATAGTTCTTTTTTGAATATTTTTTTCTTATATAATATCCAATGCTAACTTTTTAATTTATGAGCAAAAAGGATATTCTGTCTGAATCCAAGTTACTTGCATTTATGTATTCTGAATTAACTCTAATTGATTTTATATATGGTTCTCAAATTCCATTCCAGTAAGACTACAGATTGGTGAAAATGCCAGAAGTAATGTAATAGCAAATCTGTAAACATGAGTATTGAGTCTTACTCTCCTTTTGTTCTCATGGGTGTTTTAGTTGATCACATTGGGTTGTAGGTATTTCATTCATCTTTCCAGATAGGACAATTTAGCACATTCTTCATTATTACAGGTGCAGGTCAGCAAATGAGAATTTGGTATCTTTCAGTAATGATACTAAAATATACTATTTACGAAGTGCTTTATGTGTCAGGCACTATGCCAGGTGGTTTATAAAGCTTTATTTCTAATCATATAACAACCCTGGGAGGAATTATTACCCCAATTTTGTAAAGGAGAAAACTGAAGCTCAAAGAGGTTGAGTAATTTTCCCAAAGTTAGACAGATTAGAAGTACTAAAGTCAGGATTCTAACCCAGAATACTACAAAGCCCACATTCCTTCCTTTAGATATGTCCTTCTGTCTCCCTCTGGGAAGAATCTAACGTGAAAAGAAAGAAAACAAGATATAGTTCCATTAGCACAACTAAGAGAAGTGACCTTGGAACTTCACTTAATGGAAGTATAATAAGGAACAGGAAGACATCCCCTTTTTACCTCTCACATCCAAGTTTAAACACATTATTCATTTTCAGCTAAAATGTTGGGTTGATTCATCCTAACTGTGTTGAGAGGTCAAAGAAATGTGAAACAAGTTTTCCTGTATTGATTCTAATTTGAAGCTTTTAATGGCCACGCCATCGTTTTCAAGGTTCTGTAATACCATGTTTTTCTCCTTTCATAGGATTCATCACACTTGGGACAGGACAGGTGCTCATTGAATATTCATTGACTATTTGAATGCACCAATTAATGATTAAAGGCATAGAGTTCTCAGAAATGAATGGTAGAGGGTATGGACTTCAGGCAAGAGAAGGAGACTCTACTGGACCCAACCTTTCTCCAGCTGCAGCCATTTCTTTTGCAAACACCATGAGGCTTTGAATCTTTGTACCGTACAGAATATCTGTTGTTGTATTTTCATAATGTGCGTGTATAACTGCAAAACCACCATGCTTACTAGAGAGTCCTAGGAACTAATGTAGACTGCTGAGGATCACCAAAGTGAAGACCATAAGCCAGCAGGAAATGGAGTATTGATGGGCTCCAAGGGGAATCAGGGATACTAGTGTCCCTTGGTCCTCTCCAGTGAATTTTTCTCTAACAAAACAGAACCCCTCTAGGTTTGGTGAGAAATAGATCAGAACACAATCCAGACCCGATGCCGCTCCCCTCCCTCATCCCTCCCGGAAGGCCGGGATTCCCGCCCAGGTGCTTGTCCATCTTAGTCCTCCTGACACAGCCTCGTCTGGCTGCAGGTGTTCACTGCTGTCTCCTCAGATTCTGCACCTAACTTCTCCTTAGCATTCCAATTACTTATGCTCTTCTTCCCATAGAGGTTTTACTGTGTTATGTTATAAAGTCACATTTTTATTTCAGTTTTTAAAAAGATTTAAATATATGGATTTTCATGTAATCATATTTTGCAGTCTGAATATATCTTTAAAACAAAAAAAAGATGTTTTAAAAACTGTCAATTTGCTCACAGATGTGCCTTAAATGTCTTCATTATTCAACAGTGGGGTTTTCCTCCCATTTTTTTCCTCTCTCTTTTTCCTTTATTCATGGGGAAAGTTCTAGAACCTATTTCCAAACTGAACACAAATTGTTATAAAAGGCACCCTTTCATCTAGACTCATCATTGCCATCTAGGGAATATGTATGTCTCACACGTGAAAGGACGTTCAGCTAAAAATGGGCATTTCTATTTTGGTCAAAGTCTTGACTGAAAGTTAGTGTGCTGCCCATCTCTGCATCTTAGATGAATCCTCATATACAGTCAGAAAAAGAAGAAGGAGAAGCTGAAGTAACCCGAGGCACAATTCAGGTGTAAAACGGAGCTAGAGGGAAATGCATACATAGTCTTGAAATAGATGGTATTTCCACACTCCTCAAATTAATTGGTTGCTTGATCAACTATTGCAAAGGGTTCCCAGACCCAATTCCAGCATGTTGATGTGGAGGCTTCCCCAGACCAACAAGCAGTTCTCCGACACCAGCAGGGTGTCCAAGAATTCCACTCAATTCTGACACTATCTGCCTGGAGATGGAATCAGATTCCACAGGTGAGGGCTCAGTCCCACAAGACCGCCCCCCGCTTCAGACACCAGTCGCAATTCCCAGGTTGTGACCTGTACTTCTGACCAACTGGCTATAAATCAGAGGTTCCCACAATCCCCTCCTTGGGTTTGGTGAGTTTGCTAGAACAGCTCACAGAACTCAGGGAAGCACTTGCTTACCTTTACCAGTTTATTAAAGGATATGATAAAAGATACAGATGAACATCCAGATGGAAGAGATGCCTAGGGCAAGGTATGAGAGAGGGGTGAGGAGATTCCGTGCCCTCTCTGGAAGCACCACTCTCCCAGCTCCTCCATGTGTTCGCCAACCAGGAAGCTCTTTGACACAAAAGACTGATGAGCTGTCCTGTTGGGTTTTTATGGAAGCTTCATGCGTAGTCATCATTGACTAAGTCATTGGCCATTGGCAATTGATTCAACCTCTAGCCCCTCTCCTCTCCCAGGAGGTTTTGGGGTGGAAGGGAAAGTTCTGACCCTCTAATCACATGGCTGGCTCCATTGGCAACCAGCCCTCACCCTTGGGTGGGGTCCTAAAGTCACCTCATTAACATAAACAAGAAATTCCAAGGTTTTGGGAGTTGTGAGCCAGTAACTGTGGACAAAGATCACGTATATCTGAGAAATATATTTCAGTCATGTGAATGACCAAATTCATATATTTCTTATAAATCACGATATTGCAACTATCCTTCCAGATATAAATGTAGATATAGATAGATGTGTGTGTATGTACATATATATATATACTGCTATACACTAGGAAATATATAAGGAAGAATAACAGCTGAGACTTACGATGTGCCTGGCAGTGTCTAAGCACCTTACACACGTTAACTCATTTAATCCTCATAATAAGTCTATGAGGTAAGTATAATATTATCCCTGTTTTTACAGATGAGCAAATTGAGGTCTAGTAAAATACATTGCCCAAGATCACACAGGTAGTGATAACTTGAACTCAGACAGTCTGGCTCCAGACTTCATGCTCTTTACCACCATGCCAAACTGCTTCCATTCTCAGAGAGGCTACAACACAATGGGAAGTTTAAATATTCACATCTGGGAAGTTAAATGATAACTCAGTTCCACAATTTGAAATGTCCCACAATAGTGTGTACTTAGATGGCACTTGGGCTCTGAGGCAGTGATAGCTGCAGATTTAAAGGATGTGTCTCCTTTGCCTATTTTACTGTGGACTGAGGAAACCAGGGGAAGCTTCTTAGGAAGACAAGAATCGAATTGGGCCTTCTTAAGTACAAGGGTTGGCTGAGAGAAGAAGAGAAGAGTAGGCATTCTAGGAGGGAGGAATGAGCCAATATTCAGAGATCGAAATGCACAAAGTGTTATTACAGGAGAGCAGTGGGAAGATCAGTCTGCCCAGAGCAACAGGTTCAAGTAGAGAAAAATCCAGATGTTACAAGGATGTGACTATCAGGCAAAGAATTTGGACTTCATTTAGTAGATAAGCAGAGTTGTCTTAAGAGGTCAAGAACAGGAGTGGGAAAGTGAAAAAAGCTTCTGGGGAATACTAATCTGGCAACCATGTGCGAGAGGATTAGAAGGGATAACAAAAAAGAAGCAGGGCTTACTCAGAACTTTGTGCATTTTTCAAGATGAGGGCCTGGAATTCAGTAGATATGTGTTAAATAAACAAAAAGGAAAGCATAAATTCTGGAAATATTACTAAGGAAATATCAGTAGGAATTGTCTGAATGGTGATGGAAATCTAAGGGAAAACATCAAAGATGATTTCAAAGGTTTCAAACCTGGGTAGCACAGAGTAAGATGGAATCCAAATGAAAAGTAGATACAAACTGGAAATGAGGAGAGAGACTGGGGGTTTGAAGACACAGATTTGGAAGCCATCTCCGTAGATGGGGACTGATTTTGAAGAGAGACTGGGAAATTGGTATCACCTTAGGTAATGTCCATGTGTGAGGAACAGGAAGTAAAAGAAAAACTCATGAAGGAAACTGAGAAGAAACAATCAAAAAATTAGAGGCTGTGAAAAACCAGGTCAAGGTAAGCTACATGGAAGCCAAGGAAGGAGATGGTTTCAAGACATGAATTGTGGTCAACAGCTCCAAGAGTTGCAGTGAGGAAAAGGAGAATGAGAACATAGAAAAGGTCAGTGGATCTGCACACTCACATTATACAGCATATACAGAAGTACCAACTTCATTCTTTTAACTTGTAATTATTTTTATTTTGTCCAAATCAAAATTATTCCTTATTGGGTTAATCAATTCTTACTCAGCCAACCAGTCGGTCAATAATGCTTGCTGAGCACTCACTGTATTCAGAACACAACAGGAAGGAAGTGTGGTGGGAGCAGTGAAGACAAGTGTAACTCACAGGAACATAAAACAGTTTCTGAACTGTAGAGCTTGGGTGATATTAGCTCTAATTTCCTTTTCTTTAGGCACATGGAGAGTAAATGCAAGGAGGTGAGATGGTGATAAGAAGCCTATGGACTCACTTGCACGATAGATCCTGAGAGTGTCCTGGCAAATCTCATCCACATCATGGATGTTTGAAACTGGGGTCTTTATTTGGAAAAGCCATTCCCCACAAACACAGGAAGTTCCTCTCAAGGGAGGTTCACTGTGATCTTCCATGACAGGGGCCTACAGGATGCTTCTGATTTGAAAGGTTCTTAAGAATTAATGAAGAGAAGAAGTAGGCTGGGGTCTGTCAACTCACCCACCCATGCAATCAAGGGTCACGTTTGACATCTCTCTGGCCTTCAGTCTGATGACCTAGAATGTAAGAGTAGATGCCTGAGAGTCAGAGCTGGATCCAAACCCCACTCCTCCACTTATCAGAATTGTGGTTTGGAGAGCCATTTAATCCCTCCGGACTTTATGTGAGTCATCTGTGAAGATGGAAGTAATAACCCTATATCAAAGATTATTGTTAAATGCTCTGTTCATGTGACACACTAAATACATGGTAGCTACTCTAATTATTATTTAAGGAGGTCTAGTGGAAAGAATGGTGATTATCCTAGTTGATTATGAGGCCTGGGTAGGGTTGGAAGGAATCCATCCTGATTCCTTTTACTACGTAATAAAATGGCTTACGTCTTTAAACTTTTTCAAAGCCCTCCCCTGTCCACTAACACATGTTCTCCTCACAACAAACCTGTGAATGAGTCACTGTGCTCGTTATTACTCCTATTTTGCAGAAGGAGAGAGAGGACCTCAGGAAGAGGCAGGGACTTGTTTCAATCACAAAATGAGAAGGTCACAAAGCCTGAACTGGAACCCAGGGCGGCTCACCCCCATTAGAGCCTGACAGGAAAAGCCAAGGGTCTGCTGCCACTTTTCTTGCCAAAATACCCCTCCACTTATGGAGCAGACACAATGCAGAGAGGAACTAATTCTCTAGTCATGTCGAAGAGCTGCTTGTTGAACTTTCAACTCTTGGCAAATTGTGCGTCATTTCCTAGCCTCAGCAATTCCTTCACGTTCTTTCTGCTTTAACTTTTATTTTTCAGGGCACTTTTCAATTTACTCTTAGCATTCTTGAATAGTGGGCATTGTTTTCATCCTTGTCACATCTCAAAAAAATACGTGGTTGTTATGTTTCCATTCTTCCACGTTACCATCCAAATACTTATTCAAATCAGAATATTGGTTTGGATATATGTGGTGTGTGGATGGTGGTGATGGTAGGGGGTGGTTAACACGAGGAAAAGTACAAGTGAAATTTAATCTCAAAGATTTTGAGACGTCATATTACTTGAAATCCTCCAATTTTAAGTATAAAATATGCTTTTCTTCAACTTTGTACACCAAGTTAATTAATTGACTAGTCCGTTATTTAACACATTTTGTACTTGCTTGGGAGGCAGACGGCCCTAGACAAGCAGATCTCAGCCTTACATCATTTCTTTTTACCCCTAGGACCTTGGGGCAGGGAGTAGTGAGGGAAGGAAATGGCAAAGAGAGGGTCAAAGGTACAAGACAACAATTTCTGGATCCATCTCCATTGATGGAGGTGAGGATCTTGAATAGCTCTGCCCTACAACCTGTCCACAGTTGTGTGAGTGGAGGAAACTATAGAAAGTTCTTCACACCTCCTCCAACAGTCTTCAACCATCTCTGGAAACAGACTGCTTCAGTCATCATTTCCCTTCTAGAAGCAAGAAGACTTTGTTAGAGGAAAAGTTGAAATTTTCCCTCAATTGCTCCCCCTAGAGTTTTTGAGGGTTAAGCCCTAGAGTGCTCTGGCAGCCACTGAGGAAGCCACATCTGGAAAAAAAAAAAAAAAAAAAAAAAAGACCCGTCTTCTTGCATTCTGAGTTCATACATTCAATTTTACTTTGATTTAAAATGTGTTTCTCCAAGGTATCAATTTTTACATTATAAGACAGATGACATTTTAACCCTACATGATATACTTCTAGTCAAAGTATTTTAGGATATGTTTGTTCATCAGTAAGTAAAGCTGAAATCTATTGACTATAAAGTTATTGGTAACACTGAATCTATTATTTTTTTTTTGTTTTTTGAGGAAGATTAGCCCTGAGCTAACATCTGCTGCCAATCATCCTTTTTTTTTTTTGCTGAGGAAGACTGGCTCTGGGCTAACATCATGCCTATCTTCCTCTATTTTATACGTGGGACACCTACCACAACATGGCTTGACAAGTGGTACATAGGTCTGCACCCGGGATCCAAACCAGCGAACCCTGGGCCACTGAGGCAGAATGTGCGAACTTAACTGCTGCACCACTGGGCTGGTCCCATGAATCTATTATTTTTATGAAGAGATAATGAGTGTATTTTCCCCAGGAGTGAAGAATTAATTGCATCACCTGAATATATTTCCTGTTACCATATCAGGGCATCAGAGGAAAGAAGTTTCCTCAAGTCATTCCTCTGCTTCCCATCACCTCACTGACCAATCAGAGGATAAATCCTAAATTTAACTTTGGAAGTTTGCTGCAAATTCCAAAGAATTTGCTAAATAGGTTTCAAATGTTAGCCCTTTGTGCGCTTGGGAATGAAGAATTAAAAGAAGAGTGATGGTTACTGTTATAGTAAAAACTTGGCACAAAATGAAACAGGTTTTTTTCCCCCCTCTCTCTTTTTCCATGTGCTCACCTAAAGCAATAAATGTGTGGGTGATTACCTCTGATTTTTCCAACATTCTCAAGGCAGTTTAGTGACATGGACAATGTGCTTTT
The DNA here is from genome assembly GCF_041296265.1 of Equus caballus. NCBI lineage: Eukaryota > Metazoa > Chordata > Mammalia > Perissodactyla > Equidae > Equus > Equus caballus. Next base: position 114,393,204 of record NC_091685.1, on the reverse strand, counting down.
TAAGATCACTCTAAACATTCATTTCAATTCAGGGAGCATCTTTTAAACTTACTCTGGGACAAATCTGGTACAAAGTAACATGGGAGATACAAAAGAAACAGGAACACCAGGCCCTCTCTTGCTAGTTGTCTGTGACCACTGCACTGCCCAGCCATTCTTTCCTGGCTCCTCCTCTACCAACTTCTGTATGTTAGAGTCTCCAAGGCTCTGTCTTTGGAGTGTCAGCCTTGGGGTGAGCCTTTTGTCTTCTCTGTCTACACTCTCTCCCTAGGTGTTGTGGTTTGCATGGTGGCCCCCAAATATGGCCATGTTCTAATTCCCAGAACTTGTGAATGTTGCTTTATTTGGGAAAAGGGGTCTTTGCAGATGTGATTAAGTTAAGGAATTTGGGATAAAGAGATCATCCTGGATTATGCAAGTGGGCTGTAAATCCAATGGCAAATGTCCTTATGAAACAAGCACAGGGGAGATTTGACAGACAGAAGAGGAGGAGGCGATGAGACCAAAGAGGCAGAGCTTGGCGTGATGTGGCCACAAGGCCACAAGTCAAGGATGACTGACAGCCACCAGAAGCTGGAAGAAGTGAGGAGTGGGTTCTCCAGAGGGAGAGCAGCCCCTGCAGACACTTTGATTTGGGACTTCTGGCCACCAGATTGTGAGTGAGTGAATTTCTGTTGTGTTAAGCCACATGTTTGTAGTCACTTGTTACCACATCCCTAGGAAATGAATGCACTAGATCATCCCATCTAATCTCTCATCTTCAAAATCCATCCATAGATTTAGATCTCCAATCCTGCCCTCTCCTCGGAGGACCACACATCTCACTGCCTATTGGACATCTCCACTTGAATATCTAATCGAGATCTCAAACTTAAAATGGCTAACAGAATTCTTGATTTCCAACCCCTGTACTCACAAATCTGCTTCCAAGTCTTCCCCATCAATAAATGCCACTACCGTCTCAGGCTCAGGGTTTAGGTCCAACTCCCTATGGTTCCAGCAAACAACCTAACCGTCATGCTTGATTCTTTTCTTGCTCTCAACACCCTCCACCCAAATTCCTAGATGAAGCTGAGTCCTCCTTGGTTAGTTACCTCCTTAGTCCATCATCTCTGACTCAGGCTTTGTTGCAGTCTTCTAATTTCCTCCCTGCCTCTACTCGTGTCTCTCTCCACAAAAGCCAGTGTAAACTTCTTACAGTGTAACTCAGATCTTATCACTCTCTGCCTAAGATGTTCTAATAGCTTCCCATTACACTTAGAATAATATCCAAATTTCTTACCTTGGCCTACAACAATGGTTCTCAGCTGGAGGCTATTTTGCTCCCCATCCCCTCAGGGACATTTGGCAATTTCTGGAGACATTTTTTGGTTGTCACTACTAGGGAGAGCCCACTGGCATCTAGTGGGTATAGCCCAGGAATGCTGCTAAACACCCTACACTGCACAGAACAGCGCCCCACAACAAAGAGTTTTCTGACCCAAAATGTCAATAGTGCCAAAGTTGAGAAACCCTGGCCTACAGAGTCCACGTGAGCTGATATCTTCCTTCTCTTGCCTCATTTCCTTCTACTCTTCCTCAAACATGCTAAGCTTGTCCACAATTCAGAGCCTTTGAATATGCTCTCCCTTTGGGTTGGTACATTCTTTTCCTAGATCTTTGCATCTCTAGGTCTTCATTATTCAGGAATTGATTCAAATGTTACCTCCTCAGAGGGACATTCCCCACATAAAGTGGCCTCCACCATTCCGCTCCAGCTACTTGATCATGTTAGCCTGGCTTTACCTTCTATATTGCTCTAACTGACTCTTAAGTTCATCTTCTCTTTTTATGTGTTAATTGTTGGCATCTTTCCTCTACAACTGTAGCTTCTCCAGGGTCTTTCTTGCTCACTGCTGTCTGCTGCATCTAGAGCTTACCTGGCACCGAGTGAGTGCTCAATAAATATTGGTCAAATCACAGACTTACAAATGTAAAGCAATAAAGGATAATGAAATAACTCAAAAATGTTTAGTGCCAAAAGTGATGCGGTGAATCACCAGGAAGGCAGGTTTATTTCTGGCCCTTGTCAATGTCTATTCTATGGCTCTTTGGGTGTTACCTCCATTGAAGTCTTAACTCCACTGACAGAATGAGTAGTTGGGATGTTCAGCTGACCTTGTTTGTAGACAAGATGTAATTTTACCCTTGAATCTATTGTTCTCAAGACAAAACAGGTGTTCAGGTAGTAGATGGCTGGTAACCAGTTGTTCACGTGCTCGTAGATTTTGAAGCATCCACATGGAAGCAATGGATGAACCCCTGAGAGCAGAAGAGACCGCTGAGGGATTGCTTAGGGAGAGAAAAACCAAGGATTTGCCCTGAGAGAACCTGCTCTTAGGAGTAGAGGGGAAAGAAGAGTCATCAAAGGAAATAGAGAATAACGGATTTAAAAAGTAACAGGAAAACAAAACAAAGTCTCTGAAGCCCCAAGTCATGGAGTGATAGAAGATAGCCAATTTATAAAGGAAGCATTGTTAATGCATTTTGGGAATTTGGTGCTTTTCTGTTGGGGTACCTGTTCCTTCTATTAATCAGTGAATGGCTAAAAATTTTCTGGCAAAGGAAAAGTAAACTTAGCTATAAAGAAGTGCCTACAGAGAAGATAATGAAAATATTGAGTTCTTACTTTCTAAGAATTTTAACCCTACTATAAAATTTCTTAATTGCAAAGGGTTTGGGGATAATCCTCAGATGTGTAATTTTTCTAAGATCTATTTTACTTATTAGGAAAAACCTTGATCATTTCTAATAGCTCCAAAGTGTTGGAAATAGAAGTCATTTTATTTCCTTTCTTCCTGTGTTGAGTGGTTGAGAAATTGGCTAGGGAGAGTGGCAAAATTAAGAACTGGCAAAAGCTTCCATCTGCCCCAAACTGAGTCAGTCCTGTTTCCATGTTTGGAAATGATTTCTTGAGCTTATCCACATTTTGTTGGCAGGTTGTATCTTTGGAGAATGACTGGCACTTTTCTCCCTACCACTCATTAGCCATGATCCTGGCCTTGGGGAATGCAAACTGTCTGTAACGTCCAGAATCTGAGGGCAAATAAACTGAAGACCAAGTGAAATCATGGGCAGCCATTTTGTGAGAACTAACTACATGGCAACCACATGTTATTGAGCTTAACTAGTGGGGGTATATTTTGTCCCATCATTTGAAGATAGAAGGGAAGGAGAGGACATTTTTGAAAGTAGGGTAGAGAATGAGAGTTAAACATATCTGAGAATGAACTCAACTATAACTTTTGATTCTAAGAAAAAAGGATTTCTGTAACACCTTTAGTGAGCGAGAACATTCTTGTGCACAGTCAGATGCTTTCCACAAGGCATCCTGGGCAAATATCTGTCCTATTACATCATTACAGTGAATGAACAGCCAGTGGTTTCTGTCCTATTTAAGCATGTTTTCATCTAGGAAAATCTAAACTTTCATACTATACACAATTTCAAAGTTGGGTTAATTCAGTTTAGGGGCATCTTCATACAGGCCACCAGACTAAGAAATCATTTTGCCTGACTTACTGATCTGCATTTCAGTAATTGCTATTTCAATGCTTAATATACCTGCAATAATAAGGAAAACATGACATTTGGGTTTGCATATATTTAGACTCAAAACTTATTTTTAAGTTTTGCATCTTTAACATGTTTTTAAACATCAGATTTTACTTATTTCTTCTGTCAATTGATCAAATACACAGGGAAATGAGGATCAACTGACTTTCTTTATTATTATTATTAAATGTTGTTATGATTTATTCCGATCTGTAAAACCTTTATTGCAGGGGTATATCCCCAGATCCTCTGACCTAACAACTCACATTAAACTTTTTGCATAAAGGTCTGGAAAACCTGTTATTCATCCTTAAGTACCGCCTCGAGGCAAACTCACAGTAGCATGGAGGCCGGAGCTGTCTTGGGTGCATTCTGTCCCTGAAATGTGAATCCTTCTCATGGAGTACTGGCCAGGTGAGGCTTGGGTCTCACCGAGATGGGATTGCAGCCTATTAGGATGTGTGTGGCCTTTGCATAAGAGGACCACCCATGAAAACCATCCACCAGGCTTTTGGCTCCACTCAACCTAATTCTAGACTATGGAGCAGGTGCCAAGAGAGGTTTTGGAGGGTAAGAGATAAACTGGAGATATGGAAAAAACATTACCTGAGGAAACCTTCAGCTTATATGTATTAGGGTTCCATTCTTACTCTCTCCCTTCATCCCTCCTTCCTTCCCTCCCTCCCTCTCTCTCTTCTTTCCTCCCTCTCTCCTATTTGATTTTTTCATTAATCTTAGGTAGTTCTTAATGAAGAAGGTCTGTGATAAAGCCATTCATTTATTCATTCAATGAACAGTAACTATGAAATGTTAGACTCTGTGCTAGAGATACAGACGCTCTTACAAATAAGAAAATCCCTGCCTTCAAGGAACTTGTAGTCCAAAGGGGTCACAGACAAGAAAATTAACATTTTCGGCAGAATGCATAATGTACCCCAGGTGTTAGTTGGGACCTCCTGGCCTCTTGAGATCTGGTAAAGATTAGCAGCACAAAATTCCCATTTCATGTCCTTTTGAAGGCCAAAGCACGCCTCCAAGATTCCTGTTGCGTTTGTAGTCAGTTCTGCTCTGATTCCTGCTTGCTGATGTACTCTGCATCTTGTAGCTGTTCTTTTATCTCTGTGCTGACATAAACCCACGCTTGAGACACAACTCCTTGTCTTCTAGTCTCTCCCACACCTCCCATCTGCCTCTCCTCCTCCCACACAAAGCAAGGAAAACAAGGCTGATAATATGCTTCAAAACTTGAACTGTGAGTTTTGGGGTCATGGGAGAGCATAGCAATAAACTTCAAATGACAAAGGGCACGTTTCTGTTACAGGTCCATGTGGTCCCCCCATCACCAGGGCTTCCTCACTGTCTGCTTCACCCCATGGAGCACCCAGACTTCTGCCATCTTCTCTTCTGCCTCCTGATTCTCCTCCTCATGCCATCCCCCCTGCATTGCATTCTGCCTCTCCCTCACACTCCTGCTCTGGGATAGTCTTGCTCCCTATTATGCAGAGGAATTCTGTTCTTTTCATGTACCTCCAGATTCTAATCCAGGCCCATTTCATTCATACCTAAATCCATCCTGGTGCTCAGGCAACCGGCCTTTCCTGTTCTAGAATCCACTCTTTTCTTATAGAAGGCAGTTGTGGTTGCATATACTATCTTTTCTTCTCCTTTACATATACTGATCCACTTATCCATTCATTCAACAATATTTGCTGGATGTCTGCTGTTTATCAGGTACCGTTCTAGGTGCTAGGAATAAAACTGTGTAAAGATAGGCCCAGGTCCTGTCCTCATGGATTTATAGTCTGAGAAGTATGTCCAAGATGCTATGAAGAAATAGAGAGGCTCTATGTTATTCTGGGATAGGATTGCAGGTCATGGAAAGCTAAGTCTAACAGAACAAGCAAGATTAATCTAGGTGGATCAGAGGACAGCAGTTCAGACAGAGGGACTCAATGACAAAAGCTAGCTATGAAGTTCTCTACCATTCATTTGGGCTCCTGGGATGAAAAAGGAAACAGAAAATGTGGTTTATTTCCATCCTCTCTCCCTCTAACTCCCATACCTCAATACTCAAGCAATACCTGTCAGGTCGAATTGAAGTATGAGCTCTCTAGGGAACAAGAAAAGGCATATCTCCCTCCCCTTTTCAGTTTCAGGGTGGAGGAACAGATAGGAGAGGCCTGTTTACACTGGTTTCTCTTCCCCAGAGGCTGGGCCCCTGGAGCACAGCTCCCTCCTTATAGGCAGATCCCAGGGGAGGAGCTTCTTTGCCTCTTGCCTGGAGAAGGGAGGCTGAGGCCGAGGTGTGGCTGGAGGGTTTGGTCATGATCATAAAGAGCTGTGAGATTTGGGATTGGACCTCAGGGCTGCCATTAGTCCATATGGAACATTTATGCAAAACTAAAAATAAATATTGCTGCTGCTTCTGGGATCGTGCAACCCAAAGCCAGGGTGCAGGGCTTGGCAGGTGCAAGCTCCCCTGCACCACTTCCCCTTGGGCAGGGTGCAACCTGAACACATGGTGACTCAGTTTGTTCCAGGTTCAATAGATTTTATAAACGTGGGTTGAATAGATTGATGGGGTTCTTATAGGACCTGAATCCACTGATCCACTTGCAGAGTAGGTTCTTCCTCACAAAGCTCTGAATGACTAGCTGATAAAATGGTAGTGTTTAAGGCACTGTACCTCAGAATAGGTACATCTTTTTCCTCTTTCTTATCCAGTTACTTAAAAATAACAGTAATATTGGTTAATCGTAGTGAGCGTACTTGATATGTTCCAGTACTGCGCTAAGTCATTCATAGAGATTAATTCAATGAATTCTTATGACAACCCTATAACCTAGGTGAGCATTTTCATTTCTTTTTAAAATTTCAGAAAACAGAAGCGTAGGGGTTTGAACTCGGCTAGTAAGTGGGTTTTAACCTAGAGCCCATTTTAAGTCTCACTCTATCCTATTTCCTTTGCCTTCCCTCCTTCCCTCCTTTCTCTCCTCTCCCGGTCTCTCTCTCCCCTAAACCAAACAAAACTTTGCAGAGGAGCCATGAAAATAAGGTATTCATTGAGTTTCCAGATAATTCTACAATTGATCTTTAGCTCTGACATTCTCTGAGACTGAGTTTTCCAAACAAATAGCTTCCCTTTGTTGTTTGGAGCGTGCCTAAGAGCCAGAATTCTAAAAATCCTGGCTTCGCTTCAGGATTCCAAACCAGCAGGTTGTGCCCAGAGCGTAATCCTTGCTGGGGGTGAATTCAACAAACAAGAAAGCAAAGCTCTACTTGGTTCTGCTGAAGGCTGTGGGGCTTCTCTGGTCACCCCAACCGAAGGCACACTGGGGAAGTCCTCATCTGTGCTCTTTTCTAGAGAACCATTTGCCACTGGGGAGAAGAACAATAACTGACAGTTTCTGTACAAAGAGTTCCGTGTTTCCCATATGTTTTTGGCAGATCTCTGGTTAATTCCTTTAGGGATTAACCATCTCCACAAGATGCCATAAGATATACAGCATGGTAACTAAAGTTTGTAACACCAGAGCCTCTAAGGAGGTGTTCTCCTTGACTTGGCTTTGAAAAAAACCCTTATACCTTAAAAAAATTTAGAGTCTATTTAAAATGTGGACCTATCCGTGCGCCTTTAACTCTTGTTAGAGAATGTGATGTAATAAAGATACACAACTAATTCATAAATGTCTAATTTTGGTGAAAAATATGTAACATCTAATATGTTAACTTCCAAATAAGATAACCTAGTGTTCTTGGTTTTTAGTTTCCAGAGACTCCTTGAGCATTTCCTTGTTTGGCCTTGAAGGAATTTGCTCTGAGTTCTCAGCCTGGCCCTTGACTTGCTGCAAGACTACAGACTTAGAACAAAGCAGGCAGAGAAGCCAGCAAGTGAAAATGAAAGTAGGAGGCCCTGGCCCCGAGGCTTAGCGTGTGTTCCTTAAAGAAAGAAGTTGCCGCAGGGTCAGGAAAATGTCACTGGCGGCCATTGAACTTGCTATTGCCAGTCAGACCTCATGTGTTCCAGATAGATCAACAAAGTCCAGAGGCAAAATGTTTCAGTGTATCTGTTACAACAGCGTCCTGGCTTTGCTGAGCTGTCTTCTTTCCCAGAGGTTATTGTCTCACCATCAGCCATTTAACCATTTCCCCTGATGTTGACATTCCTAACTCAGTAGGGAAAGTGAGTGACACATTTTCCAGATTGAACCCCAGGCTTTGGAAGGTCACAGCTCAGAAAGGATCAATAGCCAGTTTCTGTCCCATTTGTGAAATTTCTAACCATGATACAGTGCTGGGGCATGCCAGGAAGGAAAGGGGACTGGATTTGCTTGGGTTTGCTGAGGTTAAAAGGGTAGTGTCTTCTACTTACTCCTAATGTTGGGGTTGGAGAGTGGTGGGGTCTTACTCTTGAACATCATAAAACATATATTGATTCGCTATAGGTAGAAAAATTTTTAAAATTTCAAATGTATAATGTTACTGGGATTATTTTCTCCTCATCTGTTGAAAACAAACTTTTACAGAGACGAGATAAGACTGAATTTGAACATGACTACATTTTGCAGGTGAGGATTCCTAGACCTTTGAACTTGAGAAAAATATCAGAAGTCACAAATCTACGTATTCTGAAATATCGTGTGGCAAAATAAAAAAACTGTAGGATGAGAGGAGTGAGGAGACACAGTTCTGATGATTCCTTAGCCTCGATCCAGTTGAGAGAATCCAGTAAAATTCCCAGGTGAGTTAAAAAGAGGAGAGTGGCTCATTAGTTGACCTCAAGGGCCCTTTGTAACTCTCAAATTGTGTGCTAATATAGACACAGCAGTCTGTCTCTGATAGCTTACCACAGTTTTGCTATCTCCTACACCATCTAGGTAAATTTTAGACCAAGGTCACCGTGCAGTAATACCCTCTGAAACCTTTTTCCATTATATTAAATTGAACTATAAGTCCCCCAAATACTATATATGTATTTCATTGCACTTCGTAAACATTCTGTATGGGTCCAAAAATGCATCTGAGACTAAAAATGCACTGTCTTTCAAACCACTTACAAGTGTGGTGTTTAGAATGGAAAATACAGTTGTAAGGAAATATGGTTTCTCTCAAGACTATAATAAAAAGTTTATATAATCAATTAACAGTGCTTTCACTGCCCTCTGCTGCCCAAAAGGGAACAGTGGATTTAGAAAACCTTATCTTACATCTGACTGGGGAAGGCCAACTTTTCATTTATGGTCATGATTATTAATGCTTGCTGGCATGTTCCAAGTGTAACACTATCTGACTTGGAAAGTCCCGACAAGGAAGTAGCCAATGGCCTGAAACCAAATAAGCACTGTGTTCTTGTGAGTCAGGATTTTCTAAAGTCTTCTGGGGTTTCATTAAGTTCTGGGTGTTCTTTCTACAAGATCACTAATATGTGGAAATAGCTGTTTATTTAGAAGTTGATGACAGAGTTTTTTTTTTTAAATATCAGTTATTTTTTAAAATATGAAAAACTAGTAGAAATGGCAACAAAACTGATCTTAGAAGAGAACATTGCTCCTTTAGAAAATGGTGTGAAGCTTCATAGAATTGCCTTGAGGGAATCTTCCATTGTTTGCATTTAAATCTTGGGTGCTTAGCATAAGGAAAAGATGGAGTGCTTCATAGTTTCAATTACATCTTCTCCTACTTTTAATTAACAACATTAGGTGCCATTTCTGTCCATTCTCTAGGGCTTCTGTTTCATAATGATAGCGAAAATTAATAACTGACACTCGTGAGCCTTCCTGGAGATGTGCTTGTAACTTGTACTCGTTATTCACCTAGCAAAAGCTTTACCTGAAATCTGTTTTACGCCTGAATTATAAATTATTAACAAATTTCATTCACTTAACAGTTATATGTCAAACGCCTACTGTGTACCAGGCACAAACTCATAGATGAATGAACTGCATTTCTGACTTAAAGATGCTCGCAATTTAGTGGGAGCAAAACGTAGATAAACAGATGTCTTACTGAGAAGTTTCCAAATGTTGTGCTCCCAATGGTGCCAATCAAGAGCCCCAGTAATTTGATTGTTTCCCATTAGGATCCATGACACAGTCACCAGTGACTAATTCTGTCCTGTAGTACTCCTTAATACTCACTAAAAGCTACAAGAACAGGTATTGCACCCCCCTCTGTTTTTTTCTCTATATATCTTTTAATAACTTGATAGCTCTCTTGAACAAGATGCATGCATGCATCTACCCTAACCACCCCACTTACTGTCCAATCACAACTGTGTTTATAAATAATAGAAAGATAAATTTACTTCCAAGTGCAGATGACCTTATTGTGTTAGAAATCTGGAGGGCTCACAATAGAAAATCGGTCGTGCTATATCCAATTGTTGCGAAAACAGAGAGCTACAAATCCAACACTCGAGGGCCAAGGTGGGTGGTTTGGGTGGACGATTCTGACATTTAACTAGCTAGGAGTCAATCAACATATTTAACAAGTTAGTTTATCTGGTTACTAAGAGTATGTTTTGAAAACATAAGGAATGCACATGGGGCTTTGCTTGAAGTCCTCAAATGTCACATAAGGAATACACAGGCAGTTATTGCTCAATGTCAAGTGCTTTGATAAAGTTTTTCATTTTGTTATGGTCAAGGTAGGCATTTAGTTATATTTGCTTCAAAATTTTTCTGGGATTAAATCCTTGAAATCATACTGTATGGTGTGCAAGTGGGGACCTTGTTTGTCTTTCTATACATATGAGTCCTGAATGGAAACCCCAAGTTTCTTCTTGAGAATCTTAGCCAAGCCCTACCTGTCTCTACTGGCCACCCTGATGTGGAAACAGAGTGGCCTTCTGTTTGAGCAACTTCTTTCGGTCTCCTCCATCCTAGGGCCAATATTGTTCTTCAGCTACTTGCCTCATAGAACTTGGAGGGGAGGGTAACATCTAACTACCGCCCCTCATACTTACCAAAAAGTTGGTTGATGGAAACTGTCTACACTAAGAGTATTTTTTTTAAAGTTTCATGAAATTAATGGTTTTTTATGCCATAAGCATGTTGTGAAATTTTAGGGGGCAATAATTACTCATCCTCTTCTCCCTCTTTTAATTTCTGAACAAATTAAGAATAGACCCGAGTTAGACAGATGGAGCCCCCCCAAAAAATCAGCCTTATTATTGGTAAAGTTGGCTTGGAGAACATGGTTCAACCTCTGACCACATCGGGCTTTCTACAGGTTGCCTTCATCTTGGAAGCATTTGCATGTGCAGGCAAAATAGTCCTACCGAAGAGTTCTGGGTAGTGCTTTAGAACTCCTTGTCAGTAAATGAATGAATGAAGCAATCGATCAGAAAGGTGACTTCTGCTTTCCTCAAGGGAACTTCAATATAAATTCCAGAGTACATGGAATCTTCTTTATTTTGACCCCTGATGACTCTTTGCCTCTTTGGACTTGCCAGCTGTTAGCACTCGCGGAGGTGGTGGAAAGCTGGAGCGGCTTTCAGTCTGAGCACTTTCTGGTGCCAGCAAGAGGTCCCATCAACATCTTTTCTTCTTCCTCTTCTCCCTTCATCTTCAAATATGACGTTATTCTCTGAGGTGAAGGTGAACATTGCTTTCTGAGATTTGCTCAGTGCTTTAAGCCAGCTGTTTTGGCTCAAGTAGGATTAATTTAAGTACTAGCTGCTGTTTAGTGACTTACTCTAATCAATCAACAGATATTTATTACGTGCCTTTTAAGCAGAAAGCAAAGAAAAAAGCAAAACAAACCCATGACTCTTAAGAACAGGGAGCCAGATCCTACTGATGGTTGTGTTATGTCAGTGTTTCCTGACAGCAGAGGACTGAAATGCCTGTCTCAAAGGTCCCAAATGTTCAAGGCTTAGAGTAGCACTCACATCCCCCTTTCCTTTTAGGTTTTACCTTCAAATTATCAATTTTACTCACAATAAAGATGGACTGGACAATGCGACTTGGACCTGAGGCCAAAATAGCACTTCCTTTTAGGGAATTAACATTTATTAAATTAAAGTTACTTGGCCTCTGGTGATGGGCTGACCTGACTCATCCATTTGCAGACAAGACAGCTGGCATGGGGAACAGGGCCCACGTGGGGAAAGTTTGCTTACTGCCTGGATCTTGAAGCATAGGTGAGCCCACTGCCAATGAGAACAGCCAGCCCAAGAGAATAAGAGAAAGGACTGGCCATCACTAACTTTTCAATTCGATAACCATAGACCTTAGAAAAAATCATGCCTCAATGGCTTTCAGGCTCTCCACCAATCAAATGAGCTACTCTTCCCATGGGTGAAGTGACAGGAGACATCCAGAAGTGTTATGTTGTCTCTTCTGTGAGAGGAATGGAATTTCCCTCTTTTGAGAAGGTATGAAAGGGGAGTAATGGTCTCCCCGACACCAAATTATTCTACAGGGGTCGACCTCACAGAACAGTCCTAGCGAGCCTCGTGGTGCTCTGCAAATTGTCCTGCACACCACTGCAGGTTTGCATGTAGAACTCTAATTCATCTCTGCAGAAATTCTGATGTAGGATTTACCCCGATTTTTTCTGATTGGAAGGCCCCATCAGAACATAAAAGAAAGAAAGAAGACAGAATAATATTTACCATACATACAAAAAGAAATCTAAACCTGCAAGCAAAATATGATCCCCTTATGTTTCCCATTTGGGAAAATAAAATATTTTATATGTATTTGTCCTTCCTTCTCCCCCTCCCAAAATTCAGGAGCTAATTTGTCCTAAGTAACTCATAAGGAAGCCTAGTAAACTATCTGTTAGGTGCTGACTCCAATTCCTTTCCGTCACTTCTAGTGTTCTTCTCCCAGGATTGTCGTCAGGTTGAAAGAGGTTTCATAGGTGAGAATGTTTCGCCTGTTGCCTGACATTTAAGGTCGCAAATCTCTGGGTTTGAATCCTGGTCCTCCCATATTCTAGCTCTGTGACCTTGGGCAAGCCACTAAAAATCTCTCTGAGGCTGAGTTTATTTTTCATCACAGGGGAGTGCTTAATAATTTTAATACTTTTTCTTTGAATCTTAGAAATGAATTAGATATCACAGAATCAGAAATATGTATTTTGTAAGCTGACTGTCCCCACCAGCCTCCTGGCGTCTCCTTGCCTACACTGTATTTTGCAGGCAGCAAGTAGAGTGGGAAATATTTGAACTTTAGAGTGGAACGGCTATGGGTGGAAATTTCTGTTCTACTGTTGATTAGCTGTGTGATCATAGGTAAATCATCTAAAAGGTCTGATTATTTTACTGCACTGAAAAAGAGAATCACAATGAGAAAAGAGACCTATATTCAGATTCATATCTTAGAGAAGGAAATTCGAGTACATCAAATATCAGATTTCTTGCTGCATTTTAGAAAGCAGTTTATATATTACGGGAGGTCTTCATTTCTTCGATGATTCACTCACTTGTAGGGCATACCTGTATCCTAAGTTTGTGCACAGGCACACACACACCTCGCTCACACAGGTTCAGCTTCCTTTCAGGGTGTTCGGATTTCTCTGAGAAGGCCCCAGCACGGTGCCAATGATAACTGGCAACTTCTCTTACGGTGATGAATGGTGAAGGGTTAATCCCAGGACCTGTCAGGTTTGGCCAATTACCATAAAAATTTCCCGTCATCAAATGTAAATATGTGTCCTGCCAAGTACTTCCCACTTACTTTTTAAGCTTTGTGTTTTTCATTAGAACTTTAATCCATGTGTGCTGAGTTATTTACTAAACTCAGAATACTCTTGGGCAAATGCCGGTTCATATCTAAAAAGTTCCATCCCTGAAAAAGAACCCCCGTAAACATCCACATTTTTTTCTTCCTTCCTTTTATTTTTTTAGCCACAATTTTGAATTTTAACTAGGATCAGAACTAAAAGAAGCCTAGTTTGGTCCTGAAGTTGCATAAAAGGTATATTGACTACGCCAATCAGTAGCTTCCGTACCTATAAGCTAAAAGAACCACACTGAAAGAAGAAGTCTGCCATCACTCGATATATTTTTAAAGGGCAAATTCTGTATTGACCTATTTTAAGCTTCTTCCTTCTTCACAGAAAGGCAAGTCAAGTATTAATGTTCTCGTTTTACAGCTGAGGACACTGACAGAGACAATCAACAACTTGCTTCTCTTGGTCACATGATAAACATTTTGGAAAGGAGAGTTGAGAATGAGAGTTAAACACAGCTGAGAATTAAACTCAGATAATTTTTACCTTTGATCTGAGGAAAGAGGCATTTCGACAATAGCTTTAGCGGGAGAGTACGTTTTAGTGCCAAAGGGTATCAGCTGTTGCTAGGGGCGTCTGCAGCCTTTCTCAGTGGGGCGAGGTGGGAAATGCACACACAGGCATTATGTCATCAGGGCTCTCACGCACCAGAGGTTCCCTACTTAGTTACAGTGGTGGAGCTTTATAGAGCCAAGTTATATAAGAGGTTTTCTTATTTATGAATATTCAGCCCATTTGTAACTCCCTTGCCCATCTTTGGCCGCTGGCCCAGTAGAGGCCCAGAACCCGGAATACTGTGTAAAGCTGTGGACTTCTTGCCAGATGAGGTTTGAGTTCCCTCATCACATTTATGACTTCCACTCCCACATCTATCCCATATTGGTATGTTTAGCTCTGAGCTCCCATTTGCCTTCCTGTCCCGTTTCAACAATTCAACTAATTTCAGCACATCCCTCTGCTTGAATACTGACTCCAATATAATCAGTGCTATTACTCAAGCATCTTGGAAAGAGAGCTGGGGTGTTCAAGTCCTTTCCCAATATTTTGATTTCCCTTCCTAGATTCCTTGTTTTTTCCAATGGTACCCCCCTTATTATGAATTTGCAGTCATCCTTGAGTTCTTCTCTATAAATCCAGTCTCACTGAGTCTATAGTTTTTGCTTCAAATTGTCTCTTATCTCCTTCCTATGGGTTATTACAAATAAACTCTAATCCAGGCTCTCATCTCTTCATGTTTGCACGGCTTTAATGGTTTCCTAGTCTCTCTCTCTTCAGTCTTCTCTCCTTCAGTCCATCCTGCACACTGACTGATCTCCCTCGTGCTTAAAAACCAGTAACAATTTTTCATCGCTACTGGGTTATATCCAAATATCTCATCCTGGCATTGAAAACTGTGTTTAGTATGGTTCCACCCCACTAATCCACCTTTACTTTCAACCACCTGCCACACACACCCTCCCACCCTTGTTAGGTCAAGCTCTGCATTTCTCAAGAGCACACTGTGCTTTTCCCACCACTATTCTGCCATACTTACACTGTGGGCCACACATAGCCCAGGGATAGGGCCAAAGGAGCTAGACAAAGACCTGCACATGGAATGATAAACAATATGGGAGATAGATGCCCAGATCTATCCAGTACTAGTACTAGAAGGAAGACAAGTCTAACAAGTAGAATAGTTTGAGACAAGTATGGGAATAGAAAATTGGATTAACCTGGGCAAGCAATTCCTTTCAGAAAAAGCCCAAGTTCAAGAGTGGGAATGGACTGGTATAGGAATGACAGACAGAGATGAAGGATCCACAGCATCCATTCTGAGAAATCTAGGGATATAGACAAACGCACCTGGGATATCTACAAACAGGTGGTCATAGAGTCCAAGTGCTCAGATGAAATCCAAGTGCAAGGCTTGCAGCCCTGGGAGGAGGAGGAGGTATGACAAGGGCAAGAAGAGACTCCCATCCTAGAGGAACTGGGTTATCACCCAGTTTATCAAGGGCAGGATTAAGTCACAAAGAATAAGTCACAAAGTCACAAAGAATAAGACAAGCAGGAATATAGTTACAAGATTGGTTCTCTAAAACAAGGCAGAAGCCTAGTTGTCAAAACTAGGTCACCTGATCAGAGCAAACCAGCATCAAGTGACCCAGTCCTGTGCCCCCAAAATCACAGGGCTAAGAATATGTGTTGCAGAGCCTGAGAGGGAATCTACCATAGTAAAAGCCTTTGCACTTGAATTTTCATTCTCCTGAGACTTACTGTATGATTGTGTGCAAGTTCCTTAACTTTTGTTAGCTTCAATTTCTTCATATGTAAAAATGGGGAAAATAATAAATATTTCAGATTTGCTATGATAATTAAATCAAGTGTGTTCTGTGATGCCTGCCATTTAATAGTAGGCTTCCTGCCCTCTGCTAGAGCTTCTGAAATCTCTCCTGCCCAAGAAAAGGACTGATCCTGGTGGCTGAGGTGCTGCTAAGCCTGTGGGTGGGGTGCAGCCATTCCACTGATGGTGGGGAAAAGCCTAGAGGTGAGAAATCAGGCGTGGCCAGACTCCTCGCCAGGATGCCTTCCTTCCTCCCTCCTTCCTCGTCTGTCCTCCCACCTCCCTCCTTCTGCCTCTCATCTCTACCAATCTTGAACATGACTCATTCTCAGCACAACCTCACCTCTTCTGTGAAGCATCAGCCCTGCTGTAGCGATTTCTCCATTCTTTTAGCCCCTTCTGGAGGGGCATCTTGCTAATTAGTGCTTGATCACGTATAGTATTAGCAATCCTAGTTTTGGCTTCGTTCAAGTAAATCCCTAAGTTTCATGGCACTGCCATTTGTAATTTTGCAAAGACGTGACTTCCACTCAGGAGTTCTGCAAAGCTGGTTTGAGGTAGTGGGTCACTAGCCAAGTGAGCGAACCCAGCAAATCGACCCCCGCCACAGTCCAACATAGTTCTGATAGTATCAAGTTGTTGCTTGACTATTTTAGGAGGGAATTACGTGCTATTGTGGAATTGGAGGACTGGAAATTTTCTAACATCTCTGGATAAATTCCTTGAAAATATCAATAGCTTACAGTATTGTAATTTATTGATTTTAGTTGTCTCTTGTTCTTTAGCCAGATTTACCCAACTAAAGTTCAAGCTTCTCTATGAATGGGCCAAGTCTCTTCTTTCTCTTGGCTCCCCTGCAATCCAGCCTAATGTTGCCTTCATAGTGTGCACTCAATCTGCAGTTGTTGATTGACTCAATGACTACATCTTGTTTAATTTTTGGAATGGTAGGTAGTTTTCTTTACGTAGTTACATCTAAAATAAAATATGACATTTTCCCTAACATAATAAAAAGGGAAGTAAAACACAAAAGAGTTGAGTCTGATACTTATGTTTTGAGAAGGAAAGCATGACAAACTATTTTCAGGGAAATTTTGTCTACACGTCCTCCTTGTCACCAGTTGGCTTATGAATAATCAGTGATTTCTATTACCTTGTTCTCTTTGTGGACTGTGTATCTGTAGTCTGATGGATTGTCCACTTGTTCTGATGATTTGCTGAAATGGAGAAACATTCAGCCTCGTTTATGGAGTAATGATTATCGGTACCCAATCACGTCTCCCTACTTCCAGATTTCTTTTACGTTCTTTTTTAAAAAGTTTTCTTTACTTTGGAAAATGATGCCAGGACTTTATGACTAATCATAGGTACAGATATACCTGCATATGTCGCACCAGATGCTCCTGACATTACACACACGTATATTTAGCCAATCTGTTGGAAAGTGGCCATGTATAGGACTCTAACCTCTTCCTCCCTGTCCGACTTGTTTTACCCTATGCAGTGGCCTCCAGTTGAATTTTTTTTCAATAACCCCCTCACCCACCTGCCCACATACACATTCACACACTATTTCCAATACCACCCTCTAGCTCAAACCGTCATCATTCTATGGCTGGACTAATGTGAAAGTCCTCCAGAGGCATTTCTGGATTAGTCACTTTCCCTTCAAATCATTCTGTGTTTTGCTTCCATGTTTGCAGCCCCATAACACTTCTCATGCCCTCAGCACCAAAGACAAACACCTCTGTAATATAACTCCAACCTTCCTGTCAGAGTCACCTTCTCCTTCCCGATGTAGCCAGTACTCACTAGGAACTGCTTTATGACATAGCTATTCACACACATCACTTTTTACTAGATTGTATGCACTTTGTGGGCAAGGACTGTGCCTGGCCCTTCTTCGTATTCCCACATTGTTTACTTCAAAGCCTTCACTGTAATATGTGCTCAATAAATATTTGTTCACTGGATGAATATTCTCTCACTATCTATCTTGCATTTCCCCCACAATAAGGGGTTTCAATAGAGACATCTATCGGGGGTGTGCAAATTGGGCCTCAGAAATTTATGTAACTATGAATTATAATTCGAGCAATCACTTTCATAAATTATAGTTTCTCTATAGGTTGCAGATGGTGGTTTGAAAACACCAACAGGAAAAGATATTCCTTCTGCACTCACTCAGCATAGTTGAGCTAGAACAGTGGACAGTTTGTGATTCTGAGCCCTTGGTCTGTTGTTTAATCGATATCCCGTGTTATCAAGAAAGAAGATTGGAGCCCAACTATCATTCATCCACATGTATCATCTTGACTTAAACACTAAAGAGGAAAAAACACTCTGGGTGGTTGAGAAATAAAGTTGTACACATTTTATATTGTATCCTGTTTTGAAGCTAACTTAAAAGGAAAACTCCTGGATGAAAACAAATCATATTAATTTAATTAATTATGGATGCTAATAATAATGATACATAAACCCATGTACATTGTAGTAAAACCTCTTCCTCTGTTTTCCGAAAATCTTGCTTTTTTCAACTCTTTATAGCGTATTTTTCTTTTTGGGACCCACTCAGACCTTACCATATATCTTCTTGAGACAGAGTGAAAAGAGTTGTTATGCACTTTATTTTTTCCAGACCGTTCCTCAACTGTGACATCCGTTTTCAGGCCGGCTTGCCTATAGAGTGTAACCGTATTTATGCACATGTCCACATTCCTCCAACTGTCTGGGGTTCGCTGGGTAGGTTTTACCTAGCTCCTTCCTTGACCTCCGTCCTCCAGGGAGCCGTGGGACCACAGTGGGCCATACTCCTTCCTGCTTCCCCTCTCTTCCAACGCACACATGCCATCACTCTAGAGTCATATTGGGCTCATTTTATAGGGACCATCACCATTCAAAGCATCTGTCCCTATTTCAGTATAACCTAGCTGGAAAGGAAAGATGTATAGACCCTCTGATGCAGGGGTTTTCAAATTCTGGTTTATAAATAGATCAAAGTGGGCCTGCTTTGCTTGAAGGGGGAGGGAAGATGGACCCTGTGTCCTGGCGGTAGCTTGTGAGGCACACCCTCTCCACATATCAGTCTGTAAACCACTAATCCAAGCTTAATGTCACAGTTTGAAGATGAGGAAACTGAGCCCAGAAAGGTTAAGTTACTCACTCATGGTCACATTAGCAGTTTGTGGCAGAGCTGATCCTAGAGCTCAGGTTCCTAAGCACAGGGTCCTTTCCAGGGCTTTCCCCACAGCACCAGATAACCACTAGATAAAGAAACTCATTTCTACTCACTGGACCAGCTCAGTTCATCTCTGTACCTAAAAGCGGTGTACGAGAACCAGTGCTTTCCTTGCTGAAAATCTTTTATTGTTGAAGGAGATTCACAATTAACCGAAATCACCCAAAACACCACAGTGTGATGAACCACAAGGGACAGCCCAGCGTGTGCTTTTAGCTGGCCCCCCTGCTCCAGGATGTGCTCTAGCTGAGTAGCCTAAAGCCCCACGGCCATCCTGGCTCATGAGCCCTGCCCAGAACAACCCGCAAGTCCTGAGTCCACTGTCCCTTTGATGGGTGTTCTCGTCCTTTCTCCACAACAACCGGGGAAGCTAACCACAGGCATTAGAGGGCCTTGATGGTGGCCAATTAGAGCGGAGCCCCCACAGAGTCCCATTATGGGGCATTCACATGAATACCCTCCTCCACAGTGATCCTTGTGATTAATGTAATCACCATAATTACTGACCCCCTCTTGAGAGCCTTGGCCACAAGGAGAAGAGTGGAATGTTTTCCCTGAATGCATTGATAAGCTGTATGTCCTTAATTGCGGAATATGGTGTCAAGAGTTCTGATGAGGGGGTTGCCCTGGAGGAGCTGAGGATTGGCCCCGAAGGCCTAAGGGAGCCAGTTCAGCTTATATCCCACAGCTCAGTCCCCACAGCCACATGCCTGCAGCCAACTATAATTAACAAAAACAACTGTGTGGCTGCTGCTCTTGCACTTTTTACTCCAACACCTTTTGAAGGAATGTTGGCAAATAAAGCCTTCCTTTTTCCCTCATGCCTCTCAGACTTGGCACATAATAATTTTTTTTTAGGTGAGAAGTTACTGCTTAAGTCAGACAGGCCTGGTTGGTACCCATTTCCACCCAGAAAAAATAGTTGACTATTCTCAACCCAGACCGCTTGAGGGCAGCATAGCCTTAGGAGCACGTGTTTTGACCAACTACTGTGCAGCGTGAGGAAGAAATATGCAGTGTGGGCTTCGCTCACACATTCCAGTAATTCAGGGAATAAAACCATGAATAACGAGGAAACGCTCCCTGTGAGTCATCTCAAATTTAAGGATAAAGGAATAAATGTCTAATTTTCAATGTGCTTACATCGTTTTCTTGTATAACGTGATTGCTTGAGACAGGCATAATGTAAACCATTCATATAAGGAGGGATTTAAAACTGGAGCACTATCAAAAATAAAAAGTCCAGGGCAGTATAAAAACGAAAAAAGCTAAACTAAAATATCACCCACAATTAACCTGGGAACAAAGTCACGGAAGTGTTTGCAGGTCCTTATGCTCTTCTTGGGAGCATAACCAACGTGTCCCCGCTATAACTTCTTTTAAGCTGAGCTAGAGCGCTGCCTCTGTGCCTTTCTTCCATCTTTCGGGAGGCAATCCAGAATGGACAAGAGAAGATGAAGGGAAGAGGTTTTGGACGAAAAGGCAGAGGAGGAGGAAGGCATCACACACTGTCCTTGGAGAACCACCAAGTGATCACTAGGCAGATAACGTCTACATTGACCCAAATCACAGGGAGGTGTACTGGCTCCGCTCATCTCCAACCCCTCCCCAACAAATTGTTTGTAAATGCCTTTTGGTAGTTTTCACAGGATGCTAATAAACAAATCGCAGGTGTTCAGCCTAGTGTGATAGAGATATTTAAGTTCTCTTTCCAAATACCACTGCATAAGATATCTAAATAGCAGAGACCAATGACTGACTCCCAGAAACCTGTCTGGAAGGCACTCTCTGCAGCCCTTCCTTTGCTTTTCTTTATGGGCTCCAGGCAGAATACAATAGTTCTTGGAGACATTTCCTGGGTTATTCGAACAGGCCAAACTCTTACTTTAAGCACAGTTCTTTTGAGATTGTGATTGTTGGGGAGTATTGGGGGAAAGATCTGGAAGCTAATGAAAGTGACTCGTATGAGTAGCTTCCTTAGTTCAACCTCAGTTGGACCTTCAGTGCCTCTTGAAAATCTTTCCTTTCATCACAAGTCAATATCCTATCAAATTCCTTTCTGTATTTTTTTGCAAACTTCCCAAACCAAACTCCTTCCGCTTAGAGCAGGGAGGTAACCTCAGAACTTTGCTGAGACCACCAAGGTGATAAGGCGTGAACTCCTTAGCTTTCTTCCCTTCCTTTCAAATTTCCCCTCAGTCTCTTCCAGGATCTCGTTCCATCAAACATTTCCCCACTCCACCCTTTCCTCTTCAACTTTTTCCCCTACATTTGTGGAAAAAGTTCTTTCTCTACCTTATTCCTCTTTTCAGCGCTTACCCTCTCTCTCTCCGTTCAGGGCAGATTTCTTGAAAGAAAAGTCTAGACCAGGCCTCCACACTTTGACCCCTTCACTCTCTCCCTTGCATTATTCCACAGGCCCCCATCCCCCTTCAGAAACTTCCCTTTAAAGCTCAACAATAATCTACTTACCACGAGGTGGTCCATTGATGTCTTCTCAGCTCGCTCTTTCTGCGTCACATCCCTGTTACCATGGTGATGATATTGACCAGCAATCCTCCCACCCCTCTCGCTTTGAAATTCTTTCTTCCCCTGGAATCAGTAACCCACATACTCACTCTCTGACCACTTCTCCTCCATCTCTTTGGCCCCACTTCTTCTACTTCCCCCTTAAATGTGGGAATTTTTCTGTAATCAGCCCCTTGATCTTCTGTGTGCCCTCCTTTACCAAGCTCATCTAATCTTATGGCTTTAACTACCACCTCTCTGCCCTTGACTCCCTAGTATCTATTTCTCTTCCAAGCTATGTACCTGACCTTCCAATGGAATATTTGTCATGTCCACTTTTATGTGCTGTATTTCAAACAAACATTTCCAAAATAGAACTCATCTTTCCTGCACAGCCTCCCCATCTCCCTGTCCCAAACTAACTCCTCCTTACCATCCCTCAAGTCTCACAGAACGTCATCCTTGACTTCTATTGTGCCATTTGTAAGTTGATTGGACATGGGGAGTAAAGGATTATGAAATGTCTTTCAGAATCTCCCTCATATTCACAGTAACACTACTCTACTTCAAGCCTTCATTTCATCACCTGGGCTTTCAGAATCTCCCTCATATTCACAGTAACACTACTCTACTTCAAGCCTTCATTTCATCACCTGGGCTTTTGAAATGATCACCAAACTGATGTCTCTGTCATTAATCTCTCTCTTCCCCTTTCCAGCCCAACCAATATTTGGCCATTAGCTATTTTCCCAAACAGTCCTCCCCATACAAAAGAAACTGGTAACATTAGTTACCTCCAAAATAGATACCTGGAGGACAAGTGTGGAAGGGGGGGGAATTTACATTTATATACCATCTTATTCCTTTAAAATTTTGTGCCCCATGAATATTTTAGCTATTAAGATTAATGTTTGTTAAATATTAAGTATTACCTATTAAATTTAAAAAATAAATGAAATATCCTTTACAGTTATTCTTCTGTTCAAAATCCTACATACGTTGCCTTCAGAACAAAATCGAACTTCATCTTATTGTTCAAAGCTCCCTAAGGTGTGGCCACAGCTCACCTCTCTAGTCTTTTTTGCTCTGCTTTCTGTGTCTGCTCTAATACACTCCACAAGCTGGTCACATGCCCTTACTCTGCATTCTGAGGCTTCCAGGCCTTTGTTTAAACCACGCCCTCTGCCTGAGGTGCCCTACTTCATACCAGATGCAGGCCTACCTCCCTTCCCGCTTCACCTCAGACGCCACCACTTCCGAAGTGCTTTCCCAGATCTCAGCATTTAGAACTCCTCCTTCTCTTCTGTAGGTTTCCTTGATGATCCTGTCAAAGTCACCCTGGGTTTGAAATTGTCTGTGGATGGGACTGTTCTTAGCTGTGTATTTTGCACCCCTTAGTTCAGTGCTTTTCACATAATAGGCTCTCAGTAAACGGTTTCTGAATGTCATTGGTCCTGAGACAATGCAAAATTCAAACTTTGAACTGTTTGGATATGAGGCTCAACGGTGTCTTTGTGTCATCACCAGTGTTTGTCATTGCCATTAAGAAGTGCAAAGCTTGATGGGTTCCCAAATGTGGCCTTCTCTAAATGTAGTCCTAGGCCACCTACTACAGGAACACCTGGAGTGCTTGCTAAAATGCAGATTCCTTGGCTCCAACTGAGACCTGCTGGTCCAGAGTCTCTGGGGGTAGGGTTTGGCAATCTAATTTAAGCGAGCACACTGAGTGATCCTTGTGTATAGTAGATTTTGCGAGCCTCTGCTCCAGTAGGACATAGCAGGGTTCAGGGGGAACCTTTTAGAAGAGAGAAGCCCTGAGGTTTTCAGCCCAATCCCTCTTGTCTGCGCCGTGTTCCTCAGCTTCTGCCAGTCCTTCACCCTGTTGCGCAGCCTGCTCCGTGTGCCTGGCTGTGCCTCGTGCTCCTGGAACAGGGCTCGCCTCTGTCTCTCCTTTCAGGACATTGACAGCTGATCTGTCAAGCTCTGATTCCCTGCAGAGGTTGGTTGGTGTTGGCATCTCTTGATTGCAGAGGGGTGCTTCCGACTTCAACAATAATCTTGACTTTTTCAGTCTTCTCTTCTTTCCTGTAACTGTTGTAGGCAAGTGATTATCTCTCTGTTGTAGACATGAGGATCTTGAGGCAGGAAAATGTTGAGACTTGCCTAAGCCTCTAACATATTAATAGAGTTAACTTTAAAAGCCCTGTCATCCAACTTGGCATCCCCAGTAACCATTTTGTCAATCAGTAAGTCAATCAGTTTACTACATAATTCTGCAGCCCTCAATGAAGGTAAGAGGGACAGGGTAGGCCAGCTTCTCTAACGTGACCAGCTGTCTGGCAATCTTAGCTTGACGCGCCTCTGACTCTGTGGGGTTTTCCTTGGACTTCCATTGATTTAAAATTAGAAATTCTGCAGACAATATATGGCTCCACGAAAGAAATCTTTTTCTTCTCCCCTGCCAATGCATAGACACTCTAAACCCCTACCCTCAGCATAAATGGCCTTCATTTCCACAATTTGAAATCCTTTTGTAGGTTAAGATTATTATTTAAACCCGCTCCACAGCCCCCAACCCTATACCCCTTTCCAAAACTGATAGGCAGACTGAATGTTCTCGTGCCACTGACTACATTTACTAACACTTATATTGTCATTTATTTTCTAACAGTCATGGTGGAAACCATAACCAAAACTGTTCAACCCAGTTTACTCTTTTCTACCAGCTTACTTTTTTATGAACCAAAGATAGTAAAGTAAGTTCAGCTTGTTTAAGAATGTCAACTCAAACTGAAATTTCTGTGCCAAGAGTGTCTTATAGGTTATCCGACCTTTTGCCAGGTCATTCAGGGTCTTGAAAATCAGATTTCAACCATCTTAGGTTACCTGTAGGGAATCAGCATCAGAACAAAACCACCGTGGATAAGATCTGAACATTTTTGACCCTCTTTCTTACTTAAATTTCATATGTTTTTTTTTTTTTTTTTTTTTTTTTTTTTTTTTTTTTTTTTTTTTTTTTTTTTTTATTAATGTTATGATAGATTACAACCTTGTGAGATTTCAGTTGTACATTTTTGTTAGTCATGTTGTGGGTACACCACTTCCCCCTCCGTACCCTCCCCCCACCCCCCCTTTTCCCTGGTAACCACCAATCAGATCTACTTCTCAATATACTAATTTCCACCTATGAGTGGAGTCATATAGAGTTCGTCTTTCTCTGACTGACTTATTTCGCTTAACATAATACCCTCGAGGTCCATCCACATTGTTGTGAATGGGCCAATTTCGTCTTTTTTTATGGCTGAGTAGTATTCCATTGTGTATATATACCACATCTTCTTTATCCAATCATTAGTTTCTGGGCATGTAGGCTGGTTCCACGTCTTGGCTATTGTAAATAATGCTGCAATGAACATAGGGGTGCAACGGACTCTTGAGATATCTGATATCAGGTTCTTAGGATAGATACCCAGTAATGGGATGGCTGGGTCATAGGGTATTTCTATTTTTAACTTTTTGAGAAATCTCCATACTGTTTTCCATAGTGGCTGTACCAGTTTGCATTCCCACCAACAGTGTATGAGGGTTCCTCTTTCTCCACAACCCCTCCAACATTTGTCGTTCTTGGTTTTGGATGTTTTTGCCAATCTAACGGGGGTAAGGTGATATCTTAGTGTAGTTTTGATTTGCATTTCCCTGATGATTAGCGATGATGAACATCTTTTCATGTGTCTATTGGCCATATTCATATCTTCTTTTGAGAAATGTCTGTTCATGTCCTCTGCCCATTTTTTGATCGGGTTGTTTGTTTTTTTGTTGTTAAGCAGTGTGAGTTCTTTGTATATTATGGAGATTAACCCTTTGTCGGATAAGTGGCTTGTAAATATTTTTTCCCAATTAGTGAGCTGTTTTTTTGTTTCAATCCTGTTTTCCCTTGCCTTGAAGAAGCTCTTTAGTCTGATGAAGTCCCATTTGTTTATTCTTTCTATTGTTTCCCTCAACTGAGGAGTTACAGTGTCCGAAAAGATTCTTTTGAAACTGATGTCAAAGAGTGTACTGCCTATATTTTCTTCCAAAAGACTTATTGTCTCAGGCCTAATCTTTAGGTCTTTGATCCATTTTGAGTTTATTTTGGTGTGTGGAGAAAAAGAATGGTCAATTTTCAATCTTTTGCATGTGGCTGTCCAGTTTTCCCAGCACCATTTGTTGAAGAGACTTTCTTTTCTCCATTGTAGGCCCTCTGCTCCTTTGTCGAAGATTAGCTGTCCATAGATGTGTGGTTTTATCTCTGGGCTTTCAATTCTGTTCCATTGATCTGTGGACCTGTTTTTGTACCAGTACCATGCTGTTTTGATCACTGTAGCTTTGTAGTATGTTTTGAAATCGGGGATTGTGATTCCGCCGGCTTTGTTTTTCTTGCTCAGGATTGCTTTAGCAATTCGCGGTCTTTTGTTGCCCCATATGAATTTTAGGATTGTTTGTTCAATTTCTGTGAAGAATGTTCTTGGGATTCTGATTGGGATAGCATTGAATCTGTATATTGCTTTAGGTAGTATGGACATTTTAACTATGTTTATTCTTCCAATCCATGTGCAAGGGATGTCTTTCCATCTCTTTATGTCATCGCCTATTTCTTTCAAGAGAGTCTTGTAGTTTTCATTGTATAGATCCTTCACTTCCTTAGTTAAGTTTATCCCAAGGTATTTTATTCTTTTCGTTGCTATTGTGAATGGGATAGAGTTCTTGAGTTCTTTTTCTGTTAGTTTATTGTTAGTGTATAGAAATGCTACTGATTTATGCACGTTAATTTTATACCCTGCTACTTTGCTGTAGTTGTTGATTATTTCTAATAGTTTTTCTGTGGATTCTTTGGGGTTTTCTATGTATAAGATCATGTCGTCTGCAAACAACGAGAGTTTTACTTCTTCGTTACCTATTTGGATTCCTTTTATTTCTTTTTCCTGCCGAATTGCTCTGGCCAGCACCTCCAGAACTATGTTGAATAGGAGTGGTGAAAGTGGGCACCCTTGTCTTGTTCCTGTCCTCAGAGGGATGGCTTTCAGCTTTTGTCCATTGAGTATGATGTTGGCTGTGGGTCTATCATATATGGCCTTTATTATGTTAAGGTACTTTCCTTCTATACCCATTTTACTGAGGGTTTTTATCATAAATGGGTGTTGGATCTTGTCGAATGCTTTCTCTGCATCTATTGAGATGATCATGTGGTTTTTGGTTTTCATTTTGTTAATGTAGTGTATCACGTTGATTGACTTGCGGATGTTGAACCATCCCTGTGTCCCTGGTATAAATCCCACTTGATCATGGTGTATAATCTTTTTGATGTATTGCTGTAATCGGTTTGCCAAAATTTTGTTGAGGATTTTTGCATCTATGTTCATCAGTGATATCGGCCTGTAGTTCTCCTTCTTTGTGTTGTCCTTGTCAGGTTTGGGGATCAGAGTGATGTTGGCTTCATAGAATGTGTTAGGGAGTTCTCCATCTTTCTCAATTTTCTGGAACAGTTTGAGGAGAATAGGTATTAAGTCTTCTTTGAATGTTTGGTAGAATTCTCCAGAGAAGCCGTCTGGTCCTGGACTCTTGTTTTTGGGGAGGTTTTTGATTACCGTTTCTATTTCCTTACTTGTGATTGGTCTATTCAGATTCTCCATTTCTTCCTGATTCAGTTTGGGGAGATTGTAGGAGTCTAGGAATTTGTCCATTTCTTCCAGGTTGTTCAATTTGTTGGCATATAGTTTTTCATAGTATTCTCTTATGATCTCTTGTATTTCATTGGTATCTGTTGTGATTTCTCCTCTGTCATTCCTGATTTTATTAATTTGCGATTTCTCTCTTCTTTTCTTGGTGAGTCTGGCTAGGGGTTTGTCAATTTTGTTAATTCTTTCGAAGAACCAACTCTTTGTTTCATTGATCCTTTCTATTGTCTTTTTTGTTTCAATATCGTTTATTTCTGCTCTTATTTTTATTATTTCCCTCCTTCTACTGACTCTGGGCCTTGTTTGTTCTTCTTTTTCTAGTTCTGTTAGGTGTCGTTTGAGGTTGCTTACGTGAGCTTTTTCTTGTTTAGTGAGGTGAGCCTGTATTGCGATGAATTTCCCTCTTAGGACTGCTTTTGCTGCATCCCAAATGATTTGGTATGTCGTGTTCTCATTTTCATTTGTCTCCAGATAATATTTGATTTCTTCTTTAATTTCTTCAATGATCCATTGTTTGTTGAGAAGCGTGTTGTTTAGTCTCCACATTTTTGCACCTTTCTCTGCTTTTTTCTTGTAGTTGATTTCTAGTTTAATAGCGTTATGATCAGAAAAGATGCTTGATATTATTTCAACTCTCTTGTATTTATTGATGTTTGCTTTGGTTCCCAAAATATGGTCAATCCTTGAGAATGTTCCATGTGCACTTGAGAAGAATGTGTAACCTGCTGTTTTTGGATGAAGTGTTCTATATATATCTATTAAGTCCATCTGGTCTAATTTTTCATTTAATTCTATTATTTCCTTGTTGATTTTCTGTCTGGATGTTCTGTCCATTGGTGTTAATGGTGTGTTGAGGTCCCCTACTATTATTGTATTGTTGTTGATGTCTTCTTTTAGTTCTATTAAGAGTTGCTTTACAAATTTTGGTGCTCCTGTGTTGGGTGCGTATATATTTATAAGTGTTATGTCTTCTTGGTGGAGAGTCCCTTTTATCATTATATACTGTCCCTCTTTGTCTTTCTTTATCTGTTTTGCTTTGAAATCTACCTTGTCTGATATTAGTATAGCGACACCTGCTTTCTTTTGTTCATTATTAGCTTGGAGTATTGTTCTCCATCCCTTCACTCTGAGTCTGTGTTTGTCTTTGGGGCTGAGGTGTGTTTCCTGGAGGCAGCATATTGTTGGATCTTGTTCTTTGATCCATCCTGCCACTCTGTGTCTTTTGATTGGGGAGTTCAATCCGTTTACATTTAGAGTGATTATTGAGACGTGGTGGCCTACCACTACCATTTTGTGTCTTGTTTTCCGGTTTTCTTCAGTTTCCTTTGTTTCTCGTCCCATGGTTTAATCTGTTCTGATGTAGAGCTGCTACTCTCTGTTGTTGTCCTTCTACTTATCTCCTCTGCTCTTGGTTTTGTAGTCCCTTTCCTTTTTTGGATTTTTCAGGAATGAGGGTTTTCCTGAGGATTTCCTGAAGAGGAGGTTTTGTGGCAATGAACTCCCTTAATTTTTGTTTATCTGGGAAAGTTTTTATTTCTCCATCGTATTTGAAGGATATTTTCGCTGGGTAGAGAATTCTCGGCTGTAGGTTTTTGTCCTTCAGATTATTGAATATATCATTCCACTCTCTTCTAGCCTGTAAAGTTTCTGCTGAGAAATCTGCTGATAGCCTGATGGGGGTTCCTTTGTAGGTTAGTTTCTTTTGCCTGGCTGTCCTTAATATTTTCTCCTTGTCGTTGACTTTTGCTAGCTTCACTACTATATGCCGTGGAGTTGGTCTTCTTGCATTGATAAAGTTTGGAGATCTATTGGCTTCTGTCACCTGAAGATCCATCTCCCTCACCAGATTTGGGAAGTTCTCAGCCATTATTTCTTTGAATAGGTTTTCTGCCCCTTTCTCCTTCTCTTCTCCCTCTGGTATACCTATAATCCTTACGTTGCATCTCCTAATTGTGTCTGATAATTCTCGGAGAGTTTCTTCATTTCTTTTAAGTCTTGCTTCTCTCTCCTCCTCTGCCTGCAACAATTCTATATTGCCATCTTCCAAATTGCTAATTCTTTCCTCCATATTATCGGCCCTACTGTTCAGAGCATCTAGATTTTTCTTAATCTCCTCTATTGTGTTCTTCATTTCCAGTATTTCTGTTTGGTTCTTCTTTATCGTATCAAACTCTTTTGTGACATAGCTCCTGAACTCGTTGAGTTGTCGGTCAGAATTCTCTCTTAACTCAGTGAGTATTTTAATGATGGCTGTTTTGAAGTCATCATCATTTAGGTTATATATCTCATTTTCTTTGGGATTGTTTTCTGTGTATTTGTTACTTTCTTTCTGTTCTGGAGATTTGATGTATTTTTTCATATTGCTTGATGATGTTGATTTGTGCCTCCGCATGGAGATAGAGTTTAGTTGCTCCTTTCACTTGTTTCAGCTGCTGCGGTGGGGGGAGCAGCTGTTTATACTTCACCAACCAGGAACCCTGTCCGTAGTTGCTAACTGGGCCTGGGCCCCTCTTCGTAGCCACAGTGGCCCTTTGGATTCCCTCCTCTGCCGTGGGGGCCGTCACGGGGGGCTTCAGACTGCAGGTGCCTACTGTTGTTGCCCACCTAGATGCGCTCTCTCCTTGGGGTCTGCACCGGTGTTATGGGCTTTTCCAGCGGCCAGGGGTGGGATCACTTTTATTTGTCGCTCGGTTGCTGTCGGCACCCACCAAATCTCACTTGTCCTCTATGGGTCGCAGGAGAGCTATTGGCATCTTCTACAGACTGTGGTTAGTACACCTAGCTATGCTGCTTTTGCCCTGGGGTCTTCCAGCCTTGTGGCTGGCGGCTGGGTGCCTTCTACTGGTGCTGTGCAGAGGCTTTCCCTAAGGCTTCTGTGAGCCTGTAGGGTTTCCCCCTAGGCTACTAAGCTGGGTCTCTGGAACTCTCTCCAGCCCCAGTCCTCTCCGAGATCTCCGGCAATCCCTAGTCCCACGGGGCGGGCAACGGCAGCTGGGGGACGCCCCGCCCTCTGGGCTTCTGTCCGAGCCTCTGCCGGGAGCTCTGAATGCTCAGCGTGGCCCCTCTGCTACCGGCAGACAGAGAGTTTTGTCTGCTGCCCGGGCGGAGCTCCGGCGCTTCTCCACCGGATCGCCGGACCCGCCTTTGAAAGTTCCCCCGCCCCGGTCCTCTCCGAGATCTCCGGCAATCCCTAGTCCCACGGGGCGGGCAACGGCAGCTGGGGGTCGCCCCGCCCTCTGGGCTTTTCTCCGGGCCTCTGCCGGGAGCTCTGAATGCTCAGCGTGGCCCCTCTGCTACCGGCAGACAGAGAGTTTTGTCTGCTGCCCGGGCGGAGCTCCGGCGCTTCTCCACCGGATCGCCGGACCCGCCTTTGAAAGTTCCCCCGCCCCGGTCCTCTCCGAGATCTCCGGCAATCCCTAGTCCCACGGGGCGGGCAACGGCAGCTGGGGGTCGCCCCGCCCTCTGGGCTTCTGTCCGGACTTCTGCCGGGAGCCCTGAGTGCTCAGCGTGGCCCCTCTGCTACCGACAGACAGAGAGTTTTGTCTGCTGCCTGGGGGAGCTCCGGCACTTCCCCTCCGGGTCGCCGATCCGGCCTTTGAAAATTCCCCCGCCCCGGTCCTCTCCGAGATCTCCGGCAATCCCTAGTCCCACGGGGCGGGCAACGGCAGCTGGGGGTCGCCCCGCCCTCTGGGCTTCTGTCCGGACTTCTGCCGGGAGCCCTGAGTGCTCAGCGTGGCCCCTCTGCTACCGACAGACAGAGAGTTTTGTCTGCTGCCTGGGGGAGCTCCGGCACTTCCCCTCCGGGTCGCCGATCCGGCCTTTGAAAATTCCCCCGCCCCGGTCCTCTCCGAGATCTCCGGCAATCCCTAGTCCCACGGGTCGGGCAACGGCAGCTGGGGGTCGCCCCGCCCTCTGGGCTTCTGTCCGGGCCTCTGCCGGGAGCTCTGAATGCTCAGCGTGGCCCCTCTGCTACCGGCAGACAGAGAGTTTTGTCTGCTGCCTGGCGGAGCTCCGGCGCTTCCCCACCGGGTCGCCGGACCCGCCTTTGAAAGATCCCCCGCCCCGGTCCTCTCCGAGATCTCCGGCAATCCCTAGTCCCACGGGGCGGGCAACGGCAGCTGGGAGACCTCCGTGCCCACCGTGTCTCTCTCTGGGACCCTCCGGGCGCCCCGAGCACCAGGCCGGGTCTCCCCGCCAATGGCGGGGAGAGACTCTCCCCGCGGGCTCAGGTGTGCAACTCCAAAGTTTCCCTCTGCGTTTAGGAGTAATTGCGGGGGGTTTAAGTAGGGTTCTGGTCACCTGTTTCCACCGTCGCTCCTCTGTTGTGTTCTCGCTCCTGCCCTAGATGTGTGTGGATCCTCTGGGGGCGTCCGTTGGAAGAAAGCCGCTTGCGGGTACTAGGCTGCCCGTCGGGGTCGGAGAGTTTTCACCTATTTCCACATCCTCCCGGAGGAAAGTCCGTCCGCCTTCCGATGTATAGTCGCGTGGGTGTCTCAGACGTCCTGAGATGCTGTCTGGATATCCTTTGTCAAGCGATAAGTGTCCAAATAATTGTAGACTCGAAGGGCGAGAGACAAAGAGGACTACTCACGGCGCCATCTTGGAAGAATCCCCTCAATTTCATATGTTTTTAAAAGCAGCCCAAAAACTTGACCCTGATCTCGATTGGCTTTGGTGGTAACAAAGGTATCTATGGGAAACATCCCCCCCATCCCAGGTTTGAGAGGTGATAATGGGCACATGCGGCCCTTTCCACCATCTCCAGACTACAAGGGGGCTGGATTTAGAACTAGTCTAAACCACGTTGGGTGCCAGGGAGCATCATCCTTTACTGAGAGGGATTCTGACCAGTAATTTTACCTCCACATTGTTCCACTCTCTATTTCAGGCTGAATGTTGTACATGCTCTTCCTTTTTCCATCTCATCTAGCCATTAAATAAATGCCCTGGCTGGATCAGAGGAACCAGGAAACAGAACGTTACTCAATGTGCTATTGACATTGCCCCCTAAAGCTTTCAACAACTTCCCCTATCAAATCTCTGAAAGGGCCAGAAAATTCCAGTGAATGGTTATTGTCCATTCATGTGTGTTGCAAATGTGTTCTGCTTCTCACTCAATAAAACCACTGCAGTTTCGCTGAATTGTGCCAAGCAAAGTCTTCTCTGGAGATCTTACTGTCATTATCATTGTTCTAGCTGAAACTGCAAATATATAGAATCTCTAATAAGTTAATTATAGATATCTAAATGGACGTGGGAAAAAGATAATTGACTAGATCCAGTTCACAGAACAAGTTACTAAAGATGGAATAGATGAAGAAATAAAGTCTAATAATTTTCTTCCAGGATTACAATAAAATTTATTTTCTCTTGTAACTTAGAGTGCCCCACCCAAATAACATCAAGGGGAAATTGAATAATATGCTTTTCATTCTTTGGAATTTCACTCTGATTCGAAGATAATGTTGCTTTAGTTATTTTTAACTTTACTTTCTGTACTCATTAAAATACTTAATACACACCAGAATCTTTGCTTCTAGACTCTGCTCTTCGCTTCATATTGATGCATCTAAGAGTAGAGTAAGCACTCGATCGCTTTCTGAATATACTAGCAGTGCTGTTACTATGTTCCATTTTTGTTTTTAAAATATCCGTTTTTATAGTCACTTACTCCACGTCTAGGTGTTTTATATACTTTTTCAAATTCTTCACAACAACCTATAAGGTACATATTTGCGTCATAACTCTACAGAAAAGGAACATGACTCAGAAAAGTTATGTAACATGTGAAGTAGTTAGCTCGGTGTCTGACATGTAACCATTTCTTAATAAATATTAGCTAACATTATTATTTTTCCCCAAGGTCACACAAGCCACTAAATGGGTGAATTTGAGTTCAAACTCAAATATAACAGAATGGTTTTGCTACTATACACACGCTGCCTTAATTTTCACACTCGATTTCGTGAGAAGAGTTATTTTAATCCTATTTGAACAGCTAGAGCAAATACTGTGTAAACTATATTTATCTGTCAATATCTCTAATGTTAATTTATGGGCATGTCCACCTGCATGTCTTTTTGTTCTATTTGTTCCGCTTTGGTTTGTTTTAGTTTTCTTTTTAGGTTTTCATATTGCACATTGTCATGTTTTTAAGAAATCCTTTAGACTAAGAGAGAAGCTTTTCTTTCTGGGGATGGGAAGAGGACATTAATGGAGAGGCATATAAATGTGAAATGAAGCAGTCCTGCTCCGGGGAAGAGCAGGGACTTCCCTAAAAGCAGAGGTTTCTCGCACAGCCTTATACAGCGGGTTGAGTGACACCTCATTCTAAAAATAAGACTTGCTTGGACACTATAAGGCGGGACATTTGGATTCTGGTTTATTTCTAACTGAAGTTTTGGAGAGCACATCTAGTGTTTCCTTTAGAAGAGCTCGAACGATATTTTCTCTATCTATGAGTTATTCTGAAGAAAATCTGTAAGGATTTGGGCTTTTATGTGTAAATTAATAAATGACCCTAGCTTTCACTTGGGGAGAAGGAAGGAATTCAATTTGCGTTATAATGAAGAGTTCCAGACCCAGACCTCCGGGCCCCTTTCCCTGTAAGCGGAGCTGTTGGGGCTCCAGGGCCTCACAGCGGGCTCTGCCCCAGTACCCGCAGGCATCTCTGCTGAGGTCAGTGGCTGAGGAGCCTCAATAGGCAACGTGCACCCTTCTCTCTTTCTCTCTTTTTTTTCTCTCTCCCTCTTCTAATTTCTTTTTCTCTCTCTCCCAAAGTCTAATCACTTCAGTCTTAAGGGCTTCCAACTTTGACAGGAGGTTCCACTTTGATGAAAACTTCTCTAGAAGAGCACTCAATGGCGGTGATGAAGACCAGCAGATCTTGCCATTCCCTTCCTTGATAAAAAAAATGAATAAAGTGGTCACACAGAAAAAGAGTCATTGAATCCTGCTAGAGCAAGGCTTTGGGAATGCTTTTAAAGCCATGGGACCAGCAATCTTACCTGCATAATTTCATGTTTACACATGATGGGGTTGATTTGGAAAGGTGTCCTAGCCTGGTCCGTGTTAGCCTGGCGCTGTGGCCAGGAGACTCTGAGTACATTTGGAAGCACTAGGCCCTGGGTCATGATTATGCCTGTGAGACCCTGTGCCCATAGCCGGGGAGGCGATTGGCAGCTTCTGTGGAGTGAACGGCATGTGCAGAGCTTTCTGGAGTGCAAATGGGAATAGCTAAGGCTTTGGCAAGCTTAGACTGACAGCCAGGGCCTCAGACGGTGACTCAAATTGGCATATGACTCGGAACTTGTTTGTACCATTCTCTAACTGTTTCATTTGAGATTATATCTCCCTAGCAAGCCTGAAAGCATCTGAAGACAGAGAGCAGCTATTTTTGATTTCCCAAAAGAATCTGCCAGAGTCATGGGCTCACCTTGTTGACTGACTGACAGTCATAGGTAGCAGTGACTTCAGCTGCAAATAAAGAAAAGTAGCTAATGTTCCAAGTAATAAAGGAGTGTGTCATGTAGTCATGCCTCTGTGGTATTGCATTGACCACTGAGATAGAAATACTCCATGAGGCAGACATAAGCCAAATGCACTCATCATCTGGGAATCTTGTGGCAGAGACAGAAGAAACAAACGGTTGGATTAAGGGTCAGGGGCTTGGTGGAGGGGGCCCAACTTGTGCTCAGGCAGGGACCCAGGCAGAAGCTCTCCAGGGAGTGTGTGGTCAATACCGAGAGTGCCTGAGAGCAAGCCCTGAGGCCTTGAGGCTGTAAGTGCCCTGTCCATCAGTGGACAGACCCACATTTATTTGTTCGTGTATTCTTCAATTCAGATGTTGAATGTGGTATGGCAGGCGGCATGCTCCGTGCTGTGAATACAAAGATGAATATGCATGTCTCTGTCTCCAAAGGTGACACAAACCTGGGAGCAGATAAATTATGACATTGAGCTTAAAACCATATGGCTGAGTGATTTAATGAAAAAGGGTTTTGCAAAAGAGGGAAAAAGAGCTATCTTTGAATACAGGCTCTGCCACCTATGATTGGTTGTATGACTAGGATTTTTTGAGCCTGTTCGTCATCTGTAAATGGGTGACAATATCTATCTCTTGGGATTGTTGAAAGAATGAAATGAAAACTGTTACACAGTACAGCTGACACAGTACATGTGCTGGACCCTCAGAGAATGTCTGCCCCTTTGCTCTGTAACAGCAGAGTGTGCAGTGTTATGGGTGCTCAGAGGCAGGAGCCAAGAGCCGCCTGAGAAAGGGAGGGGAGCCTCCACCTAGGATAGAACATTTTTGCTTGATCTGAAGAATAAATAGGTCCGTTGTTCAATCATTTATTCAGCACATGTTTACAGAGTACTATATGCGCCAGATATTGTGCTGGATGCTGGGGACACAATGGTGAACAAAATAGACATGGCCCTGGACTTCATGGAGCTCATCTGCCAGAGGAAGAGACAGACCAAAACCGAACAAATGGAGACACCAAGTATGAGGCGGGTGGTGGTGACAGGGAAGCGTGACTTCCTAATGTATCCGGAGCCTTCTGGCTGGAGCACCAAGCTAACGCAGCCTGCGACGCAGCGCGTGCCAGGCTAAGATGCCTTTCCAAATCAACTCCCTGTGTGTAAAGATAAAATTGTACAGTCAAGATTGCTGGTTCCAGGGTATCAAGTGCATTCTCAGAGTCTGGCTCTGGGCCAATTCAATGACTCTTTTGTGTTACCACCTTATTAATTTTTTTTTTAATCCAGGAAGGGAACTGCAAGACCTGCGGCTCATCATCACCCCCCGTTGAGAGTTCCTCTAGACAAATTTTCCTCCAAGTTGAAGCCTCTATCAAAGTTTGGAGACGCTTAAGACTGAAATGATTAGACTTTTAGAGAGAGAGAAAAAAAAATAAGAGAGGAGAGAGAAGGGAGAGAAAGAGAGAGAGAAGGTTGCACGTTGCCTGTTGAGGCTCCTTACCCATTGACCTTTGCCGAGAAGCCTAAACAGTGCTTGGGCAGAGCCCAGCGTGAGGCCCTGTAGCTCTAATATCTGTGCCTATAGAGAAAGGGGTTGGTAGGATGTCTGGCCTGATATCAGCCAAGAAGCAAAGGATGAGAAGGAGCAAACCATACAAAGAGAGAAGGGAAGAACATTCTAGGCAGAAATAGCATGTACAATTGCCCTGAAGCAGGGAAGGGCTTGGCTGAGCAAGTGAAAGAAAAATAGAATAAAAAAGGGAGAGCCTATGATTAAAAAGACAAGAAATAGCAAGTGTTGTAGAGGATGTGGAGAAAAGGGAACTCTCATACACTGCTGGTAGGAATGTAAACTGATGCAGCCACTATGGGAAACAGTATGGAGATTCCCCCCAAAATTATAAATACAACTACCATATGATCCAGCTATTCCACTTCTGGATATTTACCCAAAGAGCATGAAAACACTAACTTGAAAAGGTATTTGCACCCTTATGTTCATTGTAGCATTATTCACAATAGCCAACACTTGAAACAACCTAAGTGTCCATCAATGGGTGAATGAATATAGATGTGAAATACACACACACACACACACACACACACACACACACACGCACACCGGAATACTACTCAGCCATAAAAAAGATGAAATCTTGCCATTTGTGACAATATGGATGGACCTTGAAGACATTATACTAAGCAAAATAAGTCAGACAGGGAAAGCGAAATACCATTTGATTTC
Source organism: Equus caballus (assembly GCF_041296265.1). Lineage (NCBI taxonomy): Eukaryota > Metazoa > Chordata > Mammalia > Perissodactyla > Equidae > Equus > Equus caballus. Next base: position 114,356,350 of record NC_091685.1, on the reverse strand, counting down.
ACTCATTTGTGGAAGATAAAAAACAACAACAACAGGGGCCAACCCCACAGCTGAGGGGTTAAGTTTACATGCTCCACTTTGGCGGGCCAGGGTTTCGCAGGTTAGGATCCTGGGCATGGACCTAGCACCGCTCATCAAGCTGTGCTGAGGTGGTGTCCCACATAGCACAACCACAAGGACCTACAACTAGAATACACAACTCTGTACTTGGGGGCTTTGGGGAGAGTAAGAAGAAGAAGAAAAAAGATTGGCAACAGATGTTAGTTCAGGTGCCAATTTCTTAAGATTAAAACACAACAACAACCACAAACAAACACATAGACACAGATAATAGGTTGGTGGTTACCAGAGGGGAAGGGGGAAGGTGGAGAGCAAAAGGGATAAAAGGGCTTATGCATATGGTGACAAATGGCAGTAAAAAAAAAAAAAAAAAAGAGAGGATAGCGTTTAATGCAGTTCAACAAAAAAGGAGTCAGGGAGTTTATTCCAGAGAAACAGCATGTGCAAAGGCATAGAGTCACAGAAGAGTCTGGCGTGTCCTAAGGCTCAAGAGAACTTCACTGCGGCTGTACTCCAGGCTGGAGGAAGGAGTGGGGTGAGGGAGAAGGTGCAGGAGGTGGTGCTAGGGAGGTAGACGGGGGTCAGATTGTGGAGCATCTCGCTTGTATGAGAAGTAAAGACATTTAGATTTAGTTCTGTCATAAGCAAGACTCTGCACAGGTTTTCATGTGGGAGTGTGGATGTAGGACTTGATTGGGTTAGTGTGGAGAATGGATTGAAAGTGAAAAGATTGGAGAGGAGGCAGGGCTGGTAAAACCGTCTGAGCGAGGACTGAAGTAAGGCAATGGTGGGGAGGACAGATCCAAGAGACAATCCTGAGGTAGAAGCAATGGGATGTGCTGAGATATGGGATGAGGGCACGGAAGAGTCAAGGTTGGCAATGAGGTCTCCAGTTTGGGAGGCACACCTCCCCTTAGCCACCAGAATGATGGTGGCCTCGTGTATCATGTAGACTCTGCAAAACTCCCCTCTACACGCATGAGAGTGAAAAGGGCAAATAGTGCTTTCCCATTGTTATGAAATAGTCTTGACCTCATGGACCCTCTGGAAGGGTCTCAAGGACTCCCCCACCCCACCAAGGTCCTTGAACCACACTTTGAGACGGGCTGTTCTAGGCCATTGCTTAGGACTCCTCTCCCCATTCCTGACCCCTCCCCATGACCTACTCACCACCACCAACCACATAAATGCACTTGATCTGGAATTATTGTCACTTGGTCTTGCTGTGGCCTCTTAGGTTTGAACTCCTGATCTGGCTCGGCAACCCGAGCCAAACTTCCAAGCCTGTCTCGAAGCCCTCCCACTAATAGTGCTTTCTTAACTGTTTTCCAATTTTTGGATCCTGGCTCCTCTGCATGGCTTCAGCTTGTCTTGCTGCTCAGATCTGTGGCATGTTCTGTTATCCGGAAGGAACTCTGGTTCTGACTAGAGAGGGCATCATCCACTCTGGACCCTGAGCAGGTGGTCAGGCCAAGCTAGGTTCATCTTCTTAGGAAAACTACTAAAACTAAGCAGAGTGGATCTAAGAGTTAATGGGAAGCCAGTGTTAGTCCTTGAATAGTAAAGTGACATGAGAGAAGTATTTAATAATCCATTTGACACTGATTTGCAGAATTAATTAAAGAAGAAAGAGACTGAAAACAGGAAGCCAAATGGGTATTGTGTGTGAGTCTGTGTGTATGTGCATTCTGTTTAAGAAGAAAAATTCCTTTACAAGGTGGAAATGAAACAGTAAACCCCATAGAGCATGTAGGATTGCCCATTGTAGAGAAACATAATTTTAATGGGTTGAAGTTTCTTTGGAAATTTTTCCTTTAGACAAATTTACCTCATTTTATGAGGCTTCCTTGATTTAGTTTGGTTTAAAATTCAGAGGAAAACATATTCCATTGGATCAATTCGTAAAGCGCAGCTTGTTAACATGTCTGCACGAATTTCTGACATCTTCTAACAACTCACCACTCACCTCTTGGATCTATCCGCTTGCTGAATACTTGTCTATAAGCCAGCAGTCTCCCTCCTTCCTCCATTTTTCTCTTCAAGCACAGTTCCTTTATCATACAAATCTCTGAGTCCAGCCACTCCCATGACATAGGTTTTCTCCTACGTAATCTAAAGCTTAGTAAAGTGTTTCTAGATGTTTGAGAACCTGTTTAACTGTTTTGAGGTCTTTTCTCCCTCCCCACACTTTTTCTTCCCCATATATATGAGATACATATTTTTGCATTTGAAATATTATTCTGAATTTTCTAAGTTGTAAAGGAGTCTCAAATGAATGTTCATTTATGTTCAGATGGGTTGAGAACGTGGCAAGTTCAATGCCTGGACTTACAGAGGTGGAAGCCGACAGTGAGTTAATGCTTTACCTGGTCTTACGCAGCGATTGGGAGGGACATGGTCTCCACTCCCGTGCCTTGTCCTTGAGCTAATTAACGTTTCCTTATATTGTCGCTAAACATTTGGTTCTTCTAGGAGGCCTCCGGGGCAGTCATTACTACCTTATTAGGCAACCTTCTGATACGTAACTTTATTCCTACAAAGAATCTAATTTTTTTCTCTGAAGTGTGGCCTCCTTGGACCACTGGGCCTGCTGGCGATGTCTGAACTGCCCAGGGCATGAAGCTGATAGCCAAAAATACACCAATTTTAGTAGAAAACACTGACATCAGTGACAGCTGGAGTGCCACAAAATCTATAAACACACTTGTTACTCATCTGCTGTGCCTGTTGGGCAAGCCAGGTATGTGGCCCACTTGAACATCTTGTAGAGGAGAGTCTTTTGTAGGCGGGCCTCCGGACAGAGCCTGAGATGAGAAGAATCAGATGAGTTAGGCATGCAGAGCATTGTGTTATTAATTTAGCCCTGATTTGAAAAAGGAGACCTATGACCTAAATGGAATTTAGAGAGTTAAGGGATGGAATGGCAATTGGATTGGATGGATCAATATGAGCACTTGATTCCGTGTATGAACTGGGGGATGATAAGAGTTTGAGTGCTAATTGGTTGCTGAAGTCTTCTTTAAAATTGTTCAAAAGGTTCTGCACCCAGCATCTCATGATCTAGAAAAAAGCAGAGTGTTTTGTAAAAGACAAAGCTAATTGCAATGCAAACTTAGATCACATGACCATAAGCTTGGCAGGAAATGACACGTAATTACCATGAACATGTTGGAAATCTAAAATTAAAAATGCCGGCGTTTGTAGAGCAAGATGCCCTCTGTTTATGGTTCTTGGTTATTTAATTTATTTAATTTCATCTTTTATTTTCTTATCTAAATGCCTACCTATACGAGAAAGAGATTATCTGGATGGGTGATGTGTTAAACCTAGACCGTATGATTAAATTTTCTTGGATTTTAACCAGATAACCATAGACCCTTGTCTGATAAATAATTTGTGTTGATTATTTTTTATTACTAACTATTAAAATTGCATGCAAAAAAAATGTGTTCTCATGATTTATTCAGTCTGTTCTTTGAGATTCCTTGAGGGTAAGAGCAAGACTTTTATTTCCAATGCAGTTCTCCAGAGCATCTAAGTGCCGTGATCACTCGGCTGTGCTGTCTCATGATCTTAGTGCCTGTGACTGTCTTAGCTGTTGATGCAGGATGATCCCAGCATATAGCTCTCATCCATGAAGTTCTTTAAATACGCCTTTGTAATGAACCAGAGTCATTTCTTGAAAAGACAGGACTCAGGTAGATCCTGTGTTAGGTATTTGAAGGGAAATATATATCCCAACTTGGAGCTCTGTATTGAGCTCCAAGCCCAATGGATGTAATAGTAGCAGTAGCTACTATTTACTATTTGTTGTGTACCTATTGCTGTGATGAAAATTTTATATACATTGTGCCAGTCATTGCTCTCAACAACCCCATGGGTTACACATATTAGTCCCATTTTATAGATGAGAAAACTGAAATCCAATGATTAATAACCTTGCTCAAAGTCACACAATTAGTAAGTGAAGGAGGAGTTATTTGAACCCAGGTTTGTCTGATTCCATGGGCACTGCCTTTAGAGTGGCTGTACAATGTGCTATTGTAAGCTTTGACTCTGGAACCAGCCTGCCTGGTTTAAATCTGTGCTCTGCCACTTGACAGCTGATAACAGTGAGACCTGGGTCAAATGCCTTATTCTCTCTGTACATCAGTGTTTTCATCTGTAAAGTGGGGCACGTAGTAGGACCTATCTCACAGTGTTGTTTTGAGGATTCAATGTATTCATACACAGAAAGCACTTAGAAGAGTTCTTGGAACACAGAAGCATTGTGTGGTATATGCTGTTGGTATTACTATATCCCCTTGGCATGATGTCCCACGCACACTTCAAATTCAAAAGTCCCAAACAAACTCATCATCTCATTTTCCCTAAACTTGCTTCTCTGGCTCAGCTAATGGAATTGTCATCCAGCAAGATTTTCCAAGCTAGAAAACTTTATATTCAACCGGTGTTTCATCGTTGACACAAATCAATCCCATTTCTGACAAATTCATCTTAAAATATACTATAAATGTGTCACATCCTTCTCTTTCCTACACGAGTCACTGCCTCATCATTTGTTGTCTGAACCTGTGCTGTCCAATATGGTAGCCACCAGCCACATGTGGCTATTGAACGCTTGAACTGTGGCTACTTTGAATTGAAATGCACTACAAGTATAAAATACACATCAGATTTCCAAGACTTATGATGAAAGAGGAATGTAAACTATCTCATTAGTAACTTTTTATATTGATGCATGTTGAAAGGATAGCATTTTGGATATATTGAAACAAATATATATTACAATTAATTTCACCTGTTTCTCTTTTGTTTTTAACATGGCTACTAGAAAATTTACACATATGGCTTACATTTGTGGTTCATATTATATTTCTATTGATCAATGCTGGTCTTGACTTTCCAAATGCCTTCTTTCATCATCTATCTCTGTCTGTCTGTCTGTCTGTCTAATCACCTGTTTATCTATCTAACTTTGCTTTTCTCTGTCTCACCTGTCTCCCTTCCCTTGTCCACAGTGGTACTAAAGATGTCTTTCTAACCACAAATCTGAACCAACCTCTTTTGTCATTGAAAGCCTTTGCTGGCTCCTGTCAACTGCCATGGAAAGTCCAAACTCCATGTGGGACACACTTTTTGTCCTCTCTCCACCTGTGCAGCCTCATGTTTCACATGACTCTCTTCCTTGTGCTTCACATTTTCATAATATGAGCTGTGTTTGGTTCCCAGGTCATTTCACACTTTTTTGCCTTTGCATGTGTTTTTCCCTTGGCTTTGAATGCTCTTCCCCTTTCTGGTCTTCTTGGTGAAATTTTATTTATTTCCCAAAATCTGTCTCAGATATCACCTCCTCTAGGGGGACTTCCCAGCATGGTTCCTCTCTCCTCTGTTGCAATATGTCTGCTCTTTTTACATGCTTTTATTACTGCCTTTGCCACGTGTATAACTTGTGTTCATCTGTCCCCCTACTAGCCTGGGCACATAGAGGACATGACTATATCTGATTCATTTCTACATTGACACCCAAAAGACAGTGGTTGAATAAACAAAATAAAACCACCTGCTCTCCAGGAGAGAGAGACACTTTTTTGAAAGATAAAAAGAAATATAGCACAAGGCATGAGATATGCCCTAAGAGAAAGAGAGCTCAGTGAATGTCTGTTGGTAGGTAGAGAAGTTGATAAATCTTGACTGAAATTTGAAAGAAGATATGATGAGGTAGGGAACGTTTGACTGACTGGCTTGATAAAAGGTCTCTCAAAGGTGTCCTGACCTTTGTGAATTTAGCAGAGTCCAGTGCCTGACCCTCAATTACACAGATTCTAAAACAATCTTGTCATGGTTCAAGCAGTAACGCAATCTGGGGATGCTAACTCATGCTACCTGAAGACAAAGAAGCCAGAGGGTGAACTGGAATTCCGATGTCTTTCTTTAGAGAGAGGGAAAAAGCATCTTGACAAGAAGACTTGCATCTTCCGGCTGGCGCTGCATCTTCCCTTAGAAACCAAGTTATTCTATAAAGCTGGGTTTGTGAGTGTGCGTCGGAGCAGAGTGTGAGTTGAAAGGCTGAACTGTGGTGCCTGCTTAGCTCACCTGTGAGTTGAAATGCACCTGTCATGTGCAGAGCCATCCTTGGTCTGGAGACCCCTCTTCTGGATGCAGCTCTTACGGGCACTGCTTGTCTCCTACCCTTTCCTCGTGTCTGTTTCTGGACAACCCCCTCTGAAAGACACATTCTCTCCTTAGATATGGTAATACCTTCCATTAGGCTAGTCTCGCCTGTGCTCAGTCCATTTTTCTAAAGTTACTGTGAAAATTGCTGTTGTCATCTGTGACTGTTGATCTTAGAATTAACTCTCTGAGGCAACCCTCTTTCCTTTATTTCTGAGATCTTAGATGTCGCTGATTCCTGCTACAGTGCTGGGGGGAGGAGGAGAGGAACTGAGAAAGAAGAGGAGCTTCCTGGAGGAGATAGCATTAGGGTTCTGATGGGGTGGGGGTGGAGCTATAACAGCACACCCTTCTGCTTTGGGCGTCATCTGTGACTCGGTTAACTGCCCATGGTCCTAGTCACGTTTTTCTGAAAGTATGTATCAGTTAGTTGGGGAAAATTACAAGGTCCTGAACTTGACTCTAAAAATATGTGTTTTTAATACCCACACCTCACTGGCTTGGTCATGTTCTAAACTTGCTGCCTTTGTGCTGTTCAAAAGTATGAATTTAGCAAGTTGCTCATGGACGAAGCATTCACTGTTTGTATTGTTATGACGACACAGCAGCGAAGCGCATTTTAAAGGCTAATATTTCATTTTGGGTGAACCAACAAAAGAGAATTATGTCATCTTATATATTTTAGATATTTTCCCACGTGTCTGGGGGGAAATTATTCAAGAAAACTTTTAAAAATTGTAATTCTTGCTTCTTAGCAGCCAGAGGACTTTAGTAAACGAAAGTTTAGAGAAATACACTTAATGTCTGCTAGCTGCTATCCTGTTTTAAGTGTCTTGATGTTTTAGTGCATGGTTCAAAAGGTACATCTTACCGAGAAAGGAACTTTGGAGTGGGCGTGAGGATCCTTGTGGTCTGCATTCGTCCCAGCTGCGTCACTGCCTGTGCAACCTTGAACAGGGATCTTAACCTCTCTGGTCTCTGTTGTCCTCGGTGTAAAAAGTAGAGGATGACTTTGTTGATTTCTTCAATTTCTCACAACTCTACAACTCTGGGAGTCTGTGAAGTATTAAATAAATGGGTAAAAGTCTGAGATTTTAAACTTTTTCTTTCCTCCCTCCCTTCTTCCCTCCTTTCCTTTTTTTTTTTTTTTTTTTGTTCTTTCTGTCTAATTGAAGAATATGAAGAGGACAGGTTAGGGATAAAATGACAGGTTCAGTGAAATGCTGGCCACTTACTGACAGTGTGATCTTGGGCAAGCCTCCTCACCTCAGAGACTTAGTTTCTTCTTCTGCAAAATGGGCTTCCCAGCCCTTGCACTCAGGACTGTTGTGAGGATTAGAGTTAGTATGTGTGTAGCAATCGGTTTAGCTGTGGATGTTGTGATTAGTGATTTACCATGTGTGATAAGAAGGAGCTTAAAACAAGCTTTCTGTTTTCATGAAGATTCAGTTTAGAAGTGGCGACAACGTGTTCTCTAATCATTAAATGTAATTATAAATGCCAGAAGAGAAATTCAGAGTCATTTTTAGTGAGTTCCTAGACTACAGATATTTCTGCCTGGAGGGTAAAGGGGGGTGATCAGGGGAGGGGCTCCAGTGAGGAGCAGCCGTTTGATCTGGGCTCTGAAGGAAAAATCAGATTTGAAGACAAGATGGACATTCTGGGAAACATAGGGTAGATTCTAAACATAGAGGAGAATTTTCTTCTAATTTACTACTATCTTCAATGTTTTCACTGTTGCCTGATATCTTTTAAAGGTTTCAAAGCGAAGTAGAGATGTTAGATATTACCATGTTCTGGCCCAAGAAGTTATTTTTCATCTACAGAACCTGGGAAGGGAAAAGTTAAGGAGCTTTGGAGACTGGCCTGTTAAACAGAAAGGAAGTTCAGATAATGGATCTACCTGCAGGAAAAGCAAGGCTCCTTTAGTAAGCAAATGAGAGAGCTCTGGCTGCAGTGTCACAAGAGAGCTGCCAATTATCACTCCATCAATCTTTCCTCCCAGGTAGTAAGGTTTGGTGACTTAATGAGGTGATAAGGAGCAAGAAACACATGCAGAGGCTGAGTCTAGAAGAAGAGGATGTCAGAGGACGTCATTCTCATTTCAGCCTTTCTTGGCATTTAATGTCAAAGTCCTTGCTAATAGGTGAGAACCCCAGAGTTAGGGTTAATACCTAGTTATCTCCACTTTGCCTTTCGCATGTCTGGAAGAGGATGGCTTCTTGATGACTACCATATAAAACAGGAGACTGCAGAAGACACACACACACAGGTAATGCAACCCCCGGGTTCACTGCCCTGGATTAATAAAATAGCACGAGCTCATAGTTGCTCATATTACACAAGGTTCCCTTTCAGCACTGTGGTGTGGTGCTGAAATGCTGTTTGAAAATTTGTGCTGCTGCCTTCATACCATGGCCATATTTTGAAGCCTATGACCTCATCACTGCTTGAGTTGCCAGGGCTGGACTCCAGGAGAAAGGAGAAGCGAGGTGGACAGGAGGGAGAGGAAGCAGAGATCAGCAAGCTGAACAAATCGAAACATTTAGTTGTACTTTTTAGAATTCAGTTGTATCATCTGCACAGAGGGTCTGTGTCTTCTTGTCTTTCTTCCTTCCTTCCTTCCTGCCTGTCTTCGTTCTCTCTCAACTTCTACAGGGACATAAGTCTAGAAAGTCTCTAAGAACCAAAACTCTGAAGTCATTCACTGGGACACAAGTCTGTTAGGTCTAGGGTTTCAAATGAGTGGAGTGAAGTGGAGTTTTATTTGTGGTCTCCATTGTAGAATTTTCATTCCACACTGGTTTTCTTTCTACCCTCACACTTCCCTCTCAAGAGGTCAAAAATCCCTCCCATTTTATATCCACCATTTCTTTTCTCCTTGACTTTGTGCCCCGTCGGGGATGTCATTAACCTATATCTAATGTAATGGGTGCCCCTTGAAGTCTTGTAGCATCCTGGCCCTATGGTCCTTCCATGTAGGAAGTTATGGAAGGAAGAATGGATCAATTGACCAGAAAAAAAAGGGGAAGAGAGACAAGAAAATAGCTTCTGTTATCTAGCACATTTATATATTTATATATACTCATGTTTTGATACTGGCTTGTAGATTATGGACAGACACTGAAATAAAAACAGCAATTTGATGTTCTCCTTGACTAGATACTCATTTATTTGTTCACTGAAGAATTAGGCAAGTGGCTAATGTTTCATGCCCACAAAGCCCATAAATTATTTAATGTTCTACAGTAGAATTTTGAGTAAATCAAGACAACTTTAATTTACACAAAGTTTAGATTCACCAGTTACTCGAATCCAGTAAACTTAGGAACCAGAATATTAAAAATGTAAAACTTTGGAAGAAAGTCATGATACTTTTTTAAGTTCAGTTTTTAATCTTTATCAGTTACATGCACCTAGTGGAAAGAGTCAAATAATTCTACAAGACTTATGATGAAAGCTATCAGTGCTGGATTTTCCAAAGGCAACTTTCTTACCTTTGGCTATTTTCCTTCTTATTTCTAAAATACACACTTCTTCTGCTATTTCTTTATTTTATTTGGTTTTTAGTTGTAGACATTGTCCATTGGCTTCCCACCATGGAAAATGAAGATACGGCTCTGTTACCCCTCCCTATTCCTTGCCTCAAGCTCACATACTTCCCCTTTGCTCTGACTCGATCTTCCTAGTATAATTGTGTGATACTTTGATTGAATCAATATTCAGTGCTTAGATTACGAAGCTAAGCCATGTTGTGTGCTATGAGTAATTTTTCCTTTGTTGTACAATTTTTTTCCACCTTAGAATTAACAGCTGTTTTTCCTTTTTAGTTTTCTAAGTATTAGTCATTAATTTATTTACAAACTCTCTCCACGTGTCTAAATAATCCCCCTGATATTTTAAAACAAATCAGGAACTCAGTGACTATCATCTGTTTCAGAGACAGCTTCCCTAGAGTCTTCTGACCTGTTCTAACTTGGACTGGTGGCTCTCTTTGCCAGGTGCCTGCCTGGTTTCTGCAATCTCCCTTCTTAATCATCCTAATGATTCCTCTGTCCTCTCTCTTGAGTTGATTCCCTATTTCCTAGATCCCATGTCTTCCCTTTTCTTGGTTTTCTTCTTCATTTTCATGGCACTCTTCCTCCAGTTGCTTCATAAGAAAGGGTGATGAGAACTAGATTTTCTGAGATCTAGTGTGTGTGTATATATATATATAATTCTAATAAATAAAAAATACCTTATATTTATTTTTTTTTCATTTTAACTTGGGTACTTTATTTATGGCTAATCTTTTCTTTATTGCAGTAACATTGGTTTATAACATCATATAAATTTCAGGTGTACATCATTATATTTCGATTTCTGTGTAGATTACATCATGCTCACCACCCAAAGACTAATCACAATCCATCACCACACACACGTGCTTAGTCATCCCTTTCACCCTCCCCCTCCCCGCTTCCCCTCTCATAACCACCAGTCCAGTCTCTATCTCTGTATGTTTGTTTGTTGTTGTTGCTGTTGTTTTATCTTCTATTTATGAGTGAGATCATATGGCATTTGGCTTTCTCCCTCTGACTTATTTCTCTTAGCATAATACCCTCGAGGTCCATCCATGTTGTCATAGATGGCAAGATTTCATCCTTTTTATGGCTGAGTAGTACTCCATTGTGTATATACCACATCTTTTTTATCCATTCTTCCCATGGCGGGCACCTAGGTTGCTTCCAGGTCTTGGCTATTATGAATAATGCTGCAATGAACATAGGGGTGCATATGTCTTTATGCATTTGTGTTTTCATGTTCTTTGGATAAATACCCAGCAGTGGAATAGCTGGATCGTATGGTAGTTCTATTCTTAATTTTTTGAGAAATCTCTATTTCTGTTTTCCATAGTGGCTGCACCAGTTTGCACTCCTACCAGCAGCATATGAGAGCTCCCTTTTGAGTAGTATATTTGATAGCATCTTTATTCTATCCTCACACTTAATTGATCATTTATCCAGGTATAGTGTTCTAAGCGGGAAATATTGTCTCAGAATTTGAAGGTGTTAGTCTATGTTTTAGCTTCCATTGTTGTTCTTGAGAAGTTCAAAGCCATTTGTATTTTTCATGCCTTGTATGTAACTTTTTCTGTTGGAAACTTATAAGATCTTTTTGTGAAATTCACTATGATGTGCCTTGGTTTGGGTATATTTTGATCTATTATGTGGGCCTTTTTAATCTAGAAAAACTTGTCCCTTGATTATGAGAAATTTTCTTGAATTGTTTATTTGATGATTCATTTCTCTCATTTTCTCTGTTTTCTCATTCTGAAATTTTTGTCATTCAGACATTGGACAATTTACACACATTTTCTAATTTTCTTAGCTTTTTCCTTCTATTTTCATCTCTTTGTCTTACTATTTAAACCTGTTAGGTTCTAGGAGACTCGAGAAAATTTCCTCAACATTGTGTTCCAGATTCTCTATTGAGCTATTCATTTCTGCTGATCTACTTTTAATTGCTAAGAGTCTTTCTCAACCTTTTCTGTATCATCCTGTTTCGTCTCCCAAACTTCGAATCTCTCTGGTGACAATAGTGATGACGTTTGCTGATGTTGTCCTGGCCCAGCATAGTCTCCATACTTGCTTTTTGCTTGTTTTGGTCTCTGTCTTTTACAATAGAGGCTTCCCTTTCAATTAGAAGGCCGATTTCCTTGGCTTTCTGCTTACTGCAGGGTGATCAAGCTGGGCCATTTTTTGGAGAAGCCCTGTTATTACTATTTTTATTGACTGGCTGATCAGAAACCTCCAATCTTCTTCCAGAAGAGTATAAAGTGCAGCTGCCAGAGTTCCAGGGGCCCAGCTGGCAGGAGGGCTGGGAGGAGCCACCTCAAGATCTAGTGGTCAATCTTTCATTTAAGCCCCTGTTTTCCATATGGTACACCCTCCCTCAACTCTGCCTGGTGTCCTTTCGGGGGAGTAAAGGACATTTGCTTGCCCTTGGGGAATAGGAAATGGAATTATGGTGTTCTAATGTCTTCTTCTTTTCTTTTTCTTTTTTAAAGATTGACACCTGAGCTAACATCTGTTGCCAATCTTCTTTTTATTTTCTTCTCCCCCCCAAAGCCCCACAGTACATAGTTGTATATTCTAGTTGTGAGTGCCTCTGGTTGTGCTATGTGGGACCCAACCCCAGCATGGCCTGACAAGCTGTGCTAGGTCCACGCCCAGGAACCAAACTGGTGAACCCCTGGGCCGCCAAAGCAGAGCGTATGAACTTAACCACTTGGCCATGGGGTTGGCCCCTCTAAAGTCTTCTTAAACAGACTTTGAACTTGTCTTCCTGTTTTCATCCCTGTCTTCATTCTTACTTCAAGAGGGAACTATTCCCACAAATTTCTGAGGGAATTCTGTATCACAAATTGTGTTGCTTCTTGGCTTTCTCTGTTCCTGAATTAGGAGTCAACGTTACCAGGTCTGCTTGTTTGTATAAACTGTTAAAAATTTCCTTTCTTAACAGTATAGAGATTTCTCAAAAACTGAAAATAGAAATACCGTATGACCCAGCTATCCCACTGCTAGGTATTTATCCAAAGAACTTGAAATCAGCAATTCAAAGAGATTTATGCACCTCTATGTTCATTGTAGCATTATTCACAACAACCAAGACATGGAAGCAACCTAAGTGCCCATCGACTGATGAATGAATAAAGAAGATGTGGTATATATATATATATATATACATAATGGAATACTACTCAGCCATAAAAAATGAAAAAATCGTCCCATTCATAACAACATGGATGGACCTCGAGGGTATGATGTTAAGCAAAGTAAGCCAGACAAAAAAAGACAAAGACTGTATGATTTCACTCATCTGTGGAGGATGAACAAACACGTGGACAAAGAGAACTATTTAGTGGATTCCGGGGGAAGGGGGTGGGGCGTGGGCACAAAGAGTGAAGAGGTGCACCTATATGCTGACTGACAAATAATAATGTACAACTGAAATTTCATAATGTTGTAAATTATCATAACTTCAATAAAAAAATTCCTTTCTGTATAACCGAGGAAAGTTTTAAAATGACAAATAAATATCTATCTTTGAAAAACAATATGTACAAATAGCATTGCTGAGAATAACTAAATAATTGCTTTGAAATAGCATTAACACCAAGCTAGTCTAGGAACACTTATATCCAATTGGCCCATTAGCAACTATAACTATTATATTCTGCAAAGAGAAAAAACCGTTTAATAGTACAACAAAAAAAGTGCATTCGCTCAATGCATCTCCATGGAGAGAAGCTGGGGTGTCCTCGGAGCTTTAGCCAGAGACACTGGGGTACCAGAAAGCCAAAGACGTCGACTTCCTTAGCAAGAGGAAGCTGTGAGATGGGGGGAAGGGGAAGCAGCAGCCCAGCCGGGCCGCACGCACCCTGACGCCATCAGCGATAAACAACACGAGACTTCTTAAAAATGAGCCTGAACATGAGGGTGTGAAAGTCGGTGTCCTTACCACTGCCTTTCGTATACTTTATAATATTTGACCACAAAAGGAGATTCTGATGAAGAAATTGTTCAAGATGGAGTCAGAGTGTTCATCGAAAAGGAAGTACAACTAACACTCTTAGGAACACAGATGGACTATAGAGGTCCTTTACTAGCATACAAATTATCTGGTAAATTTGTGTTCAACTCAAGCATCAAGGAAACTTCTGGCTGTGAAGGTAGCTTTACTACCTGAAACCCCAGGACTATGTGTTGGGCTGTAGGCACCAGGAATGCTCATGGAAGCCTTGGCCTTACTAAGAGAAACCATGTGACCGCCAAGTTTTTAGATTATAAACAATCGTTACCTTATGAGGAAAATAAAGGAATGCATTTTGGGAAAAAAAAAATGTGATAGCCTCACAATTTGAGGTACTTATCCTATCAAAAAATGTCAATAACAAAAGAAGAAACTCACAAATTAAAGAGCTAGTGAGCATCACCGATAGCTGTATATAAATAATGAATTGAATCTTAGGTAATTCCAAAGGAAACATGCTGGTTGTTTATTTTTTTAATTTTCTTTACAATGGTTGTAATATTTTATTTTTGTAACAGGCATATCTGGTAGTAACTGCTCTGTTATGCTAACAGCTTTCCCATTAGCTAGGAGAGCGAGGGTCCAACTTGCAGACATTGTCTCCCAATTACCATTTATCTTTCAATCTACGTCTATTATCAACCAAGTTTGTCTTTACTGTGTGCTTGTAAGAATTTTTGTGGCCACTTAAATTGTCTTGTATTTCTTCTGGTCCACTTAATTTCTTGCCTTGCTTCGTTATTTACAGTTATTTTTTATTGCATTTGTGGGCTTCAAAGAGTAACGGGCATCACGTAAGGAAATGCACTTGGCTCTTTGCACCAAGTAGAAAGATGTGGTCTCTACTGTTAAGAGGTTCATAGACATTTCTCTTGTCACACACACACACATGCACGCATGCGTGCACATGTGCACGTGGGAAAAGGGAGACAAACAGGAGCCAAAAAATTCCTAAAACAAACCAAAAACCCCCCCAAAGTTATATGAGAAAGCATACTTCTATTTTATCAGTAACTTTTTTAAAAAATGGAAGGCATGGGGAGAAAAATATCATTGCAACATGTTAAAAAGTAGAAAATAATACCATTTTATCCAAGAGTTTGGCTTTAAAATTATTGAACAATAGAGACTGAATAAAGTACTTAGATTTATATCTATAAGCCTTATATGGTATAAAACATATGTTTATGTGGCTTAAGCCAAAATCTAGATTTCATAATGTTCTCTTCATCATTTTATTAGCAAACAGCTACACTATTCGGAACCAAATCCGCATCCAGTTTGGGCTTTGAAAGCACAGCCCAGCACTGTACCCATCACCAGCGTCAGGTCACCTTGGCCGGGGTCTTCTTCGTGCTTCTATTGAAGCTCTAATGCAGGAGTGCCGACCTACATCTCCTCTAATCACACTCTTTCCTATTATAATATGGATTTGAATTTTTTTAGCACTGATATCGAGGAACAGACAGAACATCTGTCTTGTACACTTATATGCCAACAACATCATCTCATACTTTTGCCGTGCATATTTTGTTTCAAGGAATATTAACGTGTCAAATATAAATGTGCTAATAAAGGAATCTGTGAGAATGAATCCTAAATGTAGACTCAGGCACAAGAAACCTTCTTCACATCCTTGTAAATGACAAGTAGTTGAGCCCATCAGCTATAATTGTAATCCATGAAGAATTTGTAAGAAACATCATTATCTGAGAGACAAAGAAGGGAGTGGTAAGGGGAAGAGGGAAGAGAGGGAGGGAGGAAAGGGGGGAGGAGGAAAGGGAGGGAGAGATGGAGAGAAGACAGACAAATAAATGAAACTCAGAAATGGGAGGCTAAATTTTGCAGCAGATAATGCAACAGCTTTCCTCTTCTGAGAGCTTTTTTCATAGTTTTCAGAGTATAGTACCTTGCACATCCTAGGTGCTTAATACATATTTGTGGTTGGAGTAAATCAGTCCTCATGGGTTTAGTGCCCGTCTCACTAGAGGTCCCGGTGGTTATCTGTGGTTATCAGGGCATGTCAGATAACCAGCCTTCAAGATGGAGATCCAATTGCCAAGTTCATCCTAGACTCTGGGGCCAGCCTGGGGAAGGCAAGTCCAGAACAGTACCTGGTGCTGGAGACACTCCTCACTTGTGAATCACGTGAATGACGAATGCCGTCAAAACTGAGAGGAAATGAGCGGTGAAACTTGACCTAATTTTCACAGGCTTTTTATTTCTCTCTAAAGCAAACTCTGAATTAAAGAAACCACGTCTTAGAAAATATAAACGAGATTAAACAGTAACAGAGATTATGTTGTGTTATTCTGAAGGATGGGTGCAAAACCATTCATTTGGAAAAAAAGTAAGGATTTGATATTTTCATTCAAATCCAAATTGTTTCATAGAAAGAGGAGGAGACTCAATATTGCTTAAATTTTCTTTTACAAACAATTTGTGAAATTAGGAAAGAACTTGCCCAAAGAAATTTTATGGTTTATTTTTTCCTTTAAAAGTATAATTTATGTAGATTGTTGTGTAGTTTCCTTGAGTTATATCAAATGTTTTTATGCTGAGCGTTAACTCATTGAAATACTTTAATATATTTGTCTGCCATTTGACTGTTCCATTTCCTTCAAATATTAGAAGATACTATATTATGCACAACTAATTTAATTAATACGGAGATAATTTCTCCTATAAAACAAGCACTTGGTAATTCCATTTCTTTGCTTCAGGTTTATGTAATAATAGAGAGGAAATTGAAATTTCATCATATTTAGTTTCAAATGAAAATCAAGTACAAATGGAAATCCCTTGTCTTCAGCCTGTTAAATTTTGTGACTAGCTGGAGAATAAAAATTATGGTTAAGGTAAATCAGAATTTGAATATATTGGCATATTTGCATTTTACATTTAGCACAAGTATTGTCAAATGGTCCTTGGAGCTTTCTGTATGGCTGGAGGCTACACAAAATAATTTTGAAGAGCTAGTTATTTGCCTGTATGATCTGCTTAGGGATAAAATTTGGGGGATGGTTTTTCCACATAAGTGGTCTTTAGAAGCCCACTAACTTATCTTATGTTTACCGCTTCTATCCCAGAGAGTCTTGGCTTTGAAGCATGTTTGTTTTCAGAACTATAAAAGTTATATAGTTAAAAGAAAATGCAAAGAAATCTTAAAATTGTGATCATAAACTCATCTTCCAGTCTCCCTGAAAAGTATGGCTATTGGAAGCTCAATAGAGTTAATGATGTGGTCACTGGGAAGAAAGTCACTCAGTAAAGATCTGTCTGTCTCACACACACACACACACACACACACAGAAATGATTGGGCCCCAACATATTTGGCATGTTGGGATAGAAAATAATACCAGGTTGTATCAAAGAATAGGCCTCAGGGTCCCTTGGGAAGCTCATTAAAAAATGCAGATGCACAGGTCTTAGCCTCCGAGATTTGGTTTCCATGGAGGATGGGGGAATAAAAAGCGGTTTTCTGTATTATAAAGATCTCCCCAGAGAGTCTGATGTTCACCGAAGATTATAAACCACTGTCCTAGAGTCACCTCAAACCCTAATATGTACACGAATCACCAGGGGCTCCTGTTAAAATTCAGATGTTGATTCATCTGGGTTAGGTGTGGGATTCTGCGATGACGCCAATGCTGCTAGTCATGAACCTCACTTGGAATAGCAAAGATGGGATTTTTCTAGACGTTTTGTAGGTGAGCTAAGAGGTATTTCTTTTGAAGTACCCTACAAGATACGGTAGTGTTAATGGGAGGCAGCACTATGCTGTGAAAAGATAGTTCATCCAACAAGCATTGACCGAGCGCTCACTGTGTGCAGGGTCCAGTGTGTCTCCGACTCCTCTTGCCCTCTCCGCGGGAGGCTGACATGCATTCGTCCTTTAGGAAACCTCACCTCCTCCAAGAATCTCCACCTGCCCTGGCCCTGCTGTGTCTCCCATTGC
Source organism: Equus caballus (assembly GCF_041296265.1). Classification (NCBI taxonomy): domain Eukaryota; kingdom Metazoa; phylum Chordata; class Mammalia; order Perissodactyla; family Equidae; genus Equus; species Equus caballus. Next base: position 114,338,581 of record NC_091685.1, on the reverse strand, counting down.
ATACTGTGTGTACTTTAATCATCGCACTTATCATGAGGGGTTACAATTATCTACTTACTTATCAACCTGAGAATACAAAGCTCTTGAGGGCAATATTCATTATTGTACTTCAGACCTCCATAAATTGCAACATGTTGTTCACATAAAAGACAATCAGGAAATATGTAGGATAATCACTTACTTAACTATTTAATGAAACAGGGTGACAAAGCACAGCCTCAAGCCTGGACCCCATTTCCTTACATAAATTCAGCAGACCTCCGGCTAGGTGAAGAGAGAGGGTAGCTGAGGTTCTCGCCTGCCTCTGCAAGGCTCTCCTTGGCTGGTTCTGGCTCAGGATTTTTTGGCAAGATGATGACATTCATGCAGGCTCTCCTCAATCAGAAATAAATAGGAGAAGTATTAGTCAATCCCAGCAGGGAGCGTGATTGGTCTAAAACACATCAACGGAACACTTACATGGACATAGAGGGCCTTTGGCATGACCCTGATTTCCCTTCTTGAAGTACAGGATTTGGAAATCACTCCCATGGCCCAGCCCAGCTCCCGTGGACCTGCCAAGGCAGACGGAGCACAGAGGAAGTGCGGCAGCACCTGTGGGAGGGCCTCGGCTCCAGTACCTCGCGCTGCCTCTCCTCATGCCTTCAGCTCCATAAATTGCAACCAACCCCATCCTTAGTAAAGTTTTTAAGTTTTACTGCTTGCCTTGTGACCTTCCCTCTTGTGGGGCCAGAGGAATGATGGCGAAATGCAGTGATTGGCAGGAGCAGCTGCAGAGTTGCTTATTGAGTCATCGTGGTGTGACCGTTGCCTTTGCTGGGGAAAACTCAGTTATCACTGAGGTCCAGTATTCTGTAGGACCAATTCTTTACCACAGATACACTGGGAATTCCCTATTTATCACATGATACTTTTGTAGTAATCTCATACCTAAAAGAGACTATGGAGAAAGCATAAACAGAAAGTAATAGATTTGGGAGTGACTGTTCGCCCAGGTACAGAGGGAAGTTGAAGTAGACATTTGGGTAAAGTTCAGTATACTCATATTGTCATTTATTCAGCACATGTTGATTGCACACCTACTATGTGCAAGGCATACTTTAGATTGTAAAAGGTACAAAGATCTTTGTATTGCAATCACAGTTCTCAACGAATTTCAACTGCCAGTAGTTTGGAAGCTGAACGGGAGCTATTTCCAAAGCAACCTTGACATTGCAGCCCAGTGAAGATTTTCTTCCCCACTTTGTCTCTCCTCTCCACAGACAGACTTGGAATCTTCAGAACTGGTCTGAAACTGCTTCTCTATTTCCTTCAGATCCCCAAAGTGATCCTGAGTCTGAATTCATGTTGGTTTCAGGCATGCTCCCTCAGCACATGGTTCTTAAAAGGCATCCCTTCCTGGTTTCTGTCAGCCTTTGCTCCCTAGGCTGAAACTTACTTCTGTTTGCCTGTTGCATTGCCTTTGATGGAATTTCCTCTTCTCCGACTCAGATACCCAAGAAGCCTAGCACATATCCCTGTCTCTTTAGATCAGTGGTTCTCCAAGTGTGGTCTGCAGACCTCTGGGGGTCTCTGAGATACTTTCAGGGGATCTGTGAGTTCAAAACGACTTTCATAGTAATACTAAGACATTGTTTGCCTTTTGCACTGTGTTGACGTTTGCACTGATGGTGCAAAAGCAAACATGGATGAAACCACTTGCCCTTTAGCATTTGAGGCAGCAACACCTTCCTCTCCTAGGAGTTATTATATTCCTGTGTCATCACTTGACTTAAGAAACAAGACACCAGTTTCGTGTAAGGATGTCCTGGACGAAGCAGTAAAAGTTTGAATTTTATTAAACCTCAAGCACACGTCTCCTTAATATTCTGGGTGACAAAATGAAAATACACATAAAGCATTTTGACTGAATACTGGAATATGATGTTTGTCTCAATGAAACACTTGTACAATCGTTTGAACTGCAAGCTCCACGAGCCATTTTTTTCATGGAACATCATTTTTACTTTAAAGAATGACTGACAGACAAACTATGGTTGTTCAGACGAGTATTCAGCAGACATTTTCTAGAAATTGAGCAAAGTGAGGCTGTTACTTCAAGGAAAACAACCGACAGTATTTGAGCTTTCAAGGGAAAATTAGAAAGTTTCATCTGCCATTGTGAATTTGACGGCTTCCCAATCCTTTAAGATTTCTCTGATGAAATCATTAGTGATATTAAAGAGTGTGATTTTGTATATTGTATGATGAAATGTATCAACATTTGGAAGATCTGCGTAGCTCAGTGAATCAATATTTTCCAGATGACCAAGGCACGATGTAACAAAGTCATCAAAAGCATGGATACAAGACCCCCTTCAAAGGGCGGAGTAGACCAATGGATTTTAATATAACCCAGTAGAGAAGTTCATTGCTAGGGTTTCAGATTCCACAATGCAACTTTAGAAACTACCACTTGTTGAGTTTGATGTACTATCAAAGACGAATATCCAAAATTTTCTGAAAAGGCTATTAAAATACTCCTCCCTTTTCCAACTATGTATCTGTGTGAGGCTAGATCTTCTTAACATACTTCAGTCAGCACAATGTAACACAATAGAATCAAGGCAGAAGCGCATATGAGAACCCAGCTGTCTTCTATTAAGCTCAGACATTACAGATTTACAAAAACGGAAAACAGTGTCCCTACTCTGACTCAATTATCTGTTTTAGAAAACCTGATCATTTTTATTTTTCATAAAACATATTATATATGTTAACATACCAGTTACTTTATTTTAAAAATAATGGACAAAAATTTTAAATGTCTGAGTTTTTATTTCTAACACACTGAATACCAATAGACAGAACCCACAAGAACAAATTATTTTTGAAGTCCTCGGTCATTTTTAAGAGTGTAAATGGGTCCTAAGACCGAAATGTTTGAGAATTACTACTTTAGATCACTTCCTCTTACTACTGATGACAGCCTAAATGAAGTTCCAGTTAACCAAGCTTTGGAGGTGATCATTTAAATCGGCCCTTCCCTGGCAGGTCACAGTCCTTGATTAACTTCCCCTGACCCCTGCACCAGCTAGTTTGCTCCTTTTTGCAACCAGATCTTCAGCATGTCCTGTGACTAGGGAGGTGGCAATTATCCCAATTATGTGAGGACTGTATTGGCATTGTCTTTTACCCGGGTTCCCCACAAAAGTAAATGTTCAGCGCAATAAGTTTCACTTTCTTGGATTAAAATATTTATACATTTGTACTGTTGACATTTCTTTAAAGGCTCCTAAAAATTGTATATGATTGTTTCCAAAATGGAAGCACCGTGATATATCTTATGTGTGTGTGTATGTGTGTGTGTATTACAGTTTAACAAGGCATCAAATTAGGAATCTGGATGGAATTCCTTCAGTCTTCTGATAAGGAAAATGATTTCCTGAAAGCTTAAGTGCCTTGTCACGTGAGTTAGCGACAGAGTTAAGATAAGATCTCCAGTTAGCTAACAACTTCAAGCCCAGGGCAAAAGAATAAAACTTAGACAATTTTTTAAAATCTGTACTCTTGTCCTTTGGAGGACATTTTTCACTTTATCTTCTTTTTCTCTAGTCTTATATATGAGCAACCTGGAGGGAGAAATTGCTTCATCTAGTTTAGTCAAGCAATGCACCTTCAGATGCCTGGAGCTATGGAAAAACAGGGCATTCCAGGCAAATGCATTTTCTGGGTACAGGAGACATATTCAATGTTCGAAATGAAACAATTTCAGTAAAAAGACAATATAAGCAAAGTACTTAGGGCCTCAAATTATGAATTCCCATCTAGTTCCCTTACTTTATTAATGTGGCAATGCCTCAGATCCAGGTATACCTTTAATAGCAAAGCTTCTGTTGTAGCTATTTGGGATGGCACTCTTTCTGAAAGGTATTGTGTGTTTTTCTGCGTCAAATCAGTCTGTTAAAGATGATTTAACATTTTAAATGACTTGAGATTATGATTATTCATTTCCATTATTTTACTCAAATACAATAGAAGCATTAAGTTCTATTGAGCATGTGAAAGTTTTTTACGCTTTCATTAAATGACCCCAGTATTCTGTCTTTTTTTTTATTTAATATTTTTATGTTTTTAAATTTTGGCGTTTACTCCCTTGCTTTGGCGTTGTATTAACTATAACATCTTCCTTTATACGGGATGCATGTTTATCTCTCTATGTCTAGTTTTCTGTAAACCAAATTAAAAAGTTTGTTAGAATTGTATAAAATTGAGCAAATGGACCGAGAAAAGATTCTGGACACACTGATGAACAGAAGTTATAGTGAACTTTATTTTTTCTGCATTTTGGCCACTCAAAAGACTGTTGAGCTTTCTTATAGGTTCTATAGATGACTAAATTCTTCTTAGGTGAGGTATTGCAACATAATAACTATTTGGTTAATTGTTGTATATTCAGTTAATAAATATAAACAGAGATTTGAGAAACTCCAACAGTGATTTCCAGTTCTGCTCTCTTTTCTGAGTAATCCTGGTTATACTGACTACTTATTTATCTAATCTTTTATATTTTACAAAAAATGTGTTTTTTAGTGAGTTCTTTAAAAAGTTTTTTTCCCCATATTCTGTGTAAATGTTTCTAAGAGGAATCTGCCTATAGTTCAAAAGCTTTTGTGCAGTTGTCCACCATTTAACCCAATAGAGAGAAGCAGCAGGGGTCATGTCCTCTGTGGGCTCTGGTCCATTGGTGTTTTTCTGAAAGAGCTGGGATGTTTACATTCTTAGGAAGGAAAGAAGAGCGGAGAATACCATTCCATATTTGTCCTTGTTGGTCTTCTAGCATCATGGCGGCTGCTTTATGACAGCTCATGCAGGGCACTCACAGCATCATTTCTGCCTGTGGAATCACATTGGTATGCAGATTCTTAAGAATGCTGCCCTGTGGATTAGGGCCCTCATTCCTGTCAAAGACAGTTATTTACTCTGGGAATCTTTCCAAAGTTGCTACCAGGAATGCTTTTTACTTTTATGGCAACTTGGTCCCTAGGGATAAAGACAATTATCCAAAAGGAAAACTTTTTGCCCTGTATCTGGACGGATCTTAGCGACCAGAGCAGAAAAATGCAGTCTTCAAACCAAAACTTGGCGTGAGAACGGGCTACTGAACTTGAATTGAGGTAGTGAGTAGAGAATCACCAAAATATGCTAGTGTCTATGTGCGTGTGCAATCACGACCTGAGGTGAAAATATAGTTTAAGAGTTATTGTCACTATCTAGACAATTTGCATAATTGAAACTCTTATTCAATTCTTTGTACACTTATTGATGCTTTAATGGAGCAAAGCTTAACTTCCTTTTAGAAATCTCCTCTCCTGTTAGAACATTCGTCTAAGACAACTATGCATGCTGATGATCATCCCACTTTATTCCTTATAAGTTCTTCACAAAGCCTTTATTTCTCTCATACTTAGTTCCTAGCATGTACTTTCCAATGGCTTTTCTGAACTTCTTTCATTGTCCTCAACTTTTCATCCCCCTCTGGCTTTCCTCCTTTCTTCTCAGCAGTTGGTGACTTCCTACAATTTATCTGGTGTAAGTTCCTGCATCGTCTCTGCTGTCTGTCTTGAAATATCAGTATCTGCATCATCTTTTTTTCTCCTTTTCTGCATTTGAGAAATAGCTGCCCTTTTACCTCTCTGTTCTTTCACCTTATGTCTTCGCTCTTAGTCCTATCCTTCTGTATCAGTTCAGGGTTCATTTGCAAAAATAGAAACTTCTCCAGTTATTTTAGTCAGAAGGGAATTTAAGAAGTACTTATAGAGTTGTTGAAAGATCTGGAAAGGCAAACTTTAGGCAGGGCCTCCAGGAATGACTTCACACAACACTGAAGAACTGGCCACCCAAGGGATTAGCAACATTTGTCACAATCGGGAAGCTCGGGAGTCAGGAAGCCCTTGGGCCAGCTCTGGGTCCAGGGTTGCTCAGCTTAGCTCTGATTCAGGATTAAGAGGCTGCCAGTAGAACTGCTGTCTCCAGAGTAAAGTCCTCTCCCAGGTCCGTGCCAGCAAGATGGCTGCCTCACATTGTAACGTCTCTCTCCGCTAACTCAGTTCCAAACATAGGTTTCCTGCAGGTACACCTGCGGTGTTGGAACAATGCCACACCCAGAACTCTAACTGAGGGAGAGTCTGGGAAACGGTGTTTTACCTTCTCAGCTTCTGCGACACACAAGACACACTCCAAGGAGCTTGGAACAGAAGTTGAGCAATCCAATCGACTCTTAACCACAGTCTTTTCCATTGATTTTTGATTTATTCAGTTATTAGTTGTATTTCTTATTTATTTATTCCATACTTTAGATATTTGCCCAAGTTCTTTTTTTTTTTTTCCATTTTACTGTTTGGATTTCTGCACTAAATTCCAAGATGATTTTTGCTTCGTACGATAAAGCTCTTCCTTGGGTTATTATTGTTTCTGTTTCATTGTATTCTGGTCCTTGTTCTTTTCTTTGGCCTTGTCACCCTGAAGCTGTTATATTGCTGTTTGCCATTGATTTCCAAAAATATTGTACCACTGTCAACATGAATTCCCAACAACATGTGAACTCAGCTTTGGTACTCGGAAACTCACCCATCAAGAGCAGAGGTTGGAGCTCAGAATCTCGATAGCAAGCCCTTTAAACGTAGGATTATTTACTTATTCCTAAAGCTTTAGCTACCGTCATCATTGCTCTTCCTGTACCTCCCAATGACCATGCTGCCCATTTCCCTGGTCAGTTGAGGAATACAGACCTACCTAGGGCTTCAGTACCAGCGCCAGCTGAGGGGAGGGAATACTTATTAAATCTTGTCTCAGAGGTATGAGGGAAGTTTTGCCAAAGGCCTGAAGTGTAAAACTGAGGAAAGGATGGGGCTTGCGAAAGGGCTGCAAGATTGCAGACTACTATCCAATCTCCATCAAAATATTTTAATCTCTAAAACTTTGCTTGTTGTCTGAGACCATCTCTCTCATCTTTTCTCGGTTATCTCCTGGTCCCTGAGACTTCATTTTATGGATTGAAGGCAGCCCTACATTTGATAGGATGGATTTATGCTAACTTTCTCATCCTTTTTCATATATTTTAATAAATATAGTAGTGGAATTTAAAGACGATATTGTCTTGGTTCTACCACTTACTCTGACATCTTCCAAGAGGACTTGTCAGTGAGTTATACATGAAAATGCATGAGACAAGATGTAATTTCACTGACAGGAAGCCGACACGATTGTTGTCGCATAGGCACAACACAAAATACAAGTACAAGGTGCCACGAGAGCTCAAATCTGATACTTGTTTTCTAATCAGTTCTGAAAGACTTGGAAATTATACAATAATAATAGATTAGAAAAAGGAGCTTTTTTCACTTGCCAGAGAATTATTTATTTATAAAACTAAATTAGCATAGCTGACATTCTTCTCAGATTTATTCTATGAAATGAAAATAATGTTGTTAAATTTCCCAGAGAAGCCTTAACTTTCCATTTGTACTCGGCTGCAGTAAAATAAATCTTTCCTGTCTTGGATCAAGAAGCTGTAAGCAAGAGAACATGGTATTTGGTAAATATTTACAATACCAATATCTCTCTTAGTTATGTGGTCTGATTAAATTGAGAGACACTAAAAAGGAATATAGTATTTTATGGATAGAAACTCACTCATCTGTCTAATGTATTAGGTGTGAAATAAAGTCTCTAAGGGAATGTTCTCAAAGAAAAGAAATTACCTCACACGCTCACACGGGTGGGTTGTATCAAATCACAATTCGCAAAAGATAATTATATTTGATTTTGAATCTGTGACATATTGGGTCATAATATTGGCTATTTTCCAATCTTTAAGGAATATTTTATATATAACTCTTAAAATAATAAAAGAGGAGGAAGAAGAAGGAAAATAAAGTAAAACAAAACCTGTCTTTCCCAACACTGGTTTATGGACTGACCAGGCAAGTTGTTGTCACCTCTGCCTAGTCCTTCCATTTCCTCCCTGACTTTGCTCCCCACCTCTGCCAATTGTTGTCATACTGCTCCTCTCTCTCTTCATTCTGGGCTTTATGGTAGACAATTTAGACTATTGACCAGGGAGGCAATGTGTGCAGTGGTTAAAAACACAAGCCCTGGAGCCGGATTCCCTGGGTTCAAATTCTGGTCCTAGCTGTAGGATTTTAGGCAAAGGACCTAACTTTTCTGGGTCTCAGTTTTCTTATCTTTAAAATGAAGGTAGTGACAGTGCCTCTGAACATATACAAGTGGAAGTCTGCTTTTGCTTCTCATTGAGGTTTTATAGTGATAAATGGTATATGGATGTAAAGGGCTTAGCACAGTACATGCTTGAGAAAAACAATCACTAACATTTCAATATTTGTATTATTATTTCTGTTGGGAAACAATAAATAGGGTTATCTTCTTCTATCTTTCAGTTATGAAATGTGTACTTACTGAGGAAAAGATAGATTATAATGAGACAATGCGAAATATCTGGATAAAAACTGAAAAGAAATCCATGTGTCAAACATCTTGTAGATAAAGTGCCAACATTTTACGGCTTTGCCTTTCACTTGGCGTGTTTCTTTCACGTGCGTGTGTAGGAAGTCAACACACTCTCCTTCACTAGCCCCTTCTTGAGCACCTCCATGGGCTGTGTGTGCATCACGGAATTTAACACATATTATTTCTAATCCTTATTAACCATCTGGAGGATCAAATTTATTAGCTCTCTTTTACACTCCAGAAAACTAAAGCTCAAGGGTGTAATGTAACTCGTCTAAGTTCAGACAGCTAGTAAGCATTGGAGCCACTGAACTGCAACCCGGGTCCTCTTCCTTCAGAGCTGGCTTCTTTCCCACTGTGACACATACCTTACGAATCTAGGACTAGTGGCCTAAGGAGAAGGCTGGTTGATAAATTCACTGATAGAGATTCAGTATTGGCAATACTCATCTTTATGTCCAAACTTACTCTTACTATTGACAACGTGTTTCATTTTCACACTTAAGAATGTTTTCAGAAGTTAGAATTGTTAATCATATACATAATAATACATAATTATACAAATTATAAAAATACCTTAGTATACACAACATAAGGTGAAGGTCTTTTGTACACTAATGAATGTTTATTCTTCATAATACACCTATGAATAGAACCATATTAGTGAAGTTAATGATTGCAAGGGAAATGTGTGAGCATAATACAGCCGATCATACAGTCTTTGCTGGGTTTAGTTGTCTTATTAAATATAAGAAAGAGTAGTCCTTCAGAAAAACCTTTGTGGCAAGGAAAGTATCACCAAATTTAACATGGCTCTTGAGGGAAAAATATTTCCTGCTATTCAGACAAATGTAAAATGTCAGTGAACACAATCACAACAGTTGATTCTGAATGTTGACCTCAGAATGTATGCTCTGGAGGAATGCTAATGACTCCTACTGTAATGCTTTTGCTTATTTGGATACCAGTAAAAGCTCCACTTGACAAGTATAATGATGGACTGCACTTTTCGCATCAAGCAACACATGTTTGGATGATAGACAGCTCTGTTAAGTTGCGGATTTATTTATTTTCCAAGGCCAAGTTTTTCATCTTGCTCTGGAAACCCTTGAAGCTGCTTAAAATTCACACAACTTATTGCTGGTAAAGGGATGCCCCACTCTGAGATTGGGCCTTGGTGGGTATTGGGTATAATGACACGTCTGTTTTATCAACATAAAACTTTGGTCCACCAAAGGATGAATTTTCTGTTTGTATTCTAGTACATCTGACTCCACTGAATAAATGGTTTTATGCTTCAAAATATCCTTTATTATCTACCTAACCTCATTTTATAAAAAGAAATTGAATAAATTTAAATGAATGAAATGTAAATAACTCTAACTCTAACTTAAATGTTCATCCTTGGATATTGTTTTATCCTTGACTTATTAACAACTCTCTCATGATTCTTTATTTTAATTATTTCATGCAAGACAAAACAAAACAAATGTATTTGGCAGTTAAAGAGATATTTTTCAAATTTGGGTGAATATTCTGTTTCTCGTTGCTTTTGTTGCTTCCTTGTAACCTTAGAAATATTGAGTTGATTTAATATTTTGCAAAAAATTAGTACGTTCTTCAGAAAAAAGGGAATGAAATTGATTTGTTCGAAAAGGGGAAGGCCTTCGATAGATTATAATTTATGACAAAAGAAGGATGGCTCTTCGCAGAACCAAACTAACTGAATTGCATTGAACTTGAACAGGATCATTGCTTTGACGGTTAAAGAAATTCTTTTCCTTTCAAGAATATCACTAAAAGTGTAAATGCACTTAGACATGTAAGCTGTAGATATATATCAGTCAACATATTAATTATTATTTAAGATCTTAGCAAGAATTAGTGGGCAGCTGTTAGAGATAAATTTAAATACATTTCCTGCCTAATCAAAATGAGGCTGGCTATGAAAACATTCTTCAAGAAGTCTTGCCCACCTGGTTTTGATCTTTCTGGACTCAGAATCTTGATTTTCATAGTCAGAGAGTGATCATCTTGGTAGAAAATATTCAGAATAGTATCTTGCTGTGTACTTAAATTTGAGATTGTATGATCATGATACGTGATCCATCGAGAACTAGTAAACTCACATTATAAAGTGAAATTGAAATACATTAGGGTCCAAGCAGGAAACAGGTGGCATGCTCAAAGGAGTAGTTAAGGATGATGTAATGCAGGACTAAAGGCAGGTTTAAGGGAACCAGCAAATGATAATGAAGCACCCAGAGATGAAGAGCAGGAAGCTGCTCTTACCCATGGCCCTGAAGACGCAAGGATGGTATGCGTTACTGGAACATAACAAGAATTTAAGGCATGGGGGAGGGGTAGACAGACAGGAACTGTAACTGTGTAGATCGAGGAACCAGAACCATTGCCAAACCATCCCCCAGTAGATCAGCAGGGAGAACGTCTGCCTCACCTCTCATTCGCTTGCTCTTTGATCTCGTACTGGGGCTTCCCATTGACCAAACCCAACCAGGAGCCAGCATGCAAGGGAGCTGACCAATGCAGTCTCTAGAGGCCAGTCTCCCTGCTGGACAAAGCAGCACCAGGGATGGCGGAGAATGGACTTGGAAGGGCAGAGGGAGAATAACCAGCATGACATCTCACCATAATCATAATTATACGGGATATAAACTTCCGGTTATTCCCCACTAAGGAGCTGGAGGGAGCTCTCTGCCGTTACTCTGCTCCTCTAAAGTTCTTTTCTTCCAGGGTCCGAAGGTTCTCTTTACATTTTTATTCAATTCTTGTTCCACATCATTCTGTGCTAGAATGTGATGCAATCCTTATAACAGGGAGGTTTTCTTTTTTTGCAAAATAGTCTCTGCTTTCCTTTCTTTTTTGCTAAAATTTGCTTGGTACCAAGACTTAAACAGTTGATTTCAAAGATTTTTCTCTTTAACATAATTCTTAATATCCTGGCTGCCCAACTTCGCCATTATGCTGGGATGGCTTTCATTAGTTCATTTAGCTGAACAGCCCTCTCCTCAAACTGATCGTCCCGCCCTACAGCTCCTTGTTACAGTTGGTGTTCCACCCACCTTGGCAGTGGGAGAGGCTTTTAAAGTTTATTTTTCGCTTTCTGATTGGGGTCAAACCTCACAATGTGACATAATTATTTTTAATGGATACTCAATTAAAACATGTCTTCCCTCATTCTTCTCTATTCTTTATTTCCTTTATTCTAGCTTCTTTGCCACAGATTTACTCTCCTTTTCTGTTTACTTACAATGCTGTGAATTAAATGTTGACATTATGGTACATAGGACACTGCGTGTGTGTGAGGGCTGAGAGCTGTTTAGGATGGTCTCACAGGGAACAACAGGTGAATTAAAAATCAGGGCTGGTTTTATGGTTTGCAGCTCTATTTACCTCTTTCAAATAAAACTTTCTCAGAGATGGTGGCATGGTTTTTTACAAGTTGTATGACTCTAACTCTTGCCTCCCTTTTTATTTCACTCAGATCCGAAGCCAGAGCAAAGCATCCAGGTCTGGGCTCTGTGAGGGGGATGAAGTGGTTTCCATCAACGGCAACCCTTGTGCAGACCTCACCTACCCTGAGGTCATCAAGCTCATGGAGAGCATAACGGACTCTCTCCAAATGCTCGTCAGAAGGTACGAAAGCTTTGTTGGCATATATATTTTCTCTTGGAGCTAGATGAGAATGATTACAGCTTCTACTACATGTATAATTTGTCATTTATGGGGAAATTGGACTGTTTGAAAAGTGGCCATTCCAATCAGCTGAATTGTCCAGTTAACTGAGAATTAGCTTGAAAATCTTTCTTTCAAGATCTTCATTGAAAATCTTAGGTATTTTTAGACTAGTTCCTTAGAAAGCTCAGTACATTGAACATAATTTAACGTTATGTTGAACATAATACACAAGATCAAGATTTTGTGGTGGGTCAGAATCACTAAATGATAATTCCCAGATTCACAGATAAATTAAAAATGTTAAACCATCCCACAATAATTTTTTATAGAAAGAAAATGCCTCGGAGAAGGAAAAGAACGGCAACAACAAAAACCATAAAAGCAGCCAGATTTCTGCTTGTCAGGAGCTCTAGTAAAACCGATAATTGCGTATGGGCAAAACAGATGGTTAGAATAAAGTTTTTGGACTATCAATGCAAATCATTTGTTAATTTGATCTCTCCAAATACTACCCTCCCCACCTAATCATTTAAAAATACGGAAGTAAACTCTGAACATAAAAACGAAAGAAAACAATGAGAGCAATCACAAAAAACTGTAGCATCAACATTTTTCACAGTGTGCAAATCACAGTACAGTCCATACTAACTTTGCAAGTGAGGCCCTGAGCATCACACGCCGCATATGACGCATAAGATTAGTCCCCTAAGATTAGTACCGTATAGGCTAGGTATGTGGTAGGCTATATCATCTAAGTTTGCTAAGACGTGTTGTGATGTTCGCACAATGATGAAATTGTCTAAGGATGCTTTTCTCAGAACATATCCTCTCAAAGTCCTCCAGGTTTTGCCTTAACTCTGCAGAAACACTACATACAGCGTCGCCCCTCTGGTAATCGTTCAACAGGATTCCATTTCTATACAAACATGAACTCACTATGGCCAGAATCTTGTGAAAATAAAAGATATCTAGCATTATTCTTAGAGTCTGCCATCTAAATATTTACCTATCAAGCCTGATGTTTAAGCCCTGAAGATCTTACTTATAAAGCTGCCATTTGCTTTTAAAAAGAACCTAACGGGAATGTTGTAGTCACAGTGTTTGCCATTATCATGCATCAATCTCTGAGGTATTTGAAGAGTTCCATCTTTGTAAGTTTAATCACATCCAAAATGGGAGAAAAACCTATTCTAATTTATTCCTTTTTAGTGTCTTTACTGATTTAATGAGGCCAATTTCTTTGGAACACGCTTGTGGTCTGGGACGTTCCTTACTAGTTCTTGTTTTGATTTTGATGGCTATCATTGGGAAAATCCTTGGTGGTTTAAAGCTGAGTGTTAGGTACAAATTTAATTTTGGAAGTAAACGGACTAGTTCTCTGCTACTTTTAATAACTGGAATCATGATTATTATTTTCCCTAGCTGTTTTGACTTTCACAAAATAATTCATTGATGAGATTCAAAATGGAATCTCAAATTAAAACCAGCCCAAAGATAATCATCACCATCTTCACCACTCTGGGTGGCCGAACGTTGTTTCCGGGAATTAAATATTTCTCTCACTCATATAATGTCACCTATCGCTAGAGGACAAGTGGTTTACTTCTCCTGGACTAATGCCCAGAGATAGCTGGATCAGACTATCTTAAAGATGACCCTAACATTATGTCTCTATTATCTTACATTTTATTAAAATGCTAAAATATATTTAAAATTACATAATTATGACACATAAATTGTGGAATGGAGTATCTATGTAGGCTGAATGGAAATGAGCATTTTAAGGTATAAAGCTTTAACTTCTAGTGCTTTTATGATTTTTATTCATGTATGTCTATTTTACTTTGGCTACGAATAAATGTTAACATTTGTCTGACCCATTTGCCTGTGATATAGTCTGTAAGGTTGGAATGAATTCAGACTACTTTCTTCTCAGCCTCAAAATTGATTGCTAATATAATTCAAAGTGGTTTAATCTACTTCCATCCGAAGGCCTTCCTAAATTAAAACTCTCTGACCTTTTGGTTCCCTCAAATTCAGTTGCAGAGAGTGTATTCATCATTTCCTATAAAGGCAAGATCTAATTTGCTGTCATCATATTTTTAAAATGCTCTATTATAATGTTTTTTTCTTTTGCCAGGAGATTACTTGCACAGAGAAAAGCTGCATTTCATTTGATTCTTAGTGTTGTTTTGTTTTGCTTTGCTAAACACAGTCAAAAGCAAAGTTATGAGTAATTATTTTGAACGTTAGTCTGAAATTCTACTCTCACATAAATTCTAAGGTAAATTCCCTGAGTGGAATAGAGTAGGGGCCACTCCCCCCAGTTGATGATCCTGCATCAGCCAGGGATTCTGAGGGGGGAAGAAAGGGGCAGAGATAGACGCTGCTGCTTCTTAAAAAACCTACAGATGTAAGAAAGGAAAGCGCCTCCTACAGCTGTTCTGTGAATGATGCTTCTCTTCTAAAAGCAGTTAGAGTTTAAATTAGAGTTCTAGCAAGAAGTTGGTTAACACTTACACTAACATTGCTTTTTGCAAACCCAAATTTGCATAACCAACTGGGAATGGTTAAGGTCAAAATCAAAGGACTGTGGTGAACAGCTCCGGGCCCCTTAGCTGCGAGATAAAGGAACAGTTTGGCTTCAGAGATCCTATAAGGAAAATGCTCCAAGAGACAGGTTCAAATAGGAGAACGGGAGACATCTCAGATTATAAATACTTCATGACTCAGTGATTCATTGCAGCATGGAAAGGATTTCTCTTGACACAAGAGGACTGGGCTGGGGTCCACTTATTACAAAACACATGCTCACTGGAGCTTAAAAAACAGCTTGTATTTCATTCCTTTCAAGAAAACACAGCTTCCAAAAGGATTACTTGAACTATCTGCATTTTTTTACTTAATAAATTTTTTATTGAGGTAACATTGTTCATAGTAAAATTATCATTATATTAATATTGCTCTGAAGCTGCTGAATATGTTGATGTGACTTTATAACCTGCAGACCTAAACTTAGTCAATAAGACATTGAAATGCTTTGTCACATTATAACAAACATGGTTATTTGAAAACATCCAAATAATTACAGATAAAGGGCGTCCATGTAGCTGTAACCTGCACGTTTAAAGAATAAAGGCTGAATTTAGGATGGATTTAGGTTTCATAATCTTTTGTAAGCATTTTTGCTTTGCTTTAAAGAGAAGTTTATTTGGAAGATCTTTAAATAATAATATAAACATGTTGCCAATTTCTGTTTTCAAATATGTTGCAGTTGACATTTAGGAGGAAATGTTTTGACTGTATCATGTATTAGACATCATAAAAGTGTCAGGAAGTTCTTTGGCAGGTGTAACACACTCTGATTTAACTGTCTGGACTGATTTTTCTGTGTGCAGACCATCGAGTGGAATAAGTGAGACTTTGATCTCTGAAACTGAAAACAGAAACCATGAGCATCCCACCCACGAGGGGTATGTGGAAAGTACCACGCTGCAGATCCGACCAGCCACGAAGAGCCAGTACAAAGAGTTTTACATCACCCCGGTCAAGAGTGGAACTCCCCCAGCTGAGGACCAAGAAAGTGGTCCCGGTTGTTCAGGGAGCATAAAAGAAGAAACAGGCCTGAGCTACCATGTGGCTCCCCAAATGCCTGACTCCCAAAGAGGACACTTGGCGGAGGAGCTTATCTTAAGGGAGAAGGCAGAAGCAGGGCAGCCGGGGCCTGTGGTTGAGCTACAACTGTCGCTTTCCCAGGAGAGATACAAGGGCACTAGTGCTCCCGCAGTGGCTCTCCTGGGAGCTGAAAAATCTAAGTCTCCTGACCCCGAACCTAATTTACAACACGACGGGATTGTCCACACAAATTTGGTCCCGACTAATGAGAAAGGGGACCCTTCTCTGAGGTCCAGCAAGATAATCCAGATCTCCAGTGGTCGAGAGTTGAGAGTGCTCCAGGGGAGTGACGCCGGAGCCACCGGGCTGCCCCGAGTGGAAGTGATCCTCGACTGCTCTGACAGGCAGAAGACGGAAGGGTGCAGGCTTCAGGCAGGAAAGGGGTGTGTGGATTCTCCAGTGGAAGGAGGGCAGTCAGAAGCACCTCCTTCTCTGGTATCCTTTGCAGTCTCATCAGAAGGCACAGAGCAGGGAGAAGACCCACACTCGGAAAGGGATCACGGCAGACCTCACAAGCACAGAGCGCGCCACGCACGTAAGTCCTGCCCGGCCACTGCTGGGCTGTCGGAAGGGGCTGGGAAGCTGAGGGCATTTTGCTGCTGCTTTGCCTGCTTGGACTTTTCTCCTTTTTAAAGACTTTTCATATGTCTCTCATTGGCTTTTTTTTCCCTTTTGATTTATTAATACACAAAATAACAAATGTGAAATTGTGGAGAACACCAATTTTTGAATTGGAAGCAATAAGTTTGAACTTTAGAGTAGATTTCAATGTTTTTGATGCACGTCCTTTTATCTCCAAAGGCACAAGAACTGTTAAAGAAAATAATACTGTTAATGTGCCTTTTTGATTTGTCTCAGGATGCTGTAATATTTCATGTTAAAATAACGTACGAGAGTATTTGAAGTCATGTGGACGGCAAGTTTAAATGGCAAAAACTGTCGAGTCTGCTCCTGAGAGGTGTCTTTAAAACACAAGCTCCACCACTGATATTAAAAGCACATCCTCATTTTGAAAAAAAATCATTGTGCAGCTTGATGATGCTTGCAGAAGTGAGCTTGACGGACAAGGACATGTGGAATACTGAGCAGTTACATGATCCTCTCCGTTTTGTAAGTCTTCACTAGACTGCACAGCGTTTCGTCTACCTTCTAGACACAGAAGTCAGACTCCAGGGCCTTGTGGAGGCATTGAAATGTCCCCAAACGTAGAATATATTTAAATTTGTGGCTTTTTACAGTGTTTTGTTTTACTCAGGGAGCGCTTACAGAAAGAAGAATAAGGATAAGAACGGCAGTTAGGTTTTAGGATTTTTTTCTTTTTTTTTTTTTTTTTTTTTTTACAAACGTTGGAATTTTGTTTGAGGAGGTAAATGCTGACTGGCAAAGGCACTTGAACGTGTGAATGATACACAACAGTAATGAGCTCGGCTATTCAAAGTAGTGTATTAAATCTCCCAACCTATTGTTGTTCCTTTCAACGCATATTTTTAGCATAACCACTTGTAGCTTTATTGGCAAGCGCTGTTACTCATTCCTTATAGTTTAAGCATCTGTACGCATCTCCACATTTATAGCATTTTAAACAAGTGCATTAAGGCAGCACTCACATACTTCACATGTTGGCAGTGAAGTTAGCAACAACTGTGACTGTCAATTTAACAGTAAGTTGTGTAACACTGGTCAAAAAAGGAATTACATTTAGGAACGATCACACTTTTTACTGTTTTCTCTAAATAAAATTTGATTACCAGTGAATACCTGTAACTTTGTTATAAAACTATTTACTCTGATTGTCGTTTATTCTTTAAAAATTAACCATTAAGTCTGATTTTTTTTTCAGTGACAGAAAGAGCTAACTTTCAATCATAAAATATTCAAAGCATTTTTCTGAAATTTCCATTGAATTATTTTGAAAAATTCAAAACTTACTTGTGAATCATGCTCATTATCATTGAATATATAATTATAATTAACTGATGCTATAAACAAATTTGCCACCAACTTATTTTTATAGTAATAATGATAAAAGTAAAAATTTAAATATAAATTTTTGCTGTATTTAAAACTGTCAAACTCTCATTTAAATGACTTAGTTTCTGCTAAAAGGGCTGAAAGGGGCACTAGTCATATAATTTTTAAATTTTCCCAAGATTTATACTTATTCTTGCTGCAACTTTAGTAGTGTTATATTTCCAAAGTAGCAATACATTACAAACAGATTTATCTTGACAACTTTGTAGCTGAAATTTCTTCTGTGTATTCACAATGATCTAGTGTTCTGAATTATTATTAATTATTGATTCAGTACCTTCAATTATTAGTCATTCAGTTTTTTGAATTTATATTCATTTAGTCACCATGAATGCTAAGACTTTGCGGGTTATCAAAGTAAAAAAGATAAAAAGAGGAAGAAAACTTAAATATTTAAATTCATTACATTAGAATATTTAGGTAAATAACATTTTCTTGCTCTCTTCTCCTCCTACGTTTAAAAAATGCTTGGAAACGGTTTTATATTGACTTTTTTAAAAATATGGATGTACAAGGTAAGTCTTAACTTATTTTCCAGAAAATGCTATGTCTTTAAATTATTTCCTTTTTAGTTTTGATTACCTCCTGTTAACTGACATTTACTAGCCAGTGTTTATTGTTGAAGTATCAGGATCCATTATGAAACATATTATTCTAATCAAATTATGAAATGTATATTCAAATTAGCATTCATAAAAATGCATTTACATGAGCAAGTGAAACAGGGCATTGTATAGTTCTATATCATTGTATGTCATTATAGAAGTATACATTTTAAAAGAAATAAGAAAGAGAAATGAGTTGGATGGCTTCGGAATTCAGTACCCAATTGTAAACATACTTTTTCCATGTCCGTTTTCCCCCAGGAGAGTTGACTATGGAGTCTTCCTTGAACTCATCAACTCAATATAATTTTTGTGCTTTCCCTAGGGCTCAGAAGGAGTGAAAGCCTGTCAGAAAAGCAGGTGAAAGAAGCAAAATCTAAATGCAAAAGCATTGCGCTCCTTCTGACAGATGCCCCCAACCCCAACTCCAAGGGGGTGTTGATGTTTAAGAAGCGTCGGCGGAGGGCCAGGAAATACACCCTTGTCAGCTACGGTACTGGCGAGCTCGAGCGAGAGGCAGACGAGGAGGAAGACGGGGACAGAGAGGACACCTGTGAAGTCGCGTTTCTGGATGCGAGTGAATCAGAGGTGGATGAAGAGTTACTGTCTGACATTGACGACAACACACAAGTTGTAAACTTTGACTGGGATTCTGGACTAGTGGACATTGAAAAGAAACTGAACAGAGAGGACAAGATGGAGATGTTGCCAGACACCACAGGCAAGGGAGCCCTCATGTTTGCCAAGAGGAGGGAGAGGATGGATCAGATCACGGCCCAAAAAGAGGAAGAGAGGGCTGGTGGAATCCCAAGCAGAGAACCAGATGCTGCCCAGACGGATGGCCTGAGAACCATGACTTCTTACCAAAGGAAGGAAGAAGAATCAATGAGAGTGCAGAGCTCTGTGAGCAAAAGCTACGTGGAGGTGAGCCACGGTCTCGGCCATATGCCCCAACAGAATGGCTACAGTGGGGTGTCTGAGACAGCAGAGGCCCAGAGGATGATCCCCATGAACAGAACGGCCAAACCCTTCCCAGGGTCTGTGAACCAGCCAGCAACTCCCTTCTCCCCAACCCGAAGCATGACAAGTCCCATCGCTGACTTTCCTGCGCCTCCACCTTATTCTGCAGTCACACCTCCACCTGAAGCCTTCTCCAGAGCAGTATCTAGTCCGACAGCTGGCCCAGCACAGCCGCCTCCATGGCCCCAGCCTGCCCCATGGTCCCAGGCAGCCTTTTACGATGCATCTGAGCGAATAGCTTCCCGGGATGAAAGGATCGCAGTGCCAGCGAAAAGAACAGGAATATTGCAGGAGGCCAAAAGGAGAAGCACAACAAAACCCATGTTCACCTTTAAAGAGCCCAAAGTAAGCCCAAATCCTGAACTCTTGTCACTTCTTCAAAATTCAGAAGGCAAACGGGGCACTGGAGCTGGAGGCGATTCCGGACCTGAAGAAGACTACCTCAGTTTAGGAGCAGAGGCTTGTAATTTCATGCAAAGCTCCGCTGGGAAACAAAAGACCCCACCTCCTGTTGCTCCAAAACCTGCAGTCAAGTCCTCATCCTCCCAACCGGTAACTCCAGTTTCTCCAGTCTGGTCACCAGGAGTGGCTCCAACCCAACCTCCTGCCTTCCCCACATCCAACCCATCACAGGGCACCGTTGTCTCCTCTATCAAAATAGCCCAGCCTTCTTACCCTCCTGCCCGGCCCGCAAGTGCTCTGAACCTGGCTGGTCCCTTCAAAGGACCACAGGCAGCAGTAGCCAGTCTGAACCACACACCCAAGCCAACAGCTCCCACACCAAAAGTAAATGCTGGTCATGCTGGTGGAGGGGGACCATCCAATCAGCTTCCAGGAATGAGTGGGAGAGGAGCCCAGCTCTTTGCTAAAAGGCAGTCGAGGATGGAGAAGTATGTGGTAGATTCAGACACCGTGCAGGCCCACGCTGCTCGAGCTCAGTCTCCCACTCCCTCTCTACCAGCCGGCTGGAAGTACTCCTCCAACGTCCGAGCACCTCCTCCTGTGGCCTACAATCCTATCCACTCTCCCTCCTACCCACTGGCTGCTGTCAAGTCTCAGCCATCAGCCCCACAGGCCTCCAAAACAAGCAAGAAGAAGGGCAAGAAACCCCTCAATGCTTTGGACGTCATGAAGCACCAACCGTATCAGCTAAATGCATCTTTGTTTACTTTCCAACCTCCAGATGCAAAGGATGGCCTCCCCCAAAAGTCATCAGTCAAGGTCCACTCAGGGCCGACCTTGAAGCAAGCCCTTCCTCCTCGGCCAGTGAATGTGAGCTCACCCACCAATGTGCAGGCCTCGTCCGTGTACTCAGTACCAGCCTATAGTTCTCAGCCTACCTTCTTTGCAGAGGCCACCTCACCAGTCAGCGCATCCCCAGTGCCTGTGGGCATTCCCACCTCTCCAAAGCAAGAATCAGCCTCAACATCTTATTTTGTAGCACCAAGGCCGAAGTTCTCAGCCAAGAAAAGTGGTGTCACAGTTCAGGTGTGGAAACCATCTATTGTGGAAGAGTAATCTTGTAGCTGAAGCTGAGTGTCCATTTTGCTTGAAACAAATTGTTTGCAGTGTTACTTGAGTCCCCAAGAATGCCTAGCAAGTCCTCAATTTACTTAATTTCAGATGTCACCTCCCAATCTGGGTCCAAGGAGCATAATATTTTTAATGAGTCAAAAATCTAACTCAGATTGACTTAAAACATATTTATCTTCTTTGCACACTTAAAAATCTGGGAGTACCCCAAATAGACATGTGCCATCATAGTAAATAAGCAGGATATTTAGGATTTATGCTTTAGCCACAAGAATGACAGTGATCGGGGTTATCAAACATGAGGACACAGCCTCTCTGTAACATAACAGCTGTGGTCCGATGGCGAAAAGGTTCGAAGGTAGCAAAGACATAACATGTATTGACTGAGATTTCCTTTTTAAGTAGTGCTTTATCTCTATTACTAATGTTAGAGGATAAGAAATTTATTGAGGACAGGGATTAGCGCTGGTCTGTCAACCTCAGCCAGATGTTTGATATCACAGAGAAGGTACCCTGGGGATTGTTGGAATGTACATGGTTTAGTATGGTGGGTCAGAAA
Source organism: Equus caballus (assembly GCF_041296265.1). Taxonomy (NCBI): domain Eukaryota; kingdom Metazoa; phylum Chordata; class Mammalia; order Perissodactyla; family Equidae; genus Equus; species Equus caballus. Next base: position 114,316,951 of record NC_091685.1, on the reverse strand, counting down.
GAGGGTATTCATAATTACTGAGCACTTCTGTATCAGGTTCCTTGCCAGATGTTTTACAGATATTAATTCATTTCAGAAGACTTTTTTAGAGTAAAGGGGATAGGGCAAGAAGCATAATCATCCTTAGAGATGGATCCCCGTCCTCCCTCACAGTTCCTTAAGAAACTAAGTGAGTACGTCTCCAATTGCCCATGAAAGCATAAGTTTGTTTTCCTCAGCTGAGGCAAGTGGTAGAGTACAGTGTAAATGGAGCAACGTATAAAAAGGTGAGCAGGATGTGGATAAGGTACATATGACTATTGTTTTTCCTTGGGAAACCACGACTGGGGTGTGAAGGGTTACTGACTACAGGGGCTGATTGTGAAGCACGAGGAACCCCATGTATATGGAGGCCGTAGGGTGAGAACACACAATCATTAGCATCATTTCTGAGTGACCTCACAGATTTTTTTTCTTGTGTTTGTTTTGCTTTCTGACGACTGCTTCTCCCACTGTTCTTTGCAATTCTATTCTCGCACCTTCACTTTATTATTTATATTTGATGGACCAGGAGGATTCAGGCAAGGTTACCTTGTAAATTTGGACTGGTCACACACCATGCCGTCATCCAGCTGGCTATGAAGTTAATAATGTTACTGACAGTAAACCTGAAGACCTTTCTCATATCTATTTTAAGTCCGAGTCTGACCAACCATGGAAAATATTCAACGTGAATTAATGTAGAGAACCACAAAGCATTTTTGACAGCTCCAAGGAAAACCATCTACTCAATACGTTTAGAGACCTCTCGTAAAAACTAGCCTGGTTTGAGAGTACATGGTACCATTTTAATTCTCTGAAAATATCTGTATTCCTGTTCTTTTTCTGCTGTCACTGTCAATCTGCTATATTTTTCACTATCCAATTAAAATATTACTTTCTTCTTTATCTGTTCAATGTATGTATTTAAAAAAAAAAAAATGTTCCCTCTATGAGCTATTCTGACCTGAGTCATTTCTCTGATATTTCTTTTATATCACTCCTAAAGCATCTGAATTTCCTTTTTGTGAGCATATCCATTTCTCCATACATTTAAAACCACAAGCCGTAGGTATTTCTAAGACATCACACACAGAGGAAAATTAAGTCAGCTACAGAACAATAGGACCAATTCTGCTTTTTCTCTGGAAAATCTTCCATTGCCTTTGGTGGCAGTTTCCCCAGAAGTTACAACCACAGGATGTAGCCCGCTCTCTTATTTGCCTTTTTGGGAAATCAATTAGGAAGATTAATACAGGATAAAGGAAAAAGCAATCTAGCCATTGTATAATACTATTGTTTGGTATTACTTATTCTCTGCAAAGGAAGTCTGTCGAATGCTGTGCATTTTGCATTCTTTTCTAATTGAACAATCAAAAAAGGCTTCTTAAGGTGAAGCAGGAAAGGAGATCATTTTATAACTTTGCATTCTTAACAGAGCATTTAAAGAACGGCATGAATTAGAGGAAAGATAATAGAACACAAGGTAGTCAGTTTGAGATCATTGGTTCAAAAGTAGCCTAGGATGGTAATGACCCACAAGTATCCCCAGTTGTCCAGTGGTCCGTGGTATGTAGGAATGAGGAGTGTTTTCAGTCTGTTTCCTGTTGGACAGGTGGCGATCTTAGCAGAGCCGCTGTTTGTAGTTCATGACTAAAGACGAAACTAACATGAATGTGACTGTCATGGGTTCCCCAAAAGCTTCTAAGAAACATGCCAGGCATGCAGTCTAAGCATTCACAACTTGAACTGGGAACTGGAGTATAGGTCTCATCTCAAACCATCCCACATTACGGGAGAGGGGTGGGAATCCTCCAAGACTATACCCACAACAGTGTGTAACCTCACCCTGAGGGATGGGGGAGTGGGAAGGAGTAGGACTAAGCCAGCTCCCTGGAGTAAGAGGCAGTTCTTTTGCCCCTTCTCCCTAACCAGGGAGCCCCCTGGAAACACATGCAGAATAAGCTGCGTGTACCATGTTGCAGGTTGGAATTATGGAAATGATGTCAGCGTGGCAGGTGGGAAATTTGGAATTCATGACCTCAGCTTCCTTCCCACTAGGCATCCTTTGCCCTCTGGGTGTTGTTTGCTCTCTGGTGGTGGCAGATGTTTGATTGGCGGGTTGGCTGGTTGTGGGGCGCAAGGAGGCAGTTTTTGTTTAGTTTTTAGCACCTTGCCTTTTCCCTTGTCCTTTGTCAGCTTGATTTCTAGGCAGAGCACCTATGAAGTCAAGTTTTCATCATCAACACAATAGCAACAATCATCTTCTAAGTGCGTATGCCTTATATACATTAGGTGCCTTCTATACGTTATCCCAAGGAAGCCACTGCATGGTTTACAGGCACTGGACTACAAAATAAAATGTAATCGCAGTCACTGACTGACTGTAGGACCTTATGCAAATTTCTTTTCACGAGTTTTGCCTTAATAATATCTCAGACCTCTCTTCCCGCAATGTTGTCCCATAGCGAGTCTGCACAGCACTAGATCTTGTAGGAGGAAAGGTAAACATAGGTAAAGCATATTCCTCCCAGTTTTATAGACGGGCAGACTGAACACAGAACTGGTAAGATGGGGAATCTGAGCGTTGCCACTTTAATCTTAGAACATTTACCATTTTATTTCTAATATTTCAATAATGAACACATTGTTTTGAGAGAGGAAGAATCACACTGTTTCTGCATTTTGACTGTTTGTTGATAGTATAAAGCATCAGTTTTTAGGAATATGTTTTTAAGACACATTTGGCTTTTCATTCTGGAGCATATAAAGTTTGTACTTCAAAATACATCTAGCGTGACTGTTAATGATAACACGTATCTCATTTAATCTTCACAAGAAGCAGCTCGTTTTAACTGTAGGAAACTGATGTGTGTTACAAATAGTTCTTTAAAGTAAGCCAGGGTTCTTAACTCTTCTAGATGGTACCGTTCCCTCTCAAGAATTGGGCTGGTAGGGCAGTTGAGTATTAGTACACGGCTTAAATTCCGGCTTGGACGCAAGAGTCATATCTGAGATGTGCAAAATAAATTATCTACATTTAAAGGGGGTGGACTCACAGTCGTGGGCCCGTTGTCCTATTTGCAGTGACTCGGTTAGAGAACTTTCAAGGTCACTGTGCTGCTGACAGCCCATCAGACACTGACTCCGCGGCACCTTCACAGTAAACCCTCTTGAGAGCACAGGACACGTGGCTGTAAGTGTCTGAGTTTGGATTTAATCTTTCACACAAAGCCCCTCGCTGTGTATCATTTCATCCAGTTATCATTCGGAGAAGCTGCAAGCACCCATAATCTACTGGTGAGTTCCTGAAATCAGCGGCTGTTTTATGAGTCACCACTGGCCTGGCAGGAAGGGTATTTGAAGTCACAGTCATCAAAAAGAAGTGATTGTTTTCTGAAAAGCTCAATGCTTAAAATACTTCCAGAGGGAAGCAGTGGGCTGCATGCTCATTCCCTCCTAAGATCAGAGTGGTGGAGTTTGTTTTAAAAATTGTTAAAGTTTCATGAGAAAAATATGTAAATTCTGAGAACCAACATTATATTCCCGGAAACACTGACCCTCGCTGGTCTCATGTCCCTTTATCGCTGGACTCTGGGGGACACAGAGACTCGTGTAACACTTCAGTGCTGCTGAGCTTGTCAACAAGTATTCTGGGAAAAAGCAGAATTGAATTCTTCTCTAGACTTCCCACCAGGGTTGGCTGAGGGCCATAAAGCAAGCTAGTAAATTCCCACAGGACCCAAACGCCCCCACAAAATTGCTAAAAGAGGTCAGTCTCCATTTCTCCCACTCTAGTTTAAAAAATAAAGTACAAAAATTACAGGCCATCCTATGGAGCATCAGACCAATAAAAACCAGTCTTTTGGAGGAGGCCCCACATCAGAACTCTCCTTTCCTTGATGTTATCCGGTTCAGCCAGTTTCTTAAATTCTTAAAAAATTAATCTCTGTGGTATGTACATTCGTACACTAAATTATCATTTGGCACTTGGAAATCATAGATCTTTCTACTCAGAGGCAATTGAATAAAGAGAAATTTAATTTAAAAATATCAAATTCTATCCGACGTTTCTCAGACTCCTGATTGGATCGGAGGTTTCCCAGCTAATATTGTATATCTCAAGTATAAAGAGAAAAGTTAGACTTCTACAGAGTCCTGTAGTTTAAATAATTTTTAGTTATTGATGCACAGAATTTCTTACATTTTCATTTTTTGGTTCTAATGTAAAGCTCCTCATGTTTACCTCTGTTTACCTCATTCTTGACATGTTTATCTAAACTATGTGCTTTATGACTGGTGAAATATACATTCAGGGTCCCGAATAAAAATCATCACAAGGACCTACTTCCCAGCCTACCTTCCTTCCTCTATCTGATAATGATAATAATCATCAAAATAATAATAGCGTTCAAATGTACATGGAGGAATCCTGCTTTAACAGCCCCTACTTCTTGAGCTCCTTGATAACTCTTACTGGTTTGTTCATGGAAAAAAAACAAAAACCAAGGGATGGCAGTTAGCTCTAAGTTGAAAAGAAATGCACATTTTAGGAAGAACATTTTTCTTCTTGGAAGTAAATATCAAAAAGCAAAGTGGTTTTTTATTTGTTCTTCAGGAGACACTTTAGCACTCAGGGAATCTTCATTTTCTTTATTTGGTGGAATAATCTGTTTTCAAGACCATCCAAAGGCCCTGAGACAAGCATCACAGTCCAAGTCAGGATGAATGATGGGGATGGAAGCTATGGTAGCCACTCAAACACCTCGTGAGGCCTGAGGAAGAGGCAGGAGGTGGGGGATTGATGTATGAAGTTTCTACTATTTGCCAGGAACTGTGTTAAATCCTTTCCATAAGTTATAACAATAGCTAGCATTAACCGAGCACAAACTTTGGATACTTAATTATGTCGAGTGTCTTTAATAGATTATCTCCTTTTCTTTTGTGAGCTATAACTGATATATAACATTCTATTAGTTCCAGGTGTGCAACATAATGATTTGGTACTAGTACATATTGCAAAATGATGACCACAATAAGTCTAGTCCACATGCATCACCAATCATAGTTTCAAATTGGTTTTTCTTGCAATGAGAACTTTTAAGATCTACTCTCTTAGTAACTTTCAAATATACAATACGGTATTGTTAATTGTAGTCCTCACGCTGTACATACGTCCCGAGGACTTATTTACCTGATAGCTGGAAGTCTTTACCTTTTGACCACCTTCACCCATTTTGCACCCCCCACCCCGCCCCATGCCTCTAGTAACCACCATAGATTCTCTCTTCTAATCAGTCCTTATGAGATAGGTACCATCCTCATCCCCAGTTTATAGTATAGTTGGGATTCTGAGGCACAAAGAGGCTGAATAACTTGCCCAAGATCTCACGGTGTTACGTAGTGGACCCTGGATTCCATCTGGACCCACACTCTTACCCAGTTATACTGTGATTTCATTCACTCCTCAGGATTACCCTAAAGGGAAGGTACTATTATTCCCATTTTACAGACGAGGTCTCTGAAGCTCAGAGAAGCTAAACAACTTGTCCAATAATCGTTAAGCTTATAGGTAATGGGCTGGGGTTGGACCTAAATATTTGTCTGACATCCAAGCCTGGGCTCTCCCTTCAGTACCACATGGTGCCCGCAGTCTCATTAGACCCCGGGATCCCACTCCCTGAGGCCTAACTGTGAGTTCACCAAACTATTCACCTAGAGCCTACTCTGTACATGCTTTGTAGATGCCTTTGATCACGTCAGTTGATATTAGAAAAACCCCACTCCTTTCATAAGATGGCTCATAAAATCAGATGCTACGATCATGTGTTGGAAGTAAAACCAGTCTCTGAAAAAGAAGCATCTGTTTTATATGTAAAGAAGATGGATTTGACACTGATTTTTATATGAGTTCCTCAAATTCTTTCATTTTCTTATTTCAGGATGAATAGGTGATCTTCCTGGGCTGGGAGTGGGGAGCAATGCCATTTAAAAAGTAAAGCAAAATCAAAGTCTTCACATAAAAGAAACTGCTCCCCTTGGCTTCATGCCATTCTGACTAAATATAATTCAGGGAACATTCTTATTAAGCAGTGAATCAGCACCCTGCTTGGCTTGCTACTAAACCAATAATAACTTGATTCACTTCAGCAAGGGTAATTCTAAACAGAACAATGCTGAAAGAGTCACAAGTTTTCAGTGTTTCAAACTATGCTCTAAAAAATAGTTGTCAGTGGAATCTCAGAGTTCCGTGAAGTCTCTGCCCACCGAGCTCGCCTCCATCCTGGACGTGCAGAGACAGCAAACCTTCCTGCTGCAAGGCTCTCAGTGGAAGATTTCTCAACAGTTATTTCTGTCAGACTTCCCAGCAAGGACATTTTTATACCTTGTGTTTTTTCCAGTAGTTTGTTTTTTTCTTAAACTATGTCCCATTGTTATTTTGAAAATATCTTCTGAGGAACTAGCGTAATAGATTCTAAACATGGATTTGAACCTTCTCATCACTAACTTCAAGGAGAGGAGATGTGAACTTCTAAGTTGACTGTAAAAACCCCTCGTTATATTTGCAGAGCTTCGCTGCCTTAATTTAAAATCACAGAGCCCCTAATGAGGTGCTAATTAGGAGGGCTTACTATATGCTAGGTGCCATTCTGAATACTTAACAAATGTTGACTTTTTTGGTTTATCAAAAAATGACTAAAGTGTGAAGTAGGTGCTATTATCATCCCACTTTACAGATGAGAAAATTGAGGTAAAGAAAAGTTAAGGAGCTTATCTAAAGTGGTGGGGCTAAGACTCAAGACCTAAGAGTCAAGCTCCGGAGCCATTCTCTGATCACAAGGCTACATTGCCTCTCTTGATCACAAGAAGATGAAGGTCCCAGAGGAAAGAATTGCCCATCGGAGATGATAAGCTTTACCTGTCTCAGAAATAACTCAAAAGTTTCTTTGAACCTTCCAAATCAAAGGAAGAAATATTGGAAAAGCTTCTTAGAGTTTGGTAGCCCCAAATGATAGACACTTGTAACGAGGTGCAAAGGAAGGGGAAACTGTAGTTTTTATTTCTATCAGCCTATTCGTTTACAACTCAATAAATGGTGGGGGAAGCCTATCGTTTTGCTTGTTACCCTTGAACAAATACCCATGATACACCAGACCAGATTCTCCAACCACTTCCAGCCAACTAGCATCACACATTACTAGAGCTGTGCTCATTTACACCAGGTAAATTAAGGAAGAAAAGGAGAGTGATGAGGAGAAAGTCCTCAAATTTTAGGAACAATAATGTGGAAAAATGTTCTCCTAAGTTTTTAAATTTAAAAAAAAAACATGATTTGATTTAGGGGAAGCAGAAGGTAACCATTTCTTCAGTGAAATTCACCTATGATTAGGAGAGAGCATGCAGGTAAACACCAAGCACACACATCTTATAGTGTAGTGTAGGCACTTCTTGTAGTGGGGAAGACCGTGGACTCGGGCCACATTGCCTGCAGCTGAATCCCAGGCCTGCCTCTTGCTAGTTGGGAGACGAGGCAAATGATTCAGCCCCTCTGTGCCTCTGTACTCCCAGCTGTGACATGGAGACAATAACAGGTGCACCTGACAAGTTGTTGCGAAGATTAAATGAATCAGTATGTGTTGTGTGTATGGAACAGGGCCTGGCACATTGAAAGCATTGGATGTCTGTTGGCTATTAACATTATCGTAAAGGGCACTCAATAGACAATAGCTATTTCAAAACTTGCAAGGAGGAAAACACACACACTACAATAAAAAAAGGTCTTCTGTTTTCTCTGTTAATATGGATTCCCGTTTAAGGGATCTAACACAACCAAAATAGACAAAGCAGAAGCAGTGTCTGTATAAATCTCGGATTGACGTGAGGAATATATTCCCAGGAGTCTTTTACTGAGAGATCTTTTTTCTTCTCTACCGTTTTCTTCTTACATGTCTATATTCCTCTGTATTCAGCCTGTCAATTTTTTTCTTCTTTGTGTTCATCTATTGTACTAGCATTGTTGTAGTAGTATACAAAGATGAGACCAGGATTCAAAAAAACTGGTACAATATTAAAAAAACGAAGAAGAAAACATCAGCTTTCAGATTCTACTGTAAAGGGACTGTATTCAATTCAAAGTACCAATGTTAAATAGAACAAGTGCGGTGCACTTAGCAATACAAAGAGAATTCTTCTGGGGAAATGCTTGTAAATTAAAAATATTCTCAGACTAGGCTAGTTGGTAGCCTGAGCAAGGTTCCAGTCAGGTCATTGAAGCTTTAATAGGCCTTTCACACAGGAAGTGGACCAGTTGGCAACCCAATCACCAGGCTACCCCAATTCCATGCTGCAACAGTTGGGGCTCTGGCAGAACCTGGCTGACCTCTGAAGGCACAGCAGACAGCTGGTCTCATCCTTCCCCCCAACACTGTCCCAGGACAAAGGGTCAGCAACCTGGCCCTTTTAGAGTAATTGATCTCCTGGCCTAAGAAGCGTGATCAGTTTCTCAAAACAGGAAGAGTGAAACCTCGTTCTGAACAAACTCCCAGCTCACAGGGCGAGCGATGGGCAACTCAGAAGCTGAGTGACTCATGGAGGGAGGAACCTAAAATTCCAGCTGCCTTTCAAAGCCAGGGAATTTTTGTGGTACTTCTAGAATCCTTCTGAGTCAGAAGCAGAAGTCAGGACTGATCTTGAAGAGCAAAATATCAAAACAAGCTGAGATTCTGAAAATTTTATCTGAATCCAGATAGGCTTTTGTTTCAAGTGGAATTAGATTGAGTTCAGTTTTCCTCTTGTGCCATTTAATTACATCTTTTCTTAAAAGGTAAAAAACAACTAGGTCTCCTTCTTGCATTGCAAACCCCTTAGTTCTTTGTTCTCCTAGCATATCTCAGATTGATAAAGAAACCTTCACAAAACCATCCTTCAGAGCTAAAAGTCACTAAGGAATAGGTGGGACTAATATAAATAAAATGCTGATTTAAAATGTCATACCAACCCTTCCACAATTAGGGTTTTTTTAAAAATCACACCCAGAGTTTATTGATGTCTGGCCCACTGGACTACTTGTTAATGCTTATCAGATGGTGCCAATTATAATTCTTCATATAAACTCAATATGGGCTAAATCAACTTTGAATTCTACATTTTGAAATATCCAGCAAAATGTCACAACTCATTGTGGGTGGTATTATTGAAATAAAGAACAAAGCAAAATTTATCACTGAGGACTTTTGATTTTAATTTTACACTTCAACAAATAATATTTCTTTTATATACAGTGCTTTAATTTTAGCAAAGTATTGCCGTCACAGTGTTCTAACAGTTTTCCAGATTTTGTTCCCAGGAGAAAATTAAGATTTCCCTGGCTGCACCTTGAAAATCCTGTTCTAGCAGATCTGACTGGCACCCAGGAATTTGTTTTTGTAATATACACCCCAGGGGATTCTGAGAAACACTTTTCTGAGACACAAAACAAGTCAACTTTATTCTCTAAAACCTATAAATAGTTTTTCAGTTCATCCAGTCAGGGACAGCCAGACTTGTAAACCCCGCCAGCTTTCAGATGCCTCGATGCTGGTCGGAAGTGAGTGGGCGCTGCCGGGCTGGTCTTGACGACATTATTGCAAAGGTCCGCTAGATGGCAGCAAACCAACTTCCCTCTCAGAGAGGGCTTCAGAGGCAGCCGTTCTAAAACTGGCTGCAAATAACTTGCTTTGAACATTCTTTTTTATTAATTTTTTAAGTGGAAGAATAAAGAGGGCCGGGAGATGTTATTTATCTGACCCCCTGCTTCTAATCAAGGCTGAGAATAAATATTTCCAGGAATAGAATGAAACAATTTTGTCATCTAGAGAAAGGACTGTAAAAAATTGCTTGGCTGTTTTTTCTTCTCTCTGGGGAGAGAGATTGTATGACTTCCCTCTTGGAGAGGGCGATAGAGGCTATCTCCAATCAGAAATGTTCTTCCTAATAATGAACTTAAATCTCTCGGCAGTAATCAAAACATTCTTATTTTGGGATCTGGGCTAAAGGAGAATTTTGAAGCACTTTGAATGCTAATTAGCTTTTTCAAATGAGAACAAATATGATTGTAAAATTTTTGAAATGAAAAAGAACTTCATGCACTTTACGGATCACAGGGAAAGACCCCAATGTTTTTGTTGAATCTCAGCAGTAAGATGATCGAATGGTGTGGTAGACTGACAAAATGCAGAATCAGTCAGAGGCTGCTTAACTATCGCAGTGGGTACAGAACAAAGGGACAGGTAGAACCCCTGAGTAGCAGCTTTGATCCCAACAAGAGTATTGTTTTCAGACCTTTGACGCACTGAAGTCTACTTCTAAAACAAAAAGGATGGTGACGCGTCTGGAAGTCCTGTAATATGAGATATATGTTTGTACGTTTACCAGAAGGAGGACAAAAGACTAAAAGGAGATAGGGGAGCTGGATATTTGAGGAACTTTAGTGCGGATGAGAGAGTAAAGGTCTTTATTGGTGAAAAAGAAAAAAGTCAGGACTAATGAGTGGAAGTTACAAAACTAAATTTCAATTTAATTTAAGAAAACTTCAAAAACTTGCAGGGAAGAGATGAAGGAGGAGCTAACATATATAGGACATATAAAATGTTTTAAGGGCTTAAATACATACGCTTAATTCTCACAACAACCTTATTTGGTGGAAATTATCCTCATTTTTTTAATTGATAAGGAAACTGAAGCTCAGATTGGTTAAGAAAATTGCCCAAAGTCACCCAGCTAGTAAGGCAGCAGACCCACCACCTGAATCCAGGTTTATCTGTTTCCATAGTTTGTGCTTTTCCCATTACAGTGCTTGTCACGTGTGTTGTAAAAGGAACTCCTGAACCTCATGGAAGCTTGATTGCAGGCCCTCTAAAATCCCTTCCATCTCTAAGATTTTATAATTCTCTATATAAATATCTTCTACAAAACATCTGGGTTTTTAAGTTTTGTGAATATTTTTCTGAAGTTTAATACTTTTTCAAAACCAGGATCAGTTTAAAACCCAACAAGACAAAATTTGCTTGTTCCTTACTACTTTAATTCCAGGATATTTGAAGGAGAAAATATCTTAAAATTAAATACGTAAGTTTTCTAATGAGAGAAAAAGCAGAGAGGAGGTGAGAGAATAATTTTCTTTCCTTGAAGCCACAACTAGAAGGATTTGCTTTGGTTGCAGTGTTGTGAAGTGTGATTATGTTCCTCCTGACTATTCCTGAAATGTACACAGATACTTCCTGAGAACAGGGAGCGTTCTGAAGCTCAGAGTGGCCTCTAGTCCTAGGGCAGACGGTAGGCACCTGGAGGAAGGTAAGAAATGGGCTTGCAATGCCGTCAAGCAGAACTTCCAGTACCCTTGGCTTGTTGTTTCATCCAAATCACTACATCTCCATCCTTTGCTGTCAAAATGCACATGTTCCTTTTCATAAAATTATGTCAAATGTACTGTGCTTTCATATAGAAAGCAATCTTTTACAAAAAAGAAGCATTTTTATTTGTCTTCTTTGCTTTCACTATTCAACCTCTGTTTTGTTGTCATTTTGTTTTGTTTTTTAAACTTCTGTAATATTCTACCCAGCACTGTCAACTACCGTCAAAGTCAAATCTTGTCATGTGAATGGTGCATAAATGTTTAATTATCAATGTATTGTGGGGATGCACTACATTGTCAGACTTCATTTGGTCTCATCTAGACTTCATTTTTTGCAAAAAAATGTACTGGTCTAGACTGACCTGCATTTAGCAATTAGTTGTCACATCAAAGTTGCGTTTCATCTAGAAATATGTGACCCACAGGGATAAACTGCAGGAAATTCTTCCCTTACCCCCACCTCCTTCAGGCCCTTTAAATGAAAGAATCGGAGATAACCTTTCTCCCAAATAAAACACACAGGAAATCTCCAGCCTAGCTCACAACGCATGCCTGGCACCAGGTGGTCAATGATTGCTGATCTACTAATTATATTTTAAAAGGAACTTACCTGCATTAGACTTACCAATACTGAAACAGGCAAGATTCGGAGCAAGGATGGAACTGGGGAAGCAACCGTCAACTGGGAAATCCGCTCGCCATTATCGGAAAGGTTTTCGTAATATTTAAGAAATAGATCAAAACCAATCTGAGAGGAACTTTTTGATGAGTGTAAGTTAGAAATCTTTTTACAAATAGATAAGCTCTAGGCGTTTCCTTTTCTTTCCCTTCCCCAGTGTATTTTTTTTTAATGGATGGTTGCTTCAGAACGTCAGACATACATGTTACCGCAGGATCTCTTCTCTTCCTCTCTCAATCTCGAACGTATATTTATGAAAGCCTAGACATTTTAGTACCTCTGGAAGAATTTCTCTTTTATCTTAGGCTAAGACAGTATATCCAAAGTGGCTTAAAGGGTTGATGAACTGTGCATAGCTAATTCACAGGCTTTTGTTAATTCATCAATGCATTTGCATGAATTAATACTGAAATTGAAAAAAATTTGTTCAGCAATTGGATAGTCAGTAACTACCTAATATTATATCAAAATGAGGGGGAATGTGGGAACGGGAAGAAGTCAAGGGAATAAGGAATGAGATCCTTTGGATAAATGAGTGGCCCACATAGCAAAATTTGCTATAGTATTAATATGCAGTGTTATCTAGAGATAAGTACATCTTGCTGTTTTGTGAGTGCATTAAGAAAGCTATGCCAATAGGAAAAGCTATTAGAATAACAGCTAATGCTAAGGGCAAAATTAAGTATTTGGTCTCTAATTTTAAAAGTTTGATAAGTAGACAATCATATTAATACCTCCTGAGACATCCCGTTGAACCATTAATGGCGTTACAGATGTACCTGGGCTTAGTATTTTCAAGTGATGTAAATGCTTCCTATTTGGAAGAAAGGTACCTGGGACGCTCCTGATCAAAGATGTTTCCAAGTTTCCCGTTTGTACTGGGAAAGCACGCCATCATAGCTGTTACTGTATACTCTGCTTAATCTGTTTTTTCCCCTTAGTGATCTTTTATCTATTCCAGAAAAACAATCATGCATTTGAGAACCCCACTTACTTTATGGCATTCCTGTGTCTCTAAAATGAGATGACATACATGAAATTATTGTGTAAACTCCCTCAAATAAGGAAAATACCATTAAATAAAATTTACCATTTGGACCAGAGAGATGTGGTAAGGCACTTAAGGAAAATTTTTCCTACTCTGTGCTTAAGAAAACAAGTTCTTGGTGATTTCCAGATGAAGAGTTACATTTTTTATTCCTAATTTTAAATATCACGCTGGGGCCATATTTTGAAGAAGGAAACATAAATATGGTTTGGCAGTAAATCTTAAATTTCCCAAGAACAGTAGGTCAAACATTTTCCCCAGGGCCCAAGAAATGAATCAAAGGATCTATTTAATAAGCTTAGAAAGGTAACGGACAGAAAGAGTTACAAAGATCAAGTGAGTCGTTTTCCTCATACTGTGTTCTCTGCATCCTTGTGAAATAATGCTGTCACATGTTATGTGGTTGTTGATATGTCCCTGTCATTACCATTAACAGCTATGGCTTGTCGGTTTTTTAACGTAATTAAGTGTTGTGATTGGATTGCTTAAAAACACACCAGTGGAAAATGTGGAGAACGTTATCGTGCAAAGAGGCCAAAGTTGTCAGAGGGTAGGCACACATTTCTTAGGAATTCTTGTTCTTAAAATGTTAACTGATCAAATTTTCCTCTGAGAAAGCCAAAGCCATTCTAGTTGGAAGATGAGTTTGCTTGAGGGACGTTAGCTCGTCTTCAAAGAACAGGCACATAATCTGTGAAAAGCCATCGCTCGTATCCCCACGGTACTTCTAGGGATAAATGACTTTTTGTGAATGATGGGGGAGGGTAAGGTGGCCTGGATTTGTTTTAGGAAAGGTATTTAAGATTATAAACAGCTAAAGCGATATTCATGTAAACACATTTTAAGTGGGTTTTATAATTTATCATAATTCTAATTCTAATAGGGTATATAGCGTAAGTATTAATTTTACACTAATAATAACGACTCTCCTTTACTAAGTGCTTACTAAACGCCAGGCGCTCACATTTTTCTCTACAAACACCTCCTACAAGGTCAAAAATTCATTTATTTCATTCAAGACCAACATCCTTTGTTATTGTGAAAATTCCTTTTTTTCTCTATAGAAACCCATGAAATTTGAACTTTCGATATCTATTATTCATTTTTTACTATGGTAGAAATCTATATGGCTTTTAACGCCTAAATCTTTTGAGGCGAGAGAAAACTTCTTTTCAGAAAATATTTTGAAATGTGTATAAAAGCTTTTATTTTTATATTCGAACCAATTCAAGTAGATTTTTATAAAAACATACTTAAGGAAGCCTTTTCCCCAAGAATTACGAAAAATTTACATGGCAATTCCAGCTGTTTAAATAGAACACAGTCTATATTAACAGGAGTATTTCCATAGGCTATAATTTTTAGTGACAATCTTTTTTTGAGGATAAATGAAGGTGAGAGGGTAGAAATTGCTTCTGTGGTAATTTCTTCTCACTAACAGATTTAATGCCTTAACATACATTATTTAGACAAAAGGTTATTGCCTATGGATTTAATTCTTCAATTTCCATATTAAAAAACACATTCTAACTCTGTGACCTGGGGTCAGTTACCTGATTTCTCTGCCTCAGTTTCCTTATTTGCAACACAGGGATTTTAGGATTGTTGAAAGGATTAAACAAGCTAATGGAAAAAAAGCGCTCAGAACTGCTGCTAGTACATAGTGGAGATTCCACACATTTTAGTTACTGCTATCATTGCTTCTAAGATGAAAGGGACCACAGAAGTATATGCACAGATTCCTCCTTAACATCACTTTTCATCACCTTAAATTGAATGTGGTTATTTTTATTCTTTTAACAGAAGGCTAAAAGAGATGGCGAAGTCTGTATTTTGGCCCACCCAGAGCTGGCAGGCGGATGCGGTCAGCGGCGGTGTTTCTGGCCAGCCCTGCTGCCCGCGTGCTGGTGGCAGGAGGGAGGCAGTGGCTGGCGCAGCACTATCTGAGGCGTGCGGCGCTAATGCCACTTCAAAGGCAAGGCTCCCTCCTATTTTTATCCTGGTCGGCCGCCTGCCTCTGCAGTTGCCTCTTGAACAAAAGGTTCTGCCAGGTCTCTGACAGCTTTTAAGGGCTCACAGACTTTTCTCACAACAAGAATAATCCCCATTTGTTGTGCCCTGCGCCCTTCATTTATAAACGCGATGTCTCCTCTACCTATATTCTTGAAACGATAGCATTATTACCATTATACAACCAGGGAAAGTAAGGCTAGGAGAGCTTGAGTAATATGGGTAACAAGAGGCAAGGGCAGGACTCCAGGGTCAGTGTGATGTCCAAGTTCACATTCCTTCCAATATATCATGCTGGCTTCCATTGTCATTCACAACCTTTGCCCTCTCTCACAAAGGGATTTCCTTTAAACATAAAATAAAACTTAAAAAAAAAAAATCTACTGTTTTAGAGCCAAAAATTTAATCTAAGAGTTAATCTAAAATGAATTAAGATGAATGGTCAGTGGCACAGAGCCAAGTTCTAGCTACAAGGTGATCTCTCTTCTTTTGATGTCTAACATGTTGATTGCATTCATGGAACATTTAAGGAATGTATGGTTGCCTGGCTGCTTTTCTATGCAATAATACGGCTTTTTAGTCCTGGTTCTCTGCAGTATTCTTGGCGAGCAGACCAATACTGTAGATTTCTGTCTAAAGAAATGGACACTCTCCTCCATTTTTTAGATATGAGAGTGCTACAATAGAATTTCCAAAACTCCACTTGGTGGAAGAAACTTTAAGTTTCACTTTAAGAAGTCAGGTCTCAGGGAATGTGAAATAGAGACTGTTTTATTAGGAGATTAGAACAAAAATGACCTTAAAATTCTCCTTATCCCCCTGACTTCAAGCTTGATTGCATCTAAGTCATCTCAAAGGAGCATTTGTCCTATATTTAATGATCTCTAGATAAAGGAATTCTTTGTCTTTATGGAGAAATTTCTTCCGACGTTGACCTGCTTCCCCTTGTGAGGAAAATTATAACTGAAGATTTATTAGAGCTGGAAGTGCCCCTAAGAGATGAGGTCGTAGAAAATGCATTTCCTCCACCTGCTTGAATCTCATGGTAACTTGGAAGTCAACGTTCAGCTTTCTCTTCTCCAGCTCTAACTAATCCCAATTTCCATTATCTTTTTCTTCCTAGGTCTTTATTTTTATTTTTTTATTTTTTTAAAGATTGGCACCTGAGCTAACAACTGTTGCCAATCTATTTTTTTTTTCCCCTGCTTTATCTCCCCAAATCCCCCAGGGACATAGTTGTATATCTTAGTTGCAGGTCCTTCCAGTTGTGGCACGTGGAACGCTGCCTAACGTGGCCTGATGAGCGGTACCAGGTCCACGCCCACGATCCAAACTGGCAGAACCCTGGGCCGCCGCAGTGGAGCAACCGAACGTAACCACTCAGCCACGGGGGCGGCCCCCTAGGTCTTTATTTTTAAATCTTGCAAATATATTTTAGGCTGTCCTTAGGATTCATTCATAATCTTCTAAGACTCTTCTCATTTGAGGAATCAAAGCTGTTTAAAACCCTCACACTCCCACTGACCTAAATGCAAATCATTTACTTGTATGTTAAAAACTTTTGCTTCTTTAGAAAAATTGATTCACTTGTAAACATTGATTAATCCTATCTGTCTTGCCAAACATGGCTTGGCATGTATATTAGTGTGCGCATGTTGGGGGTAGAGGACATGAGCCTATTTGCATGAGTCCCTCACCACATGTAACTGACAAATGAGAAGGGCTACATCTTAGGACATGACCAAAAACTTTGGTAAAGCTAACCAAATTTCCTGGTTATGGCAGTCAGATATAGAAATTATCATTTATTCAGTCAATAAATACTTACTAAGTGTGTACTTGCCAGACACTGTTCTAGGGCTAGAGATGTCAATGAATAAAATGATAAGCCTTACTCCTAGAGGGAGCTAAGTTCTAGTGGGAAGAAGCAGATAGACAATAATTAAATAAAACATTTATTATGTTAGATAAAACAGGAGAAATGAAGCAGGGAAGAGGGATAGGGAATTTTGAGAGAGAGAGAATAGCCAAATAGTGATCCTATGATACTTGAGTAAGGCCTGAAGGAAATGGAGTAGGAGTCACACTGATGTCTGGAGTACCAGCAGGTATAAAGGTCAGAAGGATCAGCAGGTATAAAGGTCCTGAGGCACGCATGGGCCTGGTGTGTTCAAAGACCAGCAAAGGGGCCAGTGTGGCTGGATCAAGTGAGAGGGAGCGAGCATGAGGAGATGAAATCAGAGATGTAAGGAGCGGTGGAGCCAGCAGATTTTACAGGCCTTCTGGTCAATAAAAGGACTTTGATTTTCCTTTTTTGAAAGTGAAAAGCCATGAACAGAGGACTAAGTGACATAATCTGACTTAGGTTTTAACAGGATAATTTCAGCTGCCATATTGAGAACAGACTAAAGGAGCAAGGATGGAACCTGGGAAACTGACTAGGAGACTCTAGCAATAATCCAGGCAAGAGATCATGATGGTTTAGCCTAGGATGGTACCGGCGGAGGTGGTGAGAAATGGTGGGATGCTGGGTGTATTTTAAAGTCAGTGCTGGCAGGTCAGGTGTGGAGTGTAAGCGATGGGGAGGAGTCCACAGAGGCTAAAGACTGACCCGAGCCAAAGGGAAAGTGGGGAAAGCTTGGTGCTTTTTTCTATTTGTGTGCTCCTTCATGGACTTCTGCTTTTTACAAATTCTAGTTAATGATTAAAAAGGCAAAAGAAATGCCATTTATTCCTGTTGCTTTTATTGCAATCTGCTTATGATAAAGTATGTTTGTGATGAGTATTTACTGATCATGTGTTTAAGAGAGAAAGGAGTCAAAGGAGGTGAAATAACATTTGTCAGTAGGAGACACTTTCTCTACTCTGCATACGTAAGCAGGATTTTCGGCCGAGAGAATTTTTTAGCTTTCAGGGTTTACGGTATGAAATAGTCTGAACTTCAAAACATTTGTCACATTAAACTTCTTTGGTTTCTGGGGTTATTTGCATTGCTTTAGAATTCACTTCTTTGTGCTGGGTAAGCCTCAGACTATACTTCCTTTTTAACTGTCAAGTGTTTCCTGCCAGTTAAATTGGTTACCAGATAGTTTAACAAGGAAGCTAAGTTGCTTCATTAACAGCTATGTGGATAAATCAACATTTAAATGACATGAAAAGATGGTTTCTGTGAAGCTGAGAAAGGCCCCCAGCTCCTCTGAGCCTTTCGCTGACCTGCGTGCAGAGCGCGCTGTGTCTCTCCTTCATTTGGAGGAAGTGTATCTAAACGTGATGGATACACTGGCGCCTACTTGTTCTTGTGACAAATGGCCAGATGCCAGTATTAATTAACTCAAATTTAATCACAAAGTTACCCTTTCCAAAATTTCTAAGATCTCATTCCATTTAGTTTGCTTAGATGTGAATCTTCTTTCAAAAAGATGTTTCCTCAAAACAATTTCATTGCAAGTATAGTGCAATATTCGATTAAGAACTCTGGTATGAGACTACCTGGGTTCCACCCCCAACTCCAGCACTTATTAGCTTTTTACCCTTGGGAGAGTTACTTACCCTCCTGAAGTCTCACCTGGAAAATAGGGATGGTGATAGTGCCTACTTCATGGGGTTGTTACGAGGATGAAATGCAATCCTCCATGTAAAACAGTTAGCATCCACCGCTTGGCACACAGTAAGCAACCTATTGGTGTTGGCTGTTGTGAAAGGCAGAGCTGGGAAAATGCCGCCTTCGTGTTTAGCCTTTTGGTGGGAATATAGAACACCAGGAGATTCGTGAGTTCAGTGGGAATCTTTGCAGCCTTTGCTGCGTGCATCACATTGGACCAGCTAATGACCGGCATGTACTCTCATGGGCTCAACACTTAGAGACGCAGTGCTCTAAATACACACAGGCTGAATATTAACTATGCCAGATGACACGGCCCCTCAGTTTGAGTGATGTCTTCTTGTGTTGGCTTTTGGTGTTTACATAGGTACATCTACTTAAGAAGTTCAAGGTATTCTGTCTGCATCAGCCTTACCTATTAAACTGGAGGAAGAAGATGCAGAAAACTTGAGGGAATGGACACCATGAATGTTATTTCTCCTTACTTTGAAACATGAAGGCTAGCAACGGGATGGTGAAGGTGTTCAAAGAGGGTGAAGCCACTGGGTATAGATGAGGGAACGTCCGTATAGAGGCGGAAGTAGCTATATTCTGTGTTATCAGGATCACTGGGCTGAAGTAACGGGAGGCGGTTTGGTTCAATGGAAGGAAGAAGTTCTCCAAAGTTAGAGCCTAAGGATGGACCGAGATGCCCTGGAAACATGGCCGCCCCCTCTTCTCTAGAGCGAGGCCAGAGTGAGGGATAAGATTTCCACTCTTAAGACTATTTGAAGTTATTAGAGAAATTTATTGAAATTAATTAGTAGAAAAAAATTTTTTCCATTCTTCTTTTAGCCTGTATTTCATTTTAAAAATAAAAATAAGAGAAAGAACTTTGTGCTTAACTGAAAATGATCATGCTGCATAACAAGATATTATAGTGGAAGTTTCCCCAGGGCCCTCAGATATAAGAGATGCTGTGCACGGCAGTGAGATTCCAGATTAAAATACAGACTTACAAAGAAAATATTAGGCAGGAGTGTGCCTGGTGTGTTCAAAGAATAGCAAACCACTTCCACAATTCTTGAATCCCTGAGTCAAGTCCAGGCTGTTAGAGGGTCAGAGAATGGCAAGGAGAGAGGGTTTTGTGAGGAGGAATTCTGGAGTGCTGCGGGTCATGGCATGCGTGCTTGGAGCAGGTGGAGGAGAAGGCCCCTGCCTCCTGCCCTCCAGCCTTGTGAGCAGAGTTTCAAAGTGGCTTCTTAGAGGATTTGGTATGAGGTGCCTGCATGAGGACGGATGGGAGGTCAGAGTGGATTGGGGTCTGACCCCCTCCCACGATATCTGGAGGGTGAGAGATGGGCTGACAAACTGCCTTGGCAAAGAACCAGGAAGTTTGCTGCCACACTCCCAAAGGCAATGGTGTGAGTGTTCCCCATGGACGAGAGCAGGCCAGGAGCAAGGGAGAGCTGGATGAGGTCGTCTTGGGGCCTCCTCAAGGGTGCAAACGAACCCTTGTAGCTACAAGCTGGAGGTAGACAGCTTCGAGGGGGTGCAGAATGAGTGATAGTTAACTCCTAGAACAGGAATGAGTTGGCATGAATCCAGGACTGCAGGCAAGTTGTCCCCATTGATAGGAATCTTCACATATCCTGTGGAAGTTTCCTTCTCGGGGCCTACCTGGCTCTGAGAGTGAGAAGCCAGAATACACTGCTACCAAATCCAGCAAAAACTTCCTTCTGCTCTTTTTCTGCTCCATCCTTGCACTCTAACCCCAGGGGGCCAGCACCCAACTGGGAGAGGAAGAGGAAGGAAAGAAGCCAACCACAATGGCTTCCCCAGAGGAAGGTGATCCTCCGGAAACAGGCCCCAGGTTGGAAAGGAGAGGAGATTGAGCTCTAAGTTGAGATTGGAATTTGTTGTTCCAAGGGATGGAATATTCGTTTTTGTAATAAAGTGGTTTGGGTAACTTAAGGGGAGCATGGGACTATTCCTAAAAGGAAGCAGAACGTCACAGGACCTGCTAAGTCTTCAGCCAGTGGCAGTGGAAAAACATCTTTCATTAAAAAAATGTAAAGGGTAGTAGGAGACAAAGAGAAAGAGGCAATTTGATGATACGTCGTACGCAATGCCAATTGAACATAATTGGTTACAGTTAAGTGCTCTCATATCAAAAATTTAAATTCTTTTGATAATAATACAACCGTGGTGGAAACTACAACCCAGATCTAACCCATGTCATGCTAGGATTCTACCATCAGACATTCACACTCCAAAAGAGAAGAAACGCCTCTGTCATTTTCAGGTCCTGTGGTTCATTTCTGGCTCAGGGTATATCACATGGCTTCATTGAGCCAGCCAAGCAGAGAAGAGTACGAGCGCTTGGACAGAGACTGACAGAAGGAAACAGCTCCAAGGAACAAGATGCGGAAATTGCTTTGGAGAAATGTGTTAAAATTAGGGGTTTGGGTGCAGGCAGAGACTGGAGCTCAGCAATATTTTTGGCATAAGCAGAAACAACAATGTACCTAAAGAACTATTTCTTTATACCACAGTTGCATCTCTAACCTAAGACAATTTGTAGATTTATCTTCTATTGTTAGCACTTAAAGGCATATGAAGGCCCGTTTGACAGTCTGAAGAACACGTAGAATAGCAGTAGCCATTTTGCTCGTTGAGGTAACTGCGTTCTCCCTCCCAACCAGGACTATTGCTATATTTGGCATATGTGTATTCTACATGAGTTTTTTTAAAACTTCAATACAATTTTAAATTTCTCTTTGGAAAACCTTGACTTACTCTTTCAATATTATACTTCAAAATTTTACTCTTTCCCCACACATTCAACGGATTCATGTTTATAACACCGGAAAAAAAATCCCTGATGTCTTTGGTATTAGAATATCATTTAATAAGCTTTAGAACTTTTTAATTTCTAAGTTTTCATTCTTTTTAAGATTTCCAAACTAAGTGGGTAGGAGAAAGACCAGAAAATAAATTTCTCTCTTTCATCCTATGTTTTAGATGTCCTGTCACTGAAGTATATGCATTCCCATCGTACTTAGTGCTTCCAAATATATTGATAATTATTTCTTTTTCCAGATATTAGCCAATGACACTAGTCACCTGTGTGTACGTTCAGGAGCCTCTCCTCTGTTTCTGTCGCGTTTTGGATCTCTTTATTGTCATCCCTTCAAGTCTATATTGTTTTAAAGACCTGACTAAAGCAGGTCTTGCGGTGCTATATCTGATGAAAGACGACATAAGGTAGACACCACTGGAGGCTGAAAACTGTCCCAAGGACTCTATAGACCCATATTGTTCTCTTTCTTCCATGTATAAGGCCAATGGGGAGACACAGACATGTACTATAGAAGACAAAAGCTAAATTTCTTCTTATCTTACTGAATGCTAATATTGCTCACAGTTTAGAAAACTCCCTATTGGTCCTGTCAAGATAGGTAAAGATTCTCTTCTCTAGAATGACCTTCTGTGATTGGCTAGCTTGGACTGCAGAGCTAAAAATCGTACTGGATTGTGTGCTTGTTGAGGATGGGGACTTTGTCTGGATCATCTTTGTATCTTTAGCTCATAGAAGAGAGCCTGGAAATATTAGATGTTCAATAAATTTTTTGTTAAATGAATCAATGAAACCTATGCATAAATAATGTGGAATAGAAATTAATCCTTAAAGAGTGACTAAAAGTCAGGCTTTTTTTTCCCCTCCCTGACTATACAGTGAAGAGGACTTGTTATTAGATCTAGATTAAGAGAAGAAGATTAATGAAAATGAGTTTTTGTTAGGATTCAACCATTATCACTAAAGTGTTAATGATTGAAAAGAGAGAAGCAAGAGCCATTATATTGATCCCCTTATTCTTTATACTCAAACCAAGAATGAACCACTGACCTTCTTTGTATGCCTAATGGCAAAAACAAAAACAAAATATTTAAATCTGAGATTTTTTTTTTTTTAAGATTGGCACCTGAGCTAACATCTGTTGCCAATCTTTTTTTTTCCTTCTTCTTCTCCCCAAAACCCCCCAGTACATAATTGTATATTCTAGTTGTAGGTCCTTCTGGCTCTGCTATGTGGGACACTGCCTCAGCATGGCCTGGTGAGCGGAGTATAGGTCCACACCCAGGATCCAAACCAGCGAAACCCTGGGCCGCTGAAGCAGAGTGTGTGAACTCAGCTACTTGGCCACAGGGCCAGCCCTTGAATCTGAGATATTTTGTCCAAATCTAGATGTTGCTATTCACTTTACATTTAAGAACTTGATTAAGAAAGAAAAGCCGTTGAAACCGTTTCTGAAATTTGAACACATTTTTAAGCACGGCAATGCATTTTGTTCATGAAACATGTTATGGTACTTTCCTATCATTTCCCTTAGGTGTATGTACATTTGCTACTTTTTCCAGGAGTCTGTCTAAGAGAATCTCATGCCGATGGGAACGTGCGGGGGAGTAGAGTACTATAGATAACCAGTCTGCAGGCTCCCTGGAAACACAGAAGGGGGGAAAGGAGAGAATACAAGAGCTTTCAAGAAATTATATGTGTGCATATTAGATAAACCGAACATTCAGCATACACAAGGGAATGCTGCAGGGACACACACTCTCAAAGACATAGGAGTGGAGTACACAGAAAAGGAGGCAAATGCAAATGGAACAAGCGGCCCGAGCGTTTCCTTCAGAGACATGGACAATTCAGCACACTTAGGAAATGAAGATCTATGTGGATCTTCCCAATACACAAATAGCATTTGAGAGGAAAAGGGCCATCCACTCCATCACCAGTAACATTAAATATATCTAAGTAGCTTTTGTTTGTTTTTGCTACATTCGATGGACCAAAAAAGGTAACAGATTAAATGTCACTTGGGAAAAGTACAAAGCCCAGTAGCTTATGGTCTGTTTCTGGAGTTATCAATACATTTTGTCTTTATTTTGTACCAGGAAAAGAGGAATGAGGGTGGGCTGTGGATATAGATATGAATATATGGAAGACAAAGAGGAAGTGAGGGTGGCACCCAGTGATGACAGGACACCTGCCATGGTGGATATGCCTAAGAGAGGTAGTAGCAATTGGCGCTATGGGCTCAGAGAAGGACAGTAACAAGGAGGTCCTAAGTGAGGGCCCAGTCCCATACCAGGGCTAATAATACACCAGGTAAAGGCAGCCTGTCCTGGCTTTAGAACTAGGCATTGTGGGATTTGAATTTTACAGTACTTGGTAATGGTGTCAGGTATACTTTGGCATAACAGTCAGTCAGTATAAATGAAAATGAATGAGATATATTAACATTTTCATTGTTTCTAGGAGAGTGGACACTCCCTTTCTCTTCCTGGAAGACCAATTCCACCTGCCATCTCTACAACGTCTCCTTGGGTATACCAGCCTGCTTATAGCTACTCTAGCAAACCAACTGATGGGCTAGAGAAAGCCAACAAGAGACTAACTCCTTGGGAAGCAGCAGCAAATTCTCCTCTTGGTCTAGTGGATGATGCTTTTAGATCCAGAAACATCCAGGAATCCATTGTGGCAAATGTGGTCTCAGCAGCTCGGAGGAAGGTGCTTCCAGGGCCCTCGGAGGAGTGGAATAAGAGACTGTCCTATGTTCCTCAAACCCAGAAGGCCAATACGGGCTCATCTGGAAGGCAGGAGTATAATGTTGCATCCTTACCCAATAATAGTATGCCCACCAACTCCCAATATGGTTCACAGTTGTCATATGCATATTATAGGCAGCCTTCCAGAAATGATTCTGAAATAATGTCCATGGAGACCAGATCTGATTACTGTCTTCCAGTGGCCAGTTGCAACTATAATCCACACCCAAGGGGATGGAGACGCCAAACATGAAAGTTAGAAGAACTGATTGTGTGCTACCTATAGTAATAGTTTTTAAAAGCGTTCCCTTGAAGGGTTTTTGACTTTTGCAATAGATTTAGATTTACCTTTGATCTTGGCTTGTTCTCGTAGGTCACTTATCTGAGTGTGTGTGTGCGCATGCGTGTTTATGCACACGTGAGGGTGAATCACATCCTTTTCTGCTGATCCATAGAGGATTTCTTTGAAGAAAGAATTTATTTTCTACTTTGATGTACGGGCACTTATATGTAATTCGTAATCTTAATTCCATTTATTTCATTAATATGAGGTAGTCTAGGCAACTAAACTGTGCTCAATTAAAATGAAATTAAGTATTTTCTTCTGTGTGCCTTAGCCCAGGAAGGAATTAATGAAATACGATATGCCAAGTGTCATTAGCAATAACAGGAAGAAATATAACATTGGAGAAGTTTTCAAAGGGAGAATGCCAGTGAATAATAATTATATAAAAAAGGATTTCTTTGGTGTTGTTTTAAACATTTCTCTGAAATATTTTTTAAAATCTAGTAAAATTCAGATTTGTTTTTTAGAATTGAAATACAGTATAAGTGTTCTCAGAAAGAAAGAAATATTTGAGAGTAAGACAATTATACGTTTCAGAAGGACTTTTGAAGTAAATGATGTAGTGTGTGGGGAATAGAAAGATTTAGGTATAGGACTTATTTTTAATCTATGTAAAGCCAGCAGCCTGAGACAGGAATAGACTGGATTCAGGTGTCCTCATTTGTCAAATGAGAAGATCAGATTATCTAATCTCTTATATCTTTAACAGCTCTGAGATTCTGAGATTCTTGCATTAGTGGAATGGCTTTTGATACATTTTTCACTTTTGTTGGTCATCATATAAATATCAGATTAAGTTTAGGAGTGGATTAGGTCATTGGTGTCACTACGTGTGTCAGTAAAGGTCCGAAAAGAATTGCCGGGCGGCAGATTTTGTGCTATGTGTTACATGGAGTGAGGATTGATGTGAAGGAAGAAACTATTAATGGATTTAAGGAAGTGGTAGATGGATGTGTGTGTTGTTGTGCACCTGTAGGTCATGACCATTAATTCAGTTATACAAAACACGCCACAGATGCCTCTGCAACAACCCGTGCTTCTTTCAAAAGTCATCATTGGGATGTTCAAAGGAAGTCAAACAGCTGCTTGGTAAATTCCATGACCCTGGCCTTGTTAGCAGGACCATAAGACAATCAGTCAAACACCTGCTCCTTCCTGCCATGCCTACAGAGTATTAAACACAAGGAAATTCAAAGTATTTTACATCATAAGTAAGTATTGAGACTATTTTAAAATGAAAACATCATGAGTATGCAAAGCTTTCTTAGGTTTTTAAATATAATTATTTCGCTTTGTTTTACTTTTTAACTCTTGAATTTATCATTATGATGGTGTCTTTCACAGAATAAAACCTAAAAAAATTTCCAGGGTACAAGTGATCCCTTATTTTGGAAGAAAAGAATAAAAATTTGAAGAAATCACAGTAAGTTCTATTATTGATAGACCCAACTAGATACTAATTGTTTACTTATGAAGAAAAGAAAAACAATATAACTTTCTAAAGTTACATTGTTAAATTATCTTAAATTGATATAGTGTTAATTCTCTCAAATTATAAGATGTGATTATTGACTCCTGAGGGTTTCTGTGAAATCTTAAAAAATAATACCTGGTATATTATTAGTCTGTCGGCAAATTCTCAGGAATCCCTCACATAAAAAATTTCTTTCCTTCAAACTTTGTTATGGTAGTTGAATCATCCCAGATGTCAATGTTTCAAGATATGGGGGATTTGGCAGAAAATACTTAGCCTGATAGAATCAGATCCTATTTCGTTGCTTTCTGTTATAAACACTAGAAGTGATTTCCATTACTCCTAGGATTTGATACACTACAATCCCAGAAGTTGATATACATTATATTATTCACTAAAACTTTCACTAGACTCAAAATAGAGAGAAGCAGGCTATTCTAAACATAAATATTATTATAAAACAGCCATCTCACTCTTTGCATGTACTAGATCAAAATTATTATTTGTACTAAGCTACCTGAATTTATTCTAGACAGCAAGAAAAAGACAAGCTAGGGCAGAAAAGTTGTACATTTTTCACTCAGAAGGAAATGAATGTCTCATATTTTTGTTAGAAATTGATGTTTCAAGAGGTCATGCTTGCAGGTATAATTCTGCAAAGCAAAGCTGCCATTGTCAACTCATCACAAAATGTGCTGTGGGTATTTCTCTCTCATTTATTTGAGGAGTAAAGTTAGATCACTCACATTCAAGCTAATATTTGAGACAGGACATGCCACTCTGAGCTCTGATTCCTATGGGTCATCCCACATCCAGATAACTATTGTTCTCACAAAAATAAAATGAGTTGGTCTCATATTCCAAATACTAGCCTTTTTCAAGAGGAGCTGTTGCTTTGTAAATATGGACCACATGGGTTGTAGGACATATTTGTACTAGTAGCGACCACACAGGTAGAAAGAGTTCCTGGTTTACCATGGATTAAAAAGGATTCTCTAGAAGTACAGTATGCCAGTCACAGGGACACTAATTTGGCACCTTTCCTACATCTTGAGTTGAAATATCATATTATTGCATGTGTGTGAAGTGTCCATTATTAAGATGATTTAAATTTTGTGTAGTATTTTGAGTTTTATAAATGCACAGACTCTAGTCCATTTATCTTTATGTCTCTTTTATGTTTTGGCACCATTATTCACATTGGAAGGGCCACCCTATTAGGACTCACGCATATATATGTATTAACAAACTGAAGCTTAGAGTAAAAAATTATATCAAAGAGGCTCAGTTATTCTAATTAGAGAAGAATTATAGAAATGCTTGTTTTTTAAGAGAAAATAGGTTTTCACACTTGATTTCTAGTCAAAGTAGAAGTATCTACCCTGTCCACACTTTTCTACCAAAGAAAGACTATGTTCTCCTGCTAATTAGATTGACATTTTCACCTGTGTTTACCCCAAAAGACTGTATTTGAAAGATGCATACTGAAAGTCAAAATTGTACTAGTAATAAAAAGTAACCTGAAAATGAACTTAAAGAGCCTTTTCGTTTTTCCTTATAAAAGCATTGTTTTGAATTAGTCTTCACCCCAAAGAATGTTTAATCTTATCTACTACATATTTTTTAATTTTAGTTTCTATAATAGAAGCCTCCAGACGTATCAAAGAATTTCATGCTGATGGCAACATTTTGACTATAACATTTAAAAACTTTAGAAAAAACTTACCTAAAAATATGATCAATTTCACATGTAAGTTAAAAAGTTTAGGATCCAAACATATTTTCATATTATTTTTATTAATTCTTTCCCTTATAGTATATTGAGAATCAGTCCTAAGCACAAACATAGCCAATGGTAATATGACTTGATAATATGTTGGTTGAATTTCTAAAACTACTCAGGACTCACTCAGACAATCTACTATGTTTGTCATTCCAGTACTTCTGGTGACTTGTCCTCTTTAGGCTGCCCGAAACTGACCTCTGTTAAACTGAAGTCTTCATTATAATAAAGCATATTTAAGTAAAATTTTTTTTAAATGACTTTGCCTCTTTCTACATAATATGAAAACTTTCAGCTGAAGTGTGAGCTCCTGGCTCGATTGGTATCGTGCAGCACAGCTTTTTGGCACTTTTTTTCTTTGTAAATTCTGAATAAAATGGCTATTTTTGGCATTCTGGTAAAAAATAATTTTTAAAGGGCCATCACTTGAAACCTTCAAAAATGAGAACTGTTATAAAGATGAAAATGACCTAAGAGATAGTCGCACTACCCTGTCTCAAGATGCTCGTGCTGTAGAAAAAGCACCCTTTTCTCTGAGGAGTTCCTAGCGCTTAGCAGATTATAAATTTCAAAACATACTAAGAGGCAGGCAGTGTTATCTCCGCCTGGAGCCAACCGACAGCTGAGGCAAGGAGAGTTCACTTCCCTGGCTTGTCGGCACGAAGACAGCGACAGAGATGCTTCAAGAATAGCCAGTGTTTCCGTAGTCCACATAATACCAGAAATATTTAGTACATTGTACTCCTTTTTTCTCAGTGGCTTTGGAAAATAACAAGACCTGTGACTTCTCAAATCTAATAGGGCAATATTTTTCACAAAGGGGCATTTCATTATTTACAGCCTTATAAAATGTGATTTTAGATTTCTAGATTTCTAGAAATCCAGAATCCCCAGCTATTTTTATAATATATTTCTAGAAAGGATCTGGCAATCCCCCCTATAAAAAAGCAAGTCATTTTACGAAGAGCACTTAAAGACGAAATGCCCGCAACGCATCTTGCTCTATTTTTTTACTCTCTAAAGTTGTAGCGAAGATTTGCTATATGGTACTTTCTTTCTCCGTGACTTTTCATATGCCTTCCTCCACTCCCACTTCCCCTCAAGACATGAAAACTTCCTTCACCTCTTCAGAATTTCAAGATTTGTTTCCTTCTTGAGGGTCTGAAAAGGCTTTATTAAGTAGGACTGCCTCACCATGATGATTTGCGTGAGTGTGAGGTTTACCTTAAATTACAAAATAAATTATATGGGGTCCATGTAGGCAAAAACACCATCTTATTTAAGCCCTAACTCCCCTTGAAGAATCCTGTCTACACGACTGTGAACATTCAGAAGTAGAGGTAGGATCCTGCTTAGTCTTTCTTCAGCATCCCCATTTTCTAGAAAAAAACTATTCATTTAGACAATAGGGCTGTTGGTGTATTCTGAGGGCTATTTCTTCAACACAATATAGCGCTTGGGTTGGAAAGTAAAGTGTTGTTCTTAAACTAGAGAACACACGCTGCATGGCCCTGCTGCCACTCGGATGGGACAACCATTTCAGAAGCAAGAGAGAAAAGCATGACAGGAGCCGGCAGAAGCTTTGCAGCACCTGTGGCTGGTCCCTGATCTGTCAGGACCAGCCTCATTTCAAGGGGTTTCCTGGGTAGTTTTTCCTGTTGATCCACATGTCATTCATACCACAGCTTTCTGCCAGACAAGTGAATAGAACAGAGAAGAAAAATATTTTAAAAAGAAATAGATAAAGAGGACATTTTCATATTTTCCCACAACTTGGTATTATTTGGACCTTTATGCCAGATACATGCCTCTTTGTCCTTGAATTCAGATGCTGTCTCTCTGGTTTCTACCTACAGTAACTACAGCTCTGATTGTTAGAATACAAAATGCCTATAATGTATTGAAGTTCATACTTACTAGAGGGTTGAGAAGAGGAAAAAGAACCATGATTTTGTGATAAAGCAGCCAAAGTTCAACGCTTAGCTAAGCCAAGCCCCATTTCTGGTATGAACTTGATAAAGAAAATAACCAATGAGGGCAGAGCCTCCCGGCCTGCAGTGTTCTCCAGCTGTGGTGTTTAAAAATCTTATTGTCTCTAATGGAGACTCAACCGGGTCTTCCACAATATGTTTGAATAAGCAAAGTATCTGGCTTTCTCATTTTGCATTAAAAGGAAGACAGTGAGAAGTAAACAAGAATTACAGTTCAAGGTCTAAAATGCCATCAAATAGAAAAAAATCAGAGGTGGGAACAAATGCTGTAGATATTTTGCCTGAGGAAGTCTGCAAAAGAATGTGTAACATGTTTTTATTTCACCATTTCCCTGCTATAAAGTTGTTCTTAAAACAAAGCACATTAAAAGAGGGCCATTCCAAGACGAAAGGATAAAAAGGGGGGGGGGGTGTATTTTAGCCATAGGCGTAAAACAAATATTTAAACTTCCATGAAGACATTGATATTTAGGGCACAAATATTTCCATAAAATGTGCGTTGCATTCATTTTCAGAAATCTCCCTCAGGCATTAAATTACTTAACTTAGCATTTTCCCCAAGTTATTATTATTTAAAGTTATCAGTGGTAAGATTTTATTTTAGGCTAAGAAAACTGGGGCTTCCGTGAAGACATCAGATTGAAAGCTCAGTAGGTAATGCTCATCCTGACTTTTGATTTCTCTGACAAAGGGAAACATAAAGTTTTATCTGCATGAGCAGTCAGCAGGTTTAATAACATTGAAGGACATTACTGTTCCTGTGCTAGACTTGTTTTCTTGGCACAATGAATACACCTAGAATTGGATTTAAAGTGACAGCAAACTCAAATCCTCTCTCTGAATGGAAAGCCAATATAAATGGACACACCATAGACTATGGCTACAGACTCTTTGTAGAGTTTAAGAATGAAACCTGAGGAAGGAGAATGGAATGTCACAATTCATGGACACTTAGTTATTTCTCTAGAATGTACTACTTCTGACAAGGGCACCTAAAGCTCTTCTGTTGGCAGCTCCAGGAACCACCGTCAGGAGGAGATGGATGCATCCGTGCATCAGTCAGTCAGCAATCCTTTATCATTTCCCTACTCAGTGCCATACACAGTGTTCCATGCCAGGAATAAACTAGTGAATAACTGTGGCCTCTGTCTTCAGGGAGCTGGTAGTTGTAAGAGAGGGTACAAGAACAATGATAGGATCATACACAGAGTATTATGAGAACAGCAAAAAAAATCCAACCTTAAGGTGTGAGGATTGGTACCTGGAGATGGAAAGGTCCTCACTGACATCTTTCTGGAAGAATTTATGGCAGAGTTGAGTCTTAAGGGCTGAGTAGGAGTAGCTGGTATAGTTGAGTACAGCCAAAAGGGAGGCCATTCCAGACCAAGGGAACAGCACAGTGTTGATAAACTCAGGCAGTTCTGTGTTATTACTGGATAATAAGGTGGGAGTCAGAAAGCAGGGGATTTTATCCTACAGGGAAGTGTAAGTTTTTTTCTGTAAAAGGCCTGGTGGTAAATGCTTTAGGCTTAGACAACCACGTGGCTTCAACTCAGCCCTGCAAAAGTGGCCATGATATGAAAATGAATGAGCGTGGCTGAGTAAAACTTTGTTTATGGACACTGTAATTGGAATTTCATATAATCTTCAAAAGCCATGAAGTATTATTCTTTAAAAAATTTTTTCAACTACTTACAAATGTAGAACCCATTTGTAGCTCACTGTCTGTACCAAAACAGGCGGTAATGGCCGTTGTTTGCCCATTCCTGCTGCTGGGCAACAAGGGAGAGCCATTAAAGGGTTTTAAACAAGGAATTGGCATGAACTAGCCCTCTTAGCAGGAGGTTCTTTCTGGCAGCACTGGCAAAGACAGACCTGAGAGAGCAGGACAAGAGCAAGGGAGGACACGGAGCTGTCATATCTTTCCACGTGAAAAGGCAGGCACGGTTTGCTTCCTCAAACACTTCGTCATAAATAAATCAGTCAACACTAGAGTGTCCCCAAAGTGCCCCTCCCTCCCCCCTTACTGCCCCCCCTTTCTCTGCCACTTTGCCTTCCCTTCCCAACACACTCTCCTCCTCATCTCAGCGCTCCCATCCCAGTCACACGCCATGGCTGCCAGCTGGCCTCCTCCTTATGACTCTTTCAGGAGAACTGAGAACAGGGAATGATATGGAACGAGAGACCCCGCAGCCCCACCGCTGTAATTTCTGGGAAGACGGTGATGACTGAGTGACCATTAGGAGGACCAAATCTTCCTCAAGCCATCAATGCACGTCACAGAGATGGTGACAATCTTTGGAACATTTATCTTCCAGTTGGCAGGGATAACAGTCTTTTTTTTTTTAAATTTGCATTTGGCAGATGATATGATGCCATCTCAGGAAACTGAAATGATTAGCTTCTTTTCCTGCAGCTTAATCTAAGTCTTTATCCTTTGTTAAATAATCTCGATTCCAAAGCATTGACAATTAAATAGGCCACAAAAATGCATTGGAGCCAAAAATTATTTTTAAAAGATTAAGTACTAAAATAGGAGTGTCACTGGTAGGTTTTTTTAAAACTCACGGACTATTAAAATTAGAAGGGGACCTGGAGATCATATAATAAAATACAGGAGGGATTTTAAAAGCCAAAACGAGCACCATATTTTCTTTCCTTTCAGTTTGTGTTCTTTCTTCAAAGCTTACAGAGCTTTTAAAGTCAACATCCGCTAGATTAAGATGGCAGCATTACCCTACCTCTGGTACAATGCCATTTTCAAACATTATTGTTGCTGTACCGTTGATTCCATTTTAAGCTCTTAAGGTGCTTGCTGTATACAGACCTGAGCCAATGTTATGTTGTTCCAGACATGGGCTATGTTAACATCCACCCTCCCTTCCTGTTTTACAGACAGAGGTGATGTCATTGGCAATTGCTGGGATAGTTTTATGTGGCACTATATCATTATCTCCATTCTGAAGTCCTCCCAGAATGGAGAAACGTAAAATGAAGAAGAATATTATAATGGAAGATGTATTATAATGTGTGCTTCTAAAAGAGTAAGTAGAAAAAGCCAGAGCTGACTACAATAGTAACTCATTCTAACTACAGCACGTCTGTAATCTGGAAACTGCCAGTCTGTTATACTCACACAGATAGTTCAAGCTCAGGAATGCTGTGAAAATCTTTCAGCAAGATGATATGTGAAAAATTATGACACACACAAATTCAGAAACATATAATTTTTATGGGTTTTCAAAACCAGAAAAAAAATTGGAAAGAGTATCACAAAAACCAGGCAATTCTGCCACATACGCTTCTGACCGACTCTGATTTCATCACATGTGTCACTCCAAAGGAAGCTTCCTAAACATGGCAAGGTGAAGATTCGCACTGGAGACATAGCTGTTGCCTATCAATTTTCATAGAATTAATAAAAATCTTGCTCAAATAGTCAAGGAAAAAAACTTAAGTAGAGATTTATTTGGCATAATTTTACCTGAACTACTATTCTCTTTTTTTACATTCATCCAGTCATTCATCAGGAAGGTATTAAGTACTTTTTAGGTGTTAAGTACTCTACTAGGTAGAAAGATGATGCTGATGGTGATGCTGATGGTGATGATGATGGTGACAGTGATGATAGCCACCCTTTATAGACACTCGCAACGTACCAAACCCTGCATTAAATACTTCAACTCTATTGTTTCATTTAACCCCCTTAACTTTTTGAAGTTGGTACTGTGAATATCCCCCATTTTACAGATGAAGAAACTGAGGCATAGAATGCATAAATATCTGACATGGGCATACTACTGGAAAATGGTAAATCTGGGATTTGAATTTGGGCTTTTCTGTTCCACAGTCCATTCCATATACACTTATCTATATATACATGATAAAAAACAAAAAAAAGATGTAGATGGCGTGGCCTCTTCATGATTGGGAAACCAGATAGATAAACTTACAATGAAAGAAAACTTCTAAGGCACATATGGGATCATCATGCTGAGAGAGATCATAGAGATTATCTAATCAAAACTCTCATTTTACAGAGAGTAAATTGAGACCTAGCTAGGACAAATGCCCAAGGTCACCCAATGACGTGCAGAAGCACTTTTCTCCTCTCCTTGTGCTGCTTCCCAGGTGCAGGCTCATTTGCTCCCCGGACTATTGAAGCAGCATTGCATCACTTCTCTCTGCCTCCAGTGCCATTCTTTTTTTTCCCATCACACCTATATTTCTAAACTCAGATATGTGCATGTTGAACTACTTAAACTTTTAAAACTGGTTTTTTCTTCCTTTTTCCTGAAGGCCCAGCTCTGCCTCATCAAGCACCAATCTATCCTTCCAGTTCCAGTTCCCACCATGACACCAGCTGGTCAATAATCCGTGTCCACAATCCTGCCATTCACCCTCCCTTCCTAATGTGTTTGAGCATGCTCTCCTTCTATCTAAAATGCCCTCTCCTTTCCTGGCCTGTGAACCTATGCATCCTTCTAGAAGCAGCTCAAACATCGCTCATTAAAGCATTTCACTCTCCAAACTGTCATCACTCCCTTTTCTGCATTTCCAGGATACTTCATTTCTACTCAATATGCAAGACAATGACTTGCTCACCTTTTGTTCTACCACCTAATGAATCACATGGATGACTCATGGTAGGTCTTCAATGCACACTTGTTGAATGAATGAATGAATAACTGAGAGTACTATGGTTTCTTGATCTCCAAGTCAATTTTTGCCACAATAGGCTCCATTCAGTCTTTCAGTTTTTCCAATAAATACGTATTGTATTTCTACTTTACGCCAGGTACTCTGCTAGGCACAAGGGTTACAGTGGAGAAAAAGGTAGATAATGTTCCTGATCTCATGGAGCTACTTTCAGCAAGAAATGCAAATAACAGAAATAACAAACAAATAATAAGTGCCAAGAAAGTAATCAACAGCCAATAAAAGAGGGAGTAACTGAGGAAGGCCATCTTAGAAAGAGGGGTCAGAAAAACCTTCTCCAAGCACTTGATGTTTTAAAGAAGATCTCAAGAGTAAGGGGTCCAGCCTTGTAAACAGATGGGGGAGAGCATTTCAGGCAGAGAGAACAGCCAGGCTTGTAGACAAGAAAGGGCTATGATCAAGGAGAGAAAGAGGCCTATGTGGCTACAGCCACGGTAGTTGAGAGGGAAAAGTTGGGCGACTATGGTTGGAGAGGTCGGCTCCTGAATGCTTTGCCTGCTTCGTAGGCTGTAATAAGGAATTTGAATTTTCTCCTAAAGGCCAAGGGAAGCAATAGAAGGGTTCCTAGCTGAGAGTAAGCTGATCTGACCTGTGCATTTAAAAATGAGGGAAATGGATTGAAGCAGGGCAAGGTTAAAGGCAGGAAGAGCAGCTGAGAAGCTCTTGCAGAAGTCCAGGCAAACGACGGTCAACTGGAGCCACCAAGACGGAAGAAACACACAGACTTCCATCCTATTTGGGAGATAAACTCACCAGGCCTTGGAAATGTGCTGGACATGGGCTGTACAAGAACAGGAGGTGTTACCATTTATTTTTAGATTTTATGATCTGAACCAGTGGATGGATGGCATGTTTTACTGGGAGGAGGAAGACTACAGTGAGAAATGAACTTAGGAGGGGAAATTAAAAGCTCCATGCTGGGCATATTGAACTGATATTAAGTATGGACCTTTTAGGTTTTCTCACGGAAAACTACTCTTAAAAGAGCCACTAGATAACAATAATAATAGCTAATAATCACTAGGGTTGTTTCCCATGTGTCAGCCTTTCTTCACATATTCAGTTATGTCAGCCCCTACAATCACTACAAGGAACTTGTCCTGGGATCTCCTTTCTACAGACGAGGAAAGTAAGGTACAGAACGATCAGGTTACCTCCCCAAGATCTCGCATTTCTAAGTGGCAGATTCAGGATTCAAATCTAGGCTGTCTGACTCCAGAGCCTGGCCTTTTAATCTCTGTATCTAAAAGTGAATGACCTGGTGCCAGGAAAGTAATTAAATCTTGCTTATTGTTAAATAAAACCAACAGGAATCAAACACGGGTCTCCATACATTGCATGACAGGATTTATTAAACACTGATTTTAATGAAAGACAATTCTGTTG
Organism: Equus caballus; assembly: GCF_041296265.1. NCBI lineage: Eukaryota > Metazoa > Chordata > Mammalia > Perissodactyla > Equidae > Equus > Equus caballus. The sequence goes on along the minus strand of NC_091685.1, from coordinate 114,280,912 downwards.
CTGAAATAAAATAACTTCCTATCATGGCTGCCACTGTAGAAATCACACTATGTCCTGGACACCAAGCAGAGATTATTGCTCAGCAATGACGTCTCCCAGGGGAATGAACTGGGTCCCCCTTTAGCTTTCTTGCCTAGAGGCAGTCACCTGCAGACACCACTTCCATCCACAGTCACCGCTCCAGAAAAGACTTATTGACCGCCTATAAGGAGCCAGGCACCGGAGCAAGCATAGAACTAAGACTGCCTGCTTTCACAGAGCTTCTGACTAGAGAGGGAGACGAAAAAATAAAGCACCAATGGAAATAAACTGCAATGTGTGCTGAACGCAGTACACCCGGCCGGGGCACCCAACCTTCCATGGTGGAAATTACATTTGAGCTGAGACCTGCAAAGGCTGGCAGGATTGAACCAGGAGGCAGCTCAATGTTTCTCAGCCAGAGAAGAGAAGAAACTTATAGAGCACTTTGTAAGTGACACGGGAGCTTTTATGCCATTTGACACAGGTAGTAATTTTCCAAAACTGCCAAAGGAGCAAATATGAAATCGCCTTTGCCTGTTCTTAATGTCAATGCTCCATCCCCAGCCACCCGCTCTTCTCTCTCTGAAGGCTCTCCCTGGGTAATCTAACTGACAGCCTCCTAAATCCTCACACTTACATGGTGGTGACAGATAATCCATCTCCAAACCTGACTCCAGTGAGCTCTTGGGCTCCAGCCCTGAGTCTGTTTACTCCCTGGACGTCCCACTGGAGTGATCCCCAACACCGTGCATCCAACACTTGCAGAAGAGACTTTCCTCCCTTTCCCCCCCATAGCTTGCTCCTTCTCCTACGTTCTCCACAAAGCGCCTCCTACCACTCCCCATCCACCCAACCGTCTAAGCCAGGACTGGAAGCACCTGCCTTGTTTTCTCCCTCACCCTAACCCCTACCCAACCCATCAGTCATCAAACCCTGTGAACACCCCATTCTCACCATCTCTCCTTATCTGCCTGGCCCTACCACCGCCGTCATCACAGCATTTGATCAGGCCTTCATGGCCTTTCACTCACACAATTGCAATAGGGTCCTGAGTGTCTTGCTGCCTCATCCCCAATCTGTTCTTCATGCAGGTGCCAGAATAAAATTACAAAAAGGCACTGCATGTTATTCCCTTTAAAGCCATCAATGGCTCCCATGGTTCACAGACTAAAGTCCAAACTCCTGTGAAGCCCTCAGTATTTCACCTTTTTCTGCCTCTCAGCCTTACCTCTTGCTAAGAACCCCTCTTCATCTTGTGCTCCATACCCTGCCGATACCAAACTGCTTACAATTCCATGAAATCCTTATGTGGTTTCACACCTCCATGCTTCAGCTCCACTGCTCTCTCTGCCTGAAATGCCTTTCAACACCATCCCCACACCTTTACTCATCTTTCCAGTAGAGATCAACTTGTCTCTGAAGCTTTTCGTGATCACTATGCCTCTGCCCCAAATAGAACTGACCTTTTCCTCCTCTGTGTCTCCACTACTTCCAGGACAGACTTGTTCCACAGCACGTTGGTTAGAGTGAGCCCATCAGTCTTGCACAACGCCTGCCTATCTGATTGTTTCATCGACACCAACACCATTCATGGACCAATGTTTATTGTCCACAATGAGTAGGTCCTGCGGCGAAATGATGGAGAGGTGGAAAAGGCAAACAAAAAACAATCCTTGCCCTCATAAATTATTTACTGTCACAAAAGAAAACCTTTCAGTCCAAAAGTCAAAAGCCCTCCCAGGATAGACCCTGAAGCTAATACAGTTTAAGAGAGCTTAACGTAGTTTAAGGGGTCTGATTTATAGAGGGCTCTTCTGAAGTCCTGTGCTAATTTTGTATTTTTAATTTCAGGTCTTTTTTCTGAAAGGGAGTCCCTTTGTATGTATTTCAGGCCCCACAAAACCTGCACCCACTTCTCATTCCAGGGATTAGATCATTGTCTGTGGTCAAGGATTTTTGTAAACAAAGCTTCAAGAAAAGTCAATAGTGACTCAGGGAGGGTTGGCTGGTGGTGGCACCTGCTTCTTCCTGGGCTGGCCTGACTGAGTGTTGAGTGGAAGTGGCTCAGGGCCACCCCTTAGTGCTCCCCTGGAATATAGAGGGGGTTGGCTGGCCTCTGGCCGAGAGTCTTCTGTTCTCTCTCTCATCTCCTCCTACCCACAATCCCTAAAAGAGAAGTGATTTAGAAAACAAGGAAAGAAAAAGAAGAGAATACTTCAAAGAGAGCAGAATACCATGGTTCTGAGCTACTAACAGAAAATGCATCATACTGTCTCCCTAATGCCATGAAGTTCACACCGATCCTGTCACATGACTGCAATTTCAGGGCAAAACCTGTTTGCTGTGGTTGGGAAATGAGGGGAAGAGGGAAGTTAGAAGCATGAGGAAAAGGGAGGAAGGACCTGTGACAAAGGCCAAGAACGTGACTAACAGTTCTTCCTCGTGTCACTTGTGGCCTCCCCGGGCACAAAGAGGGAATAATGGGCTGGGATCCTGTCATCAACATTCCTTCTCCCTACCCCACCCTCCCTCTGCATTTCCTTCAGAATCAAGTCAGGCGGGGCACAGTAGCGCTCTTGGTAAAGGCAGAAAGAGGAATGCGTGGACCGGCAGTGTGGGTGGGCGGGGCTGGGGGCGGGGTCTGAGTCCAGTTTCTGGTTCTGGCTTGGACAGGTTTCAGATCTTCTGAGGCCCCAAGCACAGAAATGACCATGAGGCCACCACTGCTCCCATTACATAATTCAAATAAGACTAATATTTTTAAATGAGACATAACTTCCCTGCATGCTGAAATTAGGATAACTGTTTTTCTGGATTTTGTGATTTTTATGTTTGGACAAGCTGGTCAGAATTGAACCTCTCTCTCTGCCCCATCCGGATCTATGCTTGGTTTGCCTACCTACCACCACCCAGCGCTTATTGATGGTAGGACCTTGGGAGAGTCCCTTACCACTCTGGGGCTGGTCGCTCATCTGTAACGCTGGTGTGTCATGTTCCTTTAATCCCCATGATTCTCTCAGAGATCATTCTCTTTCATCTTTCAAAACAAAACAATGTAAAATACTTCCACTCTGCCTTGTACATCCTCCTGACTTGCACAGAATAGACAATCCCAGTCTGCGTGAGAGACAATATCCTACGTATTCAGTAATATATCTGATTTTACTCATTCTACAAATATTCACCATATACCTACCATTTAACAGCTGCTGAGTGTACAGTGGTGAGCAAAGCAGGTAAACTCCTAGCCTTGTCCAGTTTACTTCCATGGAGCTTGTAATCTATTGAATACAGTGATGGAAACTGGGATCAGCCCAGGTGTCCATTTCCAGAACCTACTCTCTTACTCACAATCCAGTATGGTGGTGAAGATCCTGACTCTGCAGTCAGGTGGCCTGGGTTCAAAACCCAGTTCTGTCACTGCCTTGCTTCCTTCAAGGTCACTTCCTGTGTGACCTTGAGCAAGTTTCTTAACCTCTCTGTTCTGCTATCTCCTCATCTTTAAAACCAGGCTAACAAAAGCAAGTCCACATGCCCGAGCTGCATCTCTTGACATACTTGTTATTGGCATGACTATTCTACTGCCAGACCTTGTGCTGCCGCTCAGGACAGGAGGCTGTGGGCTTGCTCCAGAGCTCTTGCCTGCTTTTGGCCAAAGAAGGAAGGATGACTGTCTCCCCAGTTTGTGTCTTACGCCGGCATCTGTGTTAAGCACCACTACTCTAACGTCATACTGAGTTTGTAGAGAAAACAGCCTTTTGAGTTTTCACTCAAGGCCCAGTCTATCTTCATCACCCTCCCCTCTATGGCTAAAAAGTATCCTTGGGGGCTTATATTAGGAGATCATGTGTAAATGTAACCCAGGTTTCACCTGTCCCCTCATCCTTCTCTTCGAGCTCCGTATCATCCCTTCCCCCAAAAATGAATTCACTTCACAAAAAAACATTGCAGAGAAATGTGTACTTTACACAAGATTCACGGAAACTAAGGAAAAGAGGGTTAGCAGCACCTACTCTACAGCTGACCGTGTGACCGTTGCTCGTCTCCAGATCCCCCTTTCCTACCCAGTTGCCAGCACAGGTGCCATTCCTGCCCCTCCCGGCAGCGCCCTGCCCCTCTGTTCCTCTCCTCCCATTACCAGTGTCCACTCTCCCTAGAATCATAAATTGCAAATTGCAAAAGGTACAAAGGGGCGGTTATAAATACCAGCAAAAATTTCTGTCACATGAGATGCCACTTCATATTCAAAAACCCCACCAGCCCGTCACCACCAAAGCGTTGTCATTGGGTGGAATTAGTCTACCATCTGCCTCTGCCTTCAGGATCAGTCCTGCACTAAAAGCCTCCTTGGCCTCTCGTGCAAATTGCCTCCAGGCAGGCCAGCCCCCTTTCCAGCAGATGCGGCCCAAACGCTGGTGGGGACCAAGCTGTACTCCTCATTGAGATAAAGATGCTGGTTACAGGTTACAATTTCTTCCCATCTGATCCTTCCAAAGCAGCCTTACAGTTTACAGCTCAAAGTTGTGCTCAGTGCATTAAATTTTCCCCATTGTTCTTTAGGTTTCAAGCCTTCCCTGATCGTACTTTCCTGCATCCCACCCCCAATGAAACTATCTGCTTCCTACATGTTTTCTGTAGCACCCCCACTTGCCTCTACACGTCACTCAACGTTCTTCGTTATAACTCCCTGTGTTATACGTCCTCTAGTAGACTCTAAATTCTGTAAAAGCAGGGGTTGGCACTGTTGCATCCCCAGTACCCCATACAGTTCCTGACCAGTTAGGAGCCCAGTATATGCTTGCTGGATTAAGCGATGAATGAATGACGCGGCTTTACTAGTGACTATCCTCATTATAAGGTAATACGTGTCCTGGTCTCCATGGCCAGTCTCAAGTGTGAGAAAACCAGAGTGCCAAATCTGTCAATACAAGGCTCCACTGTGCTTTTATTAAGTTCACCCAGGTCTAGGTTAACTTCAGAATTCTCTCCTTCCCCTTGACTCTGCTAGGGACACATAAAAGATACCGCTATGGATTTATTTCATTTTTCATTTCTTTCTTCTTTCTCTTATCTCTTCTAACCATAAAGCAAAAGAGCCCCACAACCTCTGGAGGCAAATAGACATGGGCGCGAAACCCAATTTTACCGCTTACTAACTTTATGATCTTGAAAAGTTAATACATTTCATTTTCTTGCCTATAAGATGAGGATACCTATTTCTATATCATAGGGTTGTCAGAGAATTAATTGGTGCAAGTAGGGCCTCCTGGTTCAGAGTAAGACTTTGGTAAATGTGAAACCTATTAAACGTCTCTCCTCATCCTTTTCCCTTAACTCCCATTATTGCTCCACTCTGGATGTTTGATAGCCTCAAAATGCTCACCACTTGATTTTTTTATACCTTTTGCAATTTTCCGTTCATGATTCTCCGTCCTCCCACCCCATCTGGCCCCAGAGCTGCTTTTAAGCCTTTCTTTTTGTCTTGGCATTTTGCAGTTTCACTATGATGCATTTAGGCATAGATATTATTTATTTATCCTATTTGGGATTCTTTAGGCTTCCTGATTTTGTATATTGGGTGTCTTTTATCAGGTCAACCATTAATTTTCCAGAAAACTGCAACTGCCCTACTCTGTCTTCTCCTTTTTTGGCACTGATTAGATTTATTTTGGATCTAGACTTTCTGTCTCTTGACCTCTCCTTGATATTTGCCTTCTCTTTTACTCACTGAGCTTCATTTTGGGTAATAGCTTCTGTTCTAATATTAATTTTCTTGTGAGCTGTGTCTAATCCACTATTCAACCCATACATTTAGTTCTTCATTTTACTCATGTTTCATTTCTGTAGGTTCCAATTGATTTGATTCTATTTTAATTGTGCTGGGTCTTTACCTATAATTTTAAGTCTCTTCTTTATTCCTTAAAATATATAATTTATACTTTTCTTTTTAACATACATGTCAATTAACTCCAAAATATTTGCAGATTTCTCTGTCTCTTTTCTGTTAGCTCTCACTCTTCATATTTTCTTTACTTATATATATTGTATTTTTATTTTATTTTTTAGAGCTGCTCATCTTCCTTAGGCCTTTATCAGTGGAGATTCTTTAAGGCCCAGGGAAAGGTGGGTTCCAATAGAAGGGATTTCCACCTGTTCTGTGACGTGCCTTAGCATTACCAGTCTAGGATCACTTGACATACTCTTGGCTTAAGATTTTTCAGGCCATCACAGGTAGTGGGAATTCTGTCTTCAAACACATTTGAGGGCTAGTTTATGGTTAGTAATTTGCAGGAGATTTATTTTAAACTCTGCTTATCATCAAGGTTCATACAGCTAGTGTTTCTTGAAGTACCGGGGGGAGGGGGCAATGTGCATGGTGCATGCAGGTTTATTTCTGGTTCACCCCCACAGTAACAGAACAGTGCTTTGGTGTCTAGTTTTACAGAGGGCGTGTCTCTTATTAAGCTTCCTGTGTTTAGCGAGCCCTGGGCTTTGCTTTCCGTTCCCATAAAACTGCAAAGATACAAAAATTAACCCTCAAGTTCATCCAGGTCAAGAAATACCCTCAAAAGATGTACTCTGTTTCCCTCTCTGGTTCCCACCTTCATTTAATTCACAGCCTGAGTATTCTAGCTCATGGATACAATCAAGAATTTTTTCAACCAATATTTTAAGCTGTTCTTAGTAACAAGCTCAGTCTGGGCACCCAGTACACCAGGTTGCCCTTTGCAGTTTGTGCCATCTGATATTGAGCCAAGTTGCCTGATGACCCTGCTTGGTGATCAACCTAATACAAAGCCACAGTGTTTAAACCATTATGCTAAGATTTATCTTTCAATGAGTCAGTTGCAATATCTTCCTCCACTCTTTTTGCCTTAAGCAATAAAACATTGCTGGCGGGGGGCCAACCTGGTGGCCCAACGGTTAAGTTCCCACGTTCCACTTCGGGCAGCCCAGGGTCCCCCAGTTCGGATCCTCAGTGTGGACCTAGGCACCGCTTGTCAGGCCATGCTGTGGCAGGTATCCTGCATATAAAGTAGGAGATGGGCACAGATGTTAGCTCAGGGCCAGTCTTCCTCAGCAAAAAGAGGAGGATTGGCAGCAGATGTTAGCCTGAGGGCTAATCTTCCTCAAAGAAAATTTTAAAAAAACATGGCTGGAGGAGCCAGGCCCGTGGCTGAGTGCTTAAGTTTGGGGGCTCCTCTTTGGTGGCCCAGGGTTTCACTGGTTCAGATCCTGGGTGTGGACATGGCACCGCTCATCATGCCACGCTGAGGCAGTGTCCTACATAGCAGAGCCAGAAGGACATACAACTAGAATATACAACTATGTACTGGGAGGTTTGGGGAGAAGAAGAAAACAAAAAGAAAGAAGATTGGCAACAGATGTTAGCTCAAGTGCCAATCTTAAAAAAAAAAAAATTGATGGAGAAAAAAGAGAGATGAAGATACAGTTAACAAAGAATCCTGATTTTGGACCCTGTAAAGGAGTCCTAGCCAGAGCTTGGACTGTTTTCTTTCCCTTGCCCCATTTAGGGTTCTGCAGAGTTGGCCTTCACATCAGGAAAGTTGCTTGTTTACAAATGTTTGAACATTTCTCACTGACCCAGGGTTGGGTGTGCCTTTGGAATAACAAAAGATGAATAAGCTAAATCAATTTAATTTTATCCTTATTTTGAAGGAAGTATTGAAAGTAAGCAATAAAAAATAAAATTAGGAATATATACCTGGATTCCAGCTTGTGAATTTGTTTCCACAACACACATCCCAGATGCACCAAAATAGACTATTAATCTGGAAAGGAAGAGAGATCAGCTAATTCAACCCGCTCCCATTACTGATGAGGAAACCAAATCCCAGGGAAGTGATGTGACCTGTATAACATCACACAATAGAAGCAATTTCAGGACTGGGTTTCCTGATTCCTAGGAACTAATTCTTTCAAACTACATCATGCTGTCATGTAACATGCAGGTTATGTTTCACCAAAGAATAATAAACATTCTTAATAAACTTGGTAGATAGTGTAAATTTAATTTATTTTGAGGACCTAATGACAGAGGTTTATGAAAAATAAGCAAAAATAATCTATTGGAACTCAAAAACAAAACAAAAAACAACAGTTAAAAAGGAAACCTTCCATTACAGGGTATAGATTAACCTTTTTATTTTCTAGTATCTTACTTGTCTTTACCAGTTCTGTAATGAGAAAACTAGGACACGTCAAAGTTACTTAAGGCTGCCGTTATTATTATGAAAGATAAAACTTTTAAGATTTACATCTTTTGCATTCCGAAATCAACTTAGAAATTTATTTAGATATTTAAAAATAAATATCTTTCATTAGGCTTCTCTGCCATTATCACTACTTATAAGACCCAAATACATTATAAGGAAGGAGCTATAGAGCTATAGGTGAGGTTGAATGTGAACTGGAGAGCTCGCAGGAGTGAACCTCAGAACTCAGTTAAATAAATGAGGTCAGAGCTAGAGACAGAGCAAGAGACAGAGAGAAAGGTCAAGTATCCTTATCCTTCCTCATGCTAAGGCAGAGCAAATCCCCTTGACTCAGGAACCATGAAGGTCTCTTGGGCACCAGAACCAAATCACAGAAGTGATCATGTCAGCACAGCTCTGATGGATGACATTTGAGGCATCCACTCATAACACGTGAATAACTGTATATTCAGAGTCACCTATTTTTACCTTTATTGGATATTACACAATTGTGAATTTCTCTCTAAGGGAGCAATAACAACTCACACTTGAGATTATTTTTGGATATACTAGAGCTTTAACCTCCTGTTTCAAAAATATAATCCAAGATTCCAATATTTAACCCAAGCTTTTTGTTGCCAGTACATTCCAGACTCTCCAGGTTTCCAGTCACCTAGGGGTAATCAGATCCAGCAGAGATTTTTGTTTGTTTTCTTTTGTTTTAAGTAGAGACATAGAAAGTCCACTTATCTAGCCCTGGTTTTGTTTCTCATCTGCAAGAGATCAAAGTTAATATGAAAAGTATCTCCAGCTGGATATGTTGTGAAATCAAAAGAAATACGTCTTGTGTCAGGAGAGTGTATTTTTGAATAAAGTCTCACGAGCAAAAATTGAAGATGGGTAAGCATATCATAATAAAAAGTGCTCAGTCAACGAAATGTAAAAAAGGGGATTACTCTATAGAAATCAAACTCTAAAAAATATACAGTAAAAAAACATGGCAACATTATTAGCAAAAATTACCAAGAGTATCAAGCAATATGCTGTGTAACTAGTTGTGAAGAATGACTCTTGAAAGAAATATCATTTCTTCCTGACAGAGTTTTTGCTCCAACATGAACACAATGATACAGATACTAGCAAAGAAAAAAATGGACACCTTTTTAATACTATTGCCCAAGAGAAAATTCGCCTAACTTAACCTTCATATTTCCAAAATTTGTTTAGCTATTTTTAGGGATTTTCCTCCAACTGAAAATTTTACGAACATGAAGAAAAAGGTTAATGGAAGAAACAAATCAGAGGACAGAGTTTGTGGAAAATGGAGCAAGGATAATGAGAACAGAAGGAGATTGAACCAGAGAGGGTGCCATGGACAATCCATCCACTCATTCTTCCTTTTTTTCTTTCTTCAACAAATATTTATTGAGCCTCTATTAAGCGCCAGGTATTCTTCTAGGACTGGGATATGGCAGGGAACAAGATGAAGCATTTTCTTCCATGGGGTTTATAGTCTAGCGCAGGGGTTGCCCAACTTTTCCATAAACGTCCGGACAATAAATATTTTAGGCTTTATGGGCCACACAGCCTCTGTGACAACTACTTAACTCTGCCATCATAGGTGCCAAAGCTGTCATAGAAAGACAAACAAATGACCATGGTTGTGTTCCAATAAAATTTTATTTATTAAAACAGATGGCAAGACAATTTGTCCTTTAAGCCATGGCTTGCCAACCTCTGTTCTAAGTGGAAGGGGAAAGGAAATGTCTAAGATCGTTTCAGGACGTGATAATGCCTCGAAGAAACGTAAAGCTGGTCGAGGCCATAGAAGGAAATGAGGTGGGGGAGCCGCTATTTCAGAATGTTTGAGGTCTTCCTAATGAAACGAAGCAAAGGAGCGCATGAAGTGAGGCTGTCAGAGAGGATGGGATCCGGCACACGGTGGAAGGCTTGACTCGAAACAAGAGCCTGGACAATTACTCTCTTATAATAGGAAAGAAGGCAAAATATAACATTACAGAGGCAGGTAAGTTGGCATCTATGGTTGGGAAAACGTGGATGTTCTTTCTGGTCGCTGATGGAAAGTGATCATTAGGGCTACACTAACCACACCTACCTTCTTCTCTTAGTCTAATTCTATTCTCTACTCTCTGAGGACAAAAAATTCAGTACGCATTGTAGGCAGATAAGAAATCTACAGAAGGATATTTTATAGCTTTTTTAAAGGAGGCAAGAGATGTAGCTGGGGAGCAGGTGGAAGGACATTCCAAGGATGAGTAGTGGATGGTGCGACAGCTTTGAGGAATGTCGTATGACCTGGACATAGGAATTGAAATCAGATTGCTCAACTGAGAGTGTGTACTATGAGGTGCAATGACTGCTATTACGTGAGGAAGGTAGGAAGAGATCGGAAGAATTTAGAATATGTTATTAAAAGTTTAAATTCTATTTATTAATCAGCAATATTGTCAATCCACGGGGGCCCTGCAGGGTTCTGTGAAGGGGAAGTAAAAGGCGATACTTGAGGAAGGTGAAACTTTCTATTAATAGCTACTGTACTAAGAGGCATCAATAAAGAGGCCTGTTGTTCCAGTTCAGTTGGGGTCATCTCTGGCTCGTCTCACAAAAGATATCAAAGTAAGAGTCAACCAGGCAAATTTTATGTAATCAAAGCTCATGAGAAAAATTCTGATAGAGACAACTGCTGTACTTGAAATGATATAGTAGCCAGCATAGAATTGGAAACATAGAGAAAAAGAAACTTGATAATTAAGAATGATCCATACATACGTAGAATTAATTTCTAAGATCTAAAGCACTACAAATAAAATCTTATTTTATGAGAAATGAATTCTGGAAATCACTCATGTCCAGACAAGAGTGATTCCTGTGTGAGTCAGAGCTAACAGTGCCTCTCCTGGAAGATTACGTTATACCAGGTAGATGTCTAGTGGGTGTAAACTCTGTTTCAAAATATGAGGGCAATGGGGCATGCTTGTCTCATTTCTTATGCCTGCTTATAGCTTGACTCAAGGCTGCCTGAAGTTCAAAACCTTTGTTCTCCAAGAACAATCAATTCTTAAAGCAAAGTTCGTCCAAAGAAATTAGCAACTGACAAGGCACCTTCACTTTTAGACTCAACACCTCAAAATAAAATCATGAAATTTGTACACCAACCATAGAAATAAACCCTAATTCAAGACACATTCTCAGAGAGCAGCAGCGGTGCTCACACTCTACAGTAAGCCTACTTGCCCTTCTTGCAAAGCCCGTGAGCTTGAAGAGGAAGCGATGGAGAAAAGGCAGATTGAGCTGCCGGCGTGTAACACTTCTACCCAGGAAGTTCCTTGTTCTCCTTTGGCTGAGTAAGTGACCGATGTTGTAATCTTTAGTAAGTCACAAGTTCCAAGCACTCAACTTCCTTCCATCTAGTAACAATGACCTAATCCTAACAAATCCTGAAAATACGAGACAAAACAATTTCCTTTCTGTGATTGCCAGCAGCCAACAGTAATAGGTGACTAAGGGGAAAAATGGGAAAGATCCATAAAGCAAAAGTAATTCATTCTTCATCATAGAATCTCTACCATTAAGTTACAGATATTTCCTCTAGAAATGTTCCTTTTGAGCTATTTCAACATGGGCACTGAAATAGTTCATTCAAGAGCTAGGGTTCAATTTTTTCCACACAACCAGGTTTTCAAACTATGGCTCTTTGTCTAGGTGAGAATAAGTGGGCTAGAGTCTTTTTTTGAATTGTTGTACTGTGTGTTCATGAATTTGTGTCCTAAGCTGCTAGTTTAATTAAAGAACTCTCTCCAAATACAACAAAAATTTATAGCTTTCCTTCAGGAAGCATGGCCTCACTTCCCAGCATGCACGTTAGTGACTAGAAAGAATGAGGGCTTCAGACAGGTCTTCTTTCACAATATAAAATAAAGATTTTAAAATTTGTTTTATTATTATTTTTAATGAACCAAAAAAGGCAAAGAGTATAACATAGGGGTTAACTTGGCAGATTTTCTAATACAACAGATCTGGCTTCAAATCCTGGTTCTGTTTTGCAGCTGTAGGTGGAGGGAAAGCTACTAAATTGCTCTAAGTTCCACACTTCTCATTTGCAAAAGTGATGCCTAATCTATGCATATTGCTGTGGAGGTTAAATAAGAAAAATACATGGATAAAAATTCCGTACAAAATACATGTCTCAGTTAATGCAGAATCTGACGCATAATCAAACTTGGTTTTTACAAGTGAGGAAAAAGTGGACCCATGTCATGCAGTAGTTGAAAGTAATTTTATTCTTTACTTCTCAGCTATTCAGAGGCTTTAACAAATTTTTCTTTAGAAAGAAGTGATTTCTCAAATTCTTCACAATCATCCACCAAGTTTAGAGTAGGTATCTATCACACCTCATGTTTTGCTTCTTTCTGGGGACAAACATAAATTCTACACCAAATCCTATAGTTTACCTCTATGTATTATTTCAGATCCCAAAAATATTAAAATTTTCAGCTATTTTGAAGAGAATATTTGTACATCAGACATCAAAATGTAGGTCACTGTTCTGGCAAATAATATCTTGCATTCTAAGAGTTTAGCAGAGCAGAAATGCTATAGGAAAATTAGGAATTAAAAAAATAGAGGGGCTAATCCTTACCTTCTTTAGCCTCAGAGTATAAATAATCGAGCCTCGTAAATTACATGCCACTTTATGCTTCCCACAGTAAAAATAAAACAAAGGGCACTTGTAACAAACACAGTTCTCTGTGAGCCAATGGCATGCCTCCCTGCCCGGCACATTTCCTAAGCCAGGACTTAAGAAATCAGGTGACTTGGCAAAGAAAAATAAATAACGTAGATATTCATGGAAAGTCCATAACCCAGGACCGATGAGTAACTTGAAAATGCAGGCAAGAGTCTACTGCCCTTTTATCGTTTTTGCCTCTTGTTTCTATTGCCTTTTATTGCCTCTATTGATGGCAATAGAAGCTGTGAACATGGTAAGGAAAAAAGAGACTGCTAAAACGGACCTGGCACTGAGTCTTGTCACACAGCATTGCAGGTCAATGAGAACACAAGCCGAATTTGACTTGACCTTTTTAAAATCTTCACTGTAACCTTGATCACCCTCTTAACTGAATTATGGATCTCAGGTTGGTTGTGTCTTTAATGTTCTTCACTCATTTATATTAAATGGCTATTTGTTGTTGTTGTTGCTGTTTTGTCAATTGGTTCAATGAAAATGGCCATATCCAAATGGTCAAGAACAACTAAGCAGAGATGTTACTTGTCATAAATAATGTATCCTATGAATATGTTGATTTATGACTATAGATTGTATTATGTAGCCCTTGGTAATGGATTTCTTCCCCTCTTGGTTGAAAAGAATTAAAAAGGACTTACCAATCACAGAGAGTTATTATGAAGAACATAATCAGGGTTATGGGGCTCGAAAAAAGTCTTTAAATTCAGTGTCCTATTTCTATGTAAAAAAATTTTGCAATTTATTAAAGATAGAGCCTATATTAATTATACATATAATATATGCATTATATGTATATAAATACGCAAATACTTTTTCAGTATGAATATACCTTTAAGTAATGTTATTTGGGGATAAAAGCCTGGGTCAAGAATTCTATGTTGTCAAAATAACCAAGATTTTCCTTAAAACAAGTGGGATGAATTAGAGAGAAGATTTTCAAAGATGTTGGAATATGTAATGGTAACGTCCTTGTGAATTCAGAAGAGTGAAGAACTGTCTCGTTTGAGAAGAAAAGGCCATCTTATTCTAGTGAATAAGGTAACGAAAGATACGGTTAGACCAAATGAGCTGGCTATAGTTCTAAAACTAATTCTTCTGGGAGACCATTAAAACCCATATTTGAAAAAAAATCCTTCATGAATCCAATTCTTTGGCTTTGATTCCTTAAAGGTGGAAAAATGAAATCTGAGGTCTAACAGCAACGAGTTCCAGATAGTTCTAAATGTGCAAGATCTGAACAACTTACTTCAGCCTAGAATTTAACTTATCCTGAGTCTACCCGGCTGTTTAGCTTTTAACAGAAATACCAGTCTGGAATGATCAGGAAGCATAAATCATGAGAGCCACGAGAGGAAGCCAGAAACTTGCACCTGGCACAACTTATCTCATATTGTCAGTATAAACAGCACGTTGATTCCAGAAGGACCTGAGGACCCCAGAGCAGAGGCGTGATAGATGTTGTGGTTTGGTGGGAATAGCATGGAACTGGAGTAAGAGACTCCATCAGAATTCTGGCTGTGCCTCTTCCCGGTTGTGTTAATCAGGACTCTTACTGGAAATTGCAGAAACCCGACTAGAACTAGCTTGGGCAAAGGAAAAGGAGACGTTTATTGGCTCAGAAAATCAAATGGGCAGCAGGATAAAGAAAACAATTGTCATCCAGGACATGAGTGCTGCCAGGTCCCTCTCCCTCATCTCTGCTCCTGTCTGTCTGTCAGCTTCCGTCTCTTGGACCAGCTCCTCAATGTGCCAGCCACGACAACTTTCAGAGGCTTCTTTTGGCTCCCACATGAACAGCTTCCCAGCCAGAGAAGACAAAGCTCTCCCCACACCACTTTCCTCACCTTCCTCCATCCCTCTCCTCATCCAGGTCAAAAAAGAAAATGTGAGGAAGGATTCTAATTGTCCGGGCTCTCCTCTTGCATTCATGTGCTGGGTCAGGAGGGTTGTTATTATTAGTCCGGTTTAGGTCAGGTGTCACTCCAAGGTCAGTCAGCGTAGCCCAGAAGATTGAGGTCACACAAGAGGAGGCAGCCACATGTTGGAGGGGAGTAGAGGAGAAGTTTCCACAAGAAGGACGTTAGCACAGACACCACCCCCGAGAGGAAGGCAGCCCCCACAGCAGCAAGCGGGTCGTAGGCCAAATTCTTCAACCTCCTTACTTTCCTAAAGTATAAAACGGGTAAAATTATAACACTTAACTCACAGAACTATTGTGAGGGGTTTATTTTATTTCATCTGGAAAAATACAGCTGTTTCTGCTCCACAGCCCAGTATCTAAATTATGGGTTAGTACTGAAAAAAAAAAAATGCATTTTCTGGAGAATGTCACCGAATGTTTATCTTGAATAAGAAAATAAATTTTACTCAGTACTCCTTACTCCAAGCATTCTGAGCCCTTCCTTTCACGCTGATGAATATCGTGTGGGAGACAGTACAGATTTCCTGCTGCTGAAAAGGCGGCTGAGGTAGGAACATTGAGCGGCTCGTTTGCGGTGGTCGGTGAGGTCCTCAAGTGCTGACACCAAGTGCAGGATCCTTGTCTTCCAAACCCTCATTCAGGACTTTCACCATTTCTTCAATTGGCTCTCCTTAATTTCATGCAATTTGACTTTGGAATGGATATATATGGTCCTTGGTAGAATATGTGAAACAGACAGCTGGCTCACCATTAACGTTTGTAAGGCCTCCCTGGGCTAGAAACTTTTGTTGGATTTTTCTGGCTTGCACAACTTCTCTGTGGTGGGGAGGGTGAAGAAACTTAGGAGAAGGAGTGAATTTCCCCGCGTCATTCCTGCCTCTTAGCCCACCTGCATCCGCCCTTCGAAAGTAAAATGATCCTGCCTCATCCATGGCTCGCTATACACAAACTCAAAGTTCACCTCCTCTGGGAAGCTCTCTCTGAACTCTCAAGCCTGCGTCAGATGACCCTCCTTTGGATCCCAGAGTCTGTGGTACTTGTCCCTTGTATCAGTTATGTCTCTTTCAGAGTCAAAATGCCAGAAGATAGAAATCAAATCAGCTTATGCAAGAAGAGACCATTTTCTTCAGCAATATACATATCTCTAGTGCTTAGCACAGTGTGTAACCTTTATTCACTCAACAAATATTTATCAAGCATCTGTGATAGGCCAGGCTTTATTCTAGCAGTTGTGGAGCTAATGCTTGAGACGAATGTATAAGTCCTCCCTTCTCATCTGCAGGTGGGACTAAGAATTGATCATGTGCCACAAGCCTGGGTTCTCCCATGCCCACCAAGTTACAATCAATTCCCTTAACCATCACTGTTTTTGTCCAGCCATTATAGCTGGGCTTCTCCTTTGTTTTCTACTGGTTCCCAAGTCCTTTCTTATGGCCAGACCTGTGTCGTGCACCCTGGTCCACATGGCAGGAAATGAGTCCTTTCTTATTTCTTAACAGTCTCCTTCTCCTGGCAGCTCTATCTAGTGCAAACTTTACAAGCTACCTGAATCACAATGCACCTCTCTAATTAACTTCTAAGCAAGCCCGCTCCCTATTCTCCACAGTGACTATTTCAACGTCCATTATTCTTAAACCTTCTAGGTCACCCTTGCTACCTCCCTCTCAATAGATGACCTCAACTCCTATCTCGTAAAGGGAAGACATTTGATACAAACATCTGCAAATTTGTATCTGCAAACATCTGCAAAATTATCTGCACCTACATCCATTGTTTCCTTCTTTCCTCCTTTCATCATGGAAAAGGCTCCCCTCTTCTGGAATAAAACAAATCCCTCAAACTAGATTCTGGATCCCATTCTTGCCCTCTGTCTCTTTGACTTTGAAGGACAACTTTCACTTCAATGTATGCGTTCCCTTAGAAGTCAGACCCATTAACGTTTCCATACAAACCTACAAATCCTCTGTCACAGCTGAAAAGGGAACAAAGCAACATTCCCAATAAGGGTGTTTATAAACCAGGGTTTCTCAACCTCCGCACCAGCGACATCCAGGATGGGATGACAGTGTGGAGTGAGGGGTCCTGTGCCTTAGAGGATGCTTAGCAGCATCTCTGGCCTCTATTCACTAGGTGCCAGGAGCACCCAAGTTGTGACAATCAAAAATGGCTCCAGACACTGCCCAATTTCCCCTGGCGGGGGAGGAATACATTACCCCTGTTTGAGAACTACTGTTATAAACAATCGGAAAACAAAATATAGGACCTGAGAGCAAGATCAGGAGTTTATGTTTTTGGATTCAGGATCAATCTGAGTTGTGTTTTCCAGTTTGAACACCATAATAAATAAAATTAATAATAATAAAATTATTTTATTAATACAATATATAATATAATTAATATTAATATAATAATAAAATTATTATTTATTATTATTTAAGGGTTAAAGTATACGGTATAGGGAAATCGTGGTGAAGAATCAAATGATTAAAAATTCAGCTGGGAGTCTGAGATAAAGTTAAGAGTGCTGATGAAATAGCAGGTCAAGAACAGAAAGGTCTTCATTTTGAAAGATAATATAATGATTAAGAATTTGATCTTCTCTATTTGTTCTTTCTCCAGGGAGGTTTGTTGTAAGAAACGGAGGACTGAAAAAGTCTATGAAGTAAGGGGCGGCCCCGTGGCTGAGTGGTTAAGTTCGTGTGCTCCACTGCGGCTGCCCAGGGTTTCGCCAGTTCGGATCCTGGGCGTGGACATGGCACCGCTCAATAGGCCACACTGAGGCGGCATCCCACATGCCACAACTAGAAGGACCTGCAACTAGGATATACAACTATGTACAGGGGCGATTTGGGGAGAAAAAGCAGAAAAAAAAAAAAAAGATTGGCAACAGTTGTTAGCTTGGATGCCAATCTTTAAAAAAAAGAAAAACAAATCTATGAAGTCATCCAAATTTTCACAAAATTCTCCTTGAGAATGCCTGTAAATCCCCCCAAAGAAGTCTTTGAATTCCATAGGTCTGAGAAAAATTACTTCTTCTTCTGATTAAGGAGATAAGAACTCTTTAAACACTATAATGAAAAGTATACATTTATTATAATTTAAAATATTTCATTACTGAGTTGCCCTGTTTAATTCGCTTACGTATACTGGGACTTGCTGTGCATGCTAATCAATAGGTTAACTCCACTAGCAGTCACCTCTATTAAAAGTTAGGCAAAGGATCATTAAACATACATATAAAATAATCCCCTATTCTGATTTTATTTCCATGAGAAAATTTAATCTGCTGTGCATCATTTCAATTCATTCTCTTTTTCCAGAAAGGGGAACTACGGGACAGGAACACATTATGTGGTGGTGAAGAGTAGGGGCTAGAGGCAAATTACAGGGGTTTGAATGCCAGGCTCCCTCCCATGTTACTACTGTGTGACCTTGCGAAGGTCTCTTACCTTCTCTGTGCCTACACCAGAGGATTAGATGTACAAACGCATGTGGAAAGTACAGTGCCTAGTGTGTCCAAAGCTATCATCATCACTATCAGTTAGCCTGCAGAGAGGCCAACCAACATGCCATCAAGAACGGGGCTGCTGCACCAGGCCAGACCTTGCACTGAAAGTGATAATCAACCAATGATGGCTTTTCTTCCTAATGTGCATCTGGGGCTCAATATTATCTGCTGCTGGTATGGTTCTAAAAATCTCTCAGGAGCTTGCTGCTGGTTGACTGCTACACTGATCATTAACAAAAAAGGAATTATCTAGGAGTTAGCATATTCTTCAAATAACAATCTAATTTTTTCCTTAAAAAAGCAACACATAAGTTGTGCATTGTAAAAAAAAATAGAGGTAGAGAAAATATATGGAAAAGGCAACTCATTAACTCATTTCACATTTATTAAATTTCTAATATGCACAAGGAGCAATTTTGCTGGGTGTTAGAGAACAATGCAAAGATGAATATAATATGATGCCTATTATCAAGCAGTACAGACAAATATAAGACACATATATCAGATAGCCAATTCCGTATCAGAAGTATGAATTGAGTGCTATGAGAACATGGAGGAGAAAGAGAAAATTAAACAAAATATAGGAAAGTAGAGAATTTCTTTGGCTTTTAGGAGACATATGTGAGACTGTCTCAAGGAGGACCGGGGCAAGGAAGGGCGGAGTTCCCAGTACCCTCGGCTGTACTCCCTCACCTCCCCCGCCTGCAACAACCATGAGTTTGGTACAGGAGATATGGTAAATATCAGAAATAGCCATCAGAACAGGAAATCACAAAAGACAGCGTGCTGAGAAGCATACGTGAAAAAGAGGGTCTTCCTTTCCATGACACAAAGTGAAGGAATCTATGGAGCGATCGTGGACATGGGAACCACAGCAGCAACTTAAAAAGCCACTGTCACCTCATGAGTCCATGTGCTCCAATGCCCCCCACTTGTCTACACGAATGAACACGCCCCAAACTCAGGGCCCGGGGCTTTATTTCCCATAAGACCATTCTGATTTCTCAATACGCTAGGAACGACTCTGGCATAATTAAAGCAAAAAATAAACAGACCAACTCTATATGACTTCATTAACCATCCTTGCCTTCATTTTCTGGTCTGCTTCACTGGAGACAGACTTCAGCTCAGGAATGAAGAACAGCAAATGTTTCTAGAGCGTGGCCGGCCAGCCAGAAGGCGTATTTTTAAGGCCTTTGAGAGCAGTGGTTAGCCCTTTCCCCAGAAAGAGTAAACCAGCAAGAAGTAGTCCTGGGATCTTAGTTACAATCGCACTGCCATGCCCCTAATTTGTTTGCTTTTCTTTATATTTCATTTATAAATTTTCTCCTACAATTATTTCTCAGATTTATAACAAACTCAGGGCATATTTATTGTTCTCACAATGGGAGTAAGTTCCAGAAAAGCACTATGTCTGGAAGGGAGCGTGGTTCACTGAACCTAAGTAGGAACTTGGAAAGGATGGCTCTAGAATGTTCTAAACACTCTCATTTTATTAATGTACTGTGTGTAGCAGAGCAAACTGCTTAACCTCCAAAGGGCACTGTGAATTTTAAAAACAAAAAAAAAAACCAAGCGGGATAAACTGTCCTAGTTCATGATATTATCACAATTATTTCAAAACTACTCTCAGTGAATAATAACAGTGAGAGATCAGTTTTTACAATGGCCTTAAATAAAATCAAATTTTCGATTCTTCTCAGAAACACTTTAAATTTATTCTGGAAATTTCTTTTCAAAAGAGCAAGAGGCAGATGAAGAGGATAGTCTAATATCCAAAATATTTATTTTGAAGAACTACACTTTCTAAAACTGGCCTGGTAAGACTGGATCTTGGAGTTCCCATAAATAATAAATGAGTAAATAAATAATCTAACAACTCTTCACTTGAAATTCAAGTTTGGTTTTGAATACAGTGCTAATAATAAATGTTTACCTTAGTTTGCACTTTTCTATAATTCAGTAAAAAACTCACTTCAAAAAACGTCCTATTTTGCCCCATGCCTCTAGTCCGCAAAGTCACCGTGGGATTACTATTTATGAAAGTAGGGAGATGGCCAGGTGGAAAAAACACTGGACAGATCTAAATTCTTGTCACAACTTTACCATTGGCCTTACAACATTAACTAAGTAATTTAATCATGTTGAACTCCATTTTCTCATTTGAAAATGAGGACAAAAGTATTTTTCTCTGCTTTACTCACAGGGTTGTTGTAAATATCAAATGAGATAACATACACAAAGCACTTGTTAAAAGTGTAATGATTTTGTGCATCCTTTACTAAAGATCCGTAATGAGGCACCTATTATATGTTTTTATATATATTATTTCAAACTATTTAAAAATACATCTGTAAGCCTTATTATAATTTTTTAATTGGTTTTTTAAAGTAACTAATATACACTAGAGCATTGGGGTTAAGCTCGTAAACTTTTGAGTCAAACTGCCGTTACCAGGGCAAACTGCTGAATTAATTTCTCAATTTCTTAATCTATAAAATAGTATGTAATAATAGTCCCTACCTCACGGGCCTGTTGTGCATATTAAACTCATTAAAATATGCAAAGTACCTAGAACAATGACTGTTATACAATAGACACTCAAAAATATTAGTCCTTCTTCTAAGAAGACTAAGAATCTAAAAAGATCTGTGAAGTCAGTGGTGCCTCTCTCACTGGAAAAGCTAGGTATTTACATAATCCAACCAAGTGATTCATTTACTCTTTCGGGAAAACGGAAACCTTAATGTTTCCACCTGTCTCTCTTAAAATCCACTCATCTTTTCTATTTAAGAAGAAAAGATCACTAAAACCTTGAAAACCTAACTGTTCATTTCTTTGCGGATGTTCTTAAGGAACAAGATATAGCCAATATGACTCACGGCAGGTGAGAGGACACAGCTGGAGAAGAGCAAGTCCAGGCTTCCGCTTCCCTTGGGTGGCTGACTTCTAGATCTGCAATGCTTAATCATAAAAAAAAGGAAGCAATGGTTGAGGACATTAAATGAGAAATGTGTCTTCAAAGTACCTCGCCTGAAGAGCCAAGATAATTTACCAAGCCCGGAAAAGGGCAAGAGCACATCAGGATCAGGATGGACACAACAGAGCTCAGTCTTGAGAAACAATCGCAGGTTTGCTCTTTGTCTTATTTTACGTTTCTGAACAATCGCAGACTAAATTTCAAAAACTTGACTAGGATATCAGCTATCCTTTCTATTGCAAACTCTAGTTGTTTTGCATCATTTCGATCCATGGACCAAAACGCAGATAAAAAGGTTTCCTTCTCTATGACAACTAAGCAACAAAGAATTATTTCTTCGTAAAAGAAGAGTTTCACACAGCTACATTTTTTATCATTTAAGACCAAATTCCTTTCATTCTTCCTAAATAATCCAAATAATAACCAACACTAATAATGCTCCAGGCGTTACTCCTACTGCCCTCCATAAACTATCTCATTTAATCTTCACAACAACCCTATGGGTTAAGACTAATATTAATTCTATTACACAGATGAGAAAACTGAGCCTCAAAGAGATTAAGCAATTTGCTCACGGAGATACACTTAGCAAGTGCTAAAGCTGGGATTTGAAACCAGGTCGTCTAGAGCATCATGAGAATTCGCACTTTAATCACTCTGCTATGTAGTCATTCAATAATTTATAGCATGTTCAAGGTCAAACTCAGCATTTCACTCCTACTCAGGCTTTTCCTCATTGTTTATCTTATATTTGAACATCTTGCAACCATCCTCTCCAACCACATCTACGCAGTCACCAAATTGTATTGATATTTTTAGCTCTTTGTCTCTTTCATTCAGTCTATACTCACATATATATCTGCCTCCTAAAATTTTTCACTTGGATATCCCACATTAAACTCACCATAATTTCCCACCAGTCTCTTAGCCATATATTTCCTATTTTGGTGAATAACTCCATTATCCCCACATTTGAGGGGAAAAAAGCAATTTGATAGACATCATCAATTCTTTCTGCTTTGTTGACCATCTACCCACCAAACACTCATGCAGACGCACGTGAATGCAAACAAACAGATACATCATTTGTCTAATCAAATCACTAATACCCGGTAATTTTCACCTAAACTATCACAGGTCTCCCTTTACTGATTTTCCTGCCTGCCTTTGATTCACTCCACAGTCCACGTCACCTCACTCAACTTCTATTCTGTGGCCAGAACAGCCTTCATGACGTGAACGTTCACCTGTCTTCCTCCTGGTTGCACTTTCATAATGGACTATAAGATGAATTCTAAACACTTTTGCAAAGAATATAAGACTCTTCGGTATTAGACACCTGCCTCCCCACTCAGATTAATCTTCCAATGCTGTTCCCTTTGTCTGGACTACCTGAGACTCCCACAAGTCCCACAGCTTCACTTGAAATGCTCCCTTCTTCATGAAAATTCCCTGTCTCTTGAAGGCATGCTTAGATGACACGTCTCCCACGTTTTCAGGAATGTTTCAACCTGTCTCTATTATAACAATTACCTCATTGCTTTATAGTTGTTTGTTCACAAGACTACCTTCTTACCAGGGTTCTGGGAGGCAACACAATACATACATTTTTTAATTATATTTTTTAAATGTGAGACAACCACATTGTAGACACTTCATAAAATTTGACGTCTAATAAAAGTAAAGTTATTTATATTTCTTCCACAAAGAGGATGCATTATTTTTTAAATATTTCTTCTATTCATACACTTACACTTGGACACGCGCACACACACACACACACACACAGATATACACACATTACGTATTTTTTATTTATCTTAGAACATTCATGGTTTGGTTTTGGTTTTTCCTAGCAGTTAGTACAGGGCCCACCACATACAAAATAGTCAACAAATATTTGTTGAGTAAATGAATGATCCCAAATCTATGCCATTTTTCTCTGTTTTCCCACTTACTGTCTTATAATCATTCTTCTGAGCTACACTAACAATCTTTGATTGGTCTCATTGCCTCCAGTTTCCTCTCTCTTGAATTCATCCTCCACATGGGTACCATGGTTATATTATAAAATGAAAATCTTGCCACATTATTATCATATTTATTAAAACTTTGATGACTTTTACTGCCTATGAAATCAAAAGCAATTTCTTATCATTCAAAACTTTTCACAGTTTAGTCCTAATCTGCTTGACTGACGCATCTTCTGTTGTTTTTACCTCCTGTATCGGGCGTCAGTCTAGTCACAGTAGACCATTCACGGTTCTCAAAGATACACCGTGGACTCTCACTCCTGTGTCTTGACTCATGCTACTCCTTCTGACTAAAATATCCAGCCCCAGTCTTCCTTATCAGGCAAATATTTTATTCATTCTTCAAGGACAAATTAAAAACAAAAAGATAGCTCTTCTATAAATTTTTCTTCAACTCTTCCTCCGGTTTTCAGCCAAATGAATTGCTTTCTCAGCTGTTTCCAGAGAAGTATTCCCAAATCCTAAAACTACGGTTTTGTAAAACTGCATTCTCCAACCCTCACTCGTGGAGGTTTAGATTTGGTAGGTCTGGAGTGTAGACAGGAATCTATTGTTTTAAAAACACTCTAGATGCCAATCTAAACAATGCCCCTTCAGGATCATACTGAACTCTGGGTTGCTGAGTGCTAAACATTCTTCTTAAAGCATGACTCAGAATCATGCTGGAAACAGACAGAAGTAGAGCATGTTGGGATGCAACGCTTTCAAGTATTAGCAAAACCAATCATTGTTTTCCATGGGTTTTATGTGTAGAGTCCTTGGGATGTGAAATCAGCTTCTGCTATTTCAAGCTGTTCAAATATCAGGGAAACAGAGGGATTGAAAACAAACTAAAACAAAGACGCACAGCTGTTAAACAGAAACCAAAAAAGAGAGGAAAGAGCCTGAGATCACACAAGCTGCCTCTATAAGGTTATACTCACGAAAAGAAGTGAGGAGGTGGAGAAGCACTATGAAACTACAGTTAAGCAACTACGATTTGTGCCCAGGAGCCATCAAGGCCCTAGGCTCTTTCAGAGCATCAGAACCATTTTCCTAGAATGGCATTACTGGCTCTAAACAAGTCACTTAGCACAAAATTCTTGAGATTTTCCTCATTCACAAAGATATGCAACTCCTTTTGAAGATTTCAGTTCAAAGCAATTCTGTGCAAAACCTACCCCCCTTCTCTCCTGGATATAATATGCTCATTCACTGAATAAGTGACCAGGAAGAAAAGTACATTAATAGTTACTCTTTAGAATCAAGAGTTTTAGAGAAAGAAGGACAGTTATAAGATCTTCCAAACCATGCTTCTAAACCTTTTTCACAACATAGTGCTCATGGAAAATGATATTTGTATCGCACACTGGGACAAAGAGATGACATTGTTGGAAACTAAAGGTGACTGGCAAGAGGCTCATGCTGCCCCAGGCAACACCTAGGAGTCAAAGAGATCAGTATCTCCCAGAAGATTTGACACCCACACTGCTTAGGAAGATATACTAGATAAACCAGTCCATCTTAGAAATGAAATCAAGCCCCAAAGGGTGGTTTGACACCAGAGAAGTTAATAAGATCACTCAGGGTGGGGAGTGAGCCGTGAGTTTTCACATGCCTCATATGAACATTGGGTCCACTCTGTATGCCATTCACAATTCATCACTTCCGATCATTGGCGGAATCATCTCAAGGGATCCACCAATTCACTGAGGCATCCAGCATTGGCAATAGACTGAAAAAATGAGGATCTCTCCCACGATTATCTGTGCCATGTTCAACTGTATTTAAATGCTACTTGAAAAAATAAAAGAGAAATTCATTCATAATTCTCTTAATTCCCCAAAAAATTGCTAGATAAAATGCTAAAACTCTTTTTAAATGAATGGAAGAGGCTGCCAAGAATTAAGCAGGAGTATGAATCCAGGGAAGTAAGTGAGAACTGAAGCAGTGGGTGCCCTGGGTGAATCTATACATCCAGGTGGCCTAGAACTTCATATGTTCCCAGAGCAGAGAGCTCCGTTAGTGACCATCCTGCATAAAAGACATGCTCATAAAAAGCCATTGAAGGGGACAAAGAACTATTCTGCTACCCTCTAAATTCTTCTGGCTGGTCTAGGAATTAAGTTGACATGAGGCCGAGTAACAGGAGAAAATCAAACAAAGTTTAATAACATGTATACATGAAAGAAATCCAGGAAAACTGAGTAACTCACAAAAATGGTCAAAGCCACCAAGTTAAATACAGTCTTTAGTTAAAGACGAAGGAGGAGGGGCCAGACCCATGGCCGAGTGGTTAAGTTCACACACTCCACTTCGGCAGCTCAGGGTTTCACCCGTTCAGATCCTAGGAACGGACATGGCACCACTCATCAAGCCATGCTGAGGCAGCGTTCCACATGCCACAACTAGAAGGACCCACAACTAAAAATACACAACTATGTACCAGGAGGCTTTGGGGAGAAAAAGGAAAAATAAAATCTTTAAAAAAAAAAAAAAAGACAAAGGAGGGTGCTGGAGGTAGTGGTTTGGGACTTCAAAGGGGAAGAAAGCAATTTACATGGAGATGGAAAAGCAAATGTTTGGTAAACAAATGTTTTCTGGGCCATCTATAGAAATGTGACCTGAGAGAGAACTTTAATAAAAATGGGCCTGGCCAAGTTTCTGTCTACCATGCCTAGAGTTATCTATGTGATAGCTCCTTCTTGGATCAGGCCTTCTATCTTAAATTCTTTTAGGTAGTTAGGGAAAAGGTCAAAGTTTCTTTCTGAGTTTTTTGTTCTCAGAAATAATCAAGCCAGAGAGACATATTTTGAGGTGGCAAATTCTGATCCCCCATACCATGCACACAGGAAAAGAGTTCAGGAGCAATAAGTGAATAAACAACCCTTCACAGAAACAAGCAGCAAAGAAAACTGTCTAGAAGAGATTTGACTATGGGGAAAAAAGCTCTCTTGAGGATTTGTAGCCACTGGAAGGTTCAGACATGGATTTAGGATCAAAACTTATACTGTTTACATGGTAAGGAAAAATCATAAGCTGAAAATTTTCATTTCCGGACCCATTAAAGCTGGATCCATGTCTTTAACATCCTCATACATGTGGCAGAAAGAAACACTAATCCTGCCTGGAGGACTGAATTAGAAAAGTCCAAAGGATTATATTTTATTGTGAATAAAAGTTCACCATAAAAGAAAAATCACAAAACACATGAAAAACTAAGTGACAATAAGGAAGGGTCACAGAAATTAAAAACAGCAAGAACTTGGGTACTGGAAATGTACAAATACAGGGAATATAGTAGAAAATAAATTAAGTATATATATATATGTTTAAAGAAGTTTTAAAAGTGGTGGAGGGAAGTAAAAATATGACTAATCAGAAAGAGATTAGTCAGAATTGGAGGAAGAGATCTCCTAGAAATAAAAAGCATAATAATTAAAAGTAAATATTCACTATAAAAATTAAATGGGAGATAGACACAATGGAGGAGAGAATTAATAAAATGGAAGATTCTTACTCATAAGGAGAAATTATACAGAATAAAGCAATAGACATGAAAAGATGAAAAATATTTTTTAAAAGAGTTGAAGACGCATAGAGAAGAGAGAAAGTCCAAAATATATCTAGTTGGAGTTTCAGGACAACCAGGCAAATTTAACCAAAAGAAAGTAACATAGCCATAATTAATACCAAACAAAATATTCTTTAAAGGACAAAAAAATACTACCAATAAAGAAGAGAACTCCATGAAAATAACAGAATATAATCAAAGGGATTTCACATTTGTAAATTTATATTGTTTAATATCATAAACTCAAAATAAATAACATATAAATTAAAATAACTACAAAGAGAAATTGACAAATCCACCAACATTGTGGGAAATTCTAACACACATCTCTTAGTCATTAATTCTTAACGTAACTAAGAAAACCAATAAGGTTGCAACCAGTAGATAAATAAGTCCTGGAAATCTAAAGCACAGTATAGTGAATACAGACAACAATATTGCATTGTAATTGTCAAATTTGCTAAGAGACTAGCTCTTAATTATTCCCACTTACAAAAAAGAATGATAATTATGTAATATGATAAAGATGCTAACTATTGCTACAATGGCAAATATATTAGAATATATAAATGTATCAAGTCAACATGTTGTACACCTTAAATCTACACAATGTTATATGTCAAATATATTTCAATAAAAAAATAAGATAAAATAAAATGGAAGAAATTTAAAAAAAGAAAAACCAATAAAGATGCAAATAATTTGAACAATAAAATTAATGTTTGACTTCATTGAAATATGTAGCCTGCATCCAGTAATCAGAAAATACACATTATTTTCAAGCACACACAGAACATTTATGAAAATAGACTGTCTCAAATTTTTCAAAGAATTGGTATCATACAGAACACATTTTCTGACCATAATGTAATTATATGAGAAATTGTGGCAGGGATTGTGATTTTTCTAACTGTCCTGGTCATAGAGTTAAACTCCATTTCCAGCCCCTCTTATATTTAGGAGACTTAGCTTTGTCCTGTGGAATGTGGGCAGAAGTGATGCACGTACTTCCAGGCCTGAACACAGAATACCCTGTGCCATCTTCTACACTCTTACTTCCTCTTCATCAAAAACGTATGGAGCTGTATGTTGAGAACGCTGACCGTCTAAAAGGGAAGACGCTTGCTCTCTGTGTCATATATAGAAACATCAGGCTGAGTCTTAAATGAGCAAGAAATAAACTTGTATTATGTTAAGCCTTTTGAGATTTGGAACTGTTTGTGGCAGCTAATAGCTTATCATGAGAACACCAAAATTAAAAATAAAAATGAGAGCTAAAAATAATCCTCTCTGTGCAAATTTTTAAACACAATTCTGGTAACTCAAGAGTTAAAGAGGAGAGTATGATAGAAATTTTTAAATACTGGAATTAAGTAACAAATAAATCCAACAAAATTTGGAAGAGGAAAATAATATAGAAAAGCGCAGAAAATTAGGAATTAGAAACAAACATATAATAGAGGACCAACAAAATGAAATGTTGGTCTTTGAAAAGACTAATAAAATTAACAATGTTCTAGCAATGTTGACCCAGGGAAAAAGAGAGAAAGGCAAAAGAAACAACGTTAAGAATAAAAACGAGTAGTATTGGAGATACAGCAGAGATTTTAAAAATAATAAGAGACTACTTGAAAAATTAAAAGATAGACACTGACTCCCTTTTGTTCTGGACTAACTTGTCAAGCATGTTTGTATAGTGAACAGCCGGGGAAGATAGAGCGTCTCCCTCCGGAGCAAAGGGCAGGCGTATTTTCTGCCCATTATAAGAGATTCAGGTCTCTAAGCTCAAGCTTCCTCTGCTATAATACAATCTAATGCGTATGCAGGCATTCCTCTGAGCTCATCCAAGCCGCCTCCATGGGACCTGGAGACAAGAAGCACCCCTGCAAACCTGAAGCTCACGCGCTGCTGCACCTTAAGTGGAGTCCTTTATCTCTGGCCCAGGAGTGCATGTCTTCTGCCAGCGTCCATGACGCTGAAAGTTAAAAAATTTAAGGGAGTGTGATATTGGAACAGAAATAGACTAATAGACCAGTGGAACATGATAGATATCATAGAAGCAGACCTAAACATATATGAAAACATATATGTTTAGACAGAGCTGAATTTCTAGGTCAGCTCAGAAAGCTATACTATTCAACAATTGAAACTAGGACAAGTGTTAGCCAAACGAGTATAAACTAAAATTGGATCACTACCTTAACCCCACACAAAATTAATTTCAGATAGAGTAAGGTCTTAAATGAAAAAGCAAAACTTTGTACACTACCTTAACCCTACACAAAATTAATTTCAGATAGAGTAAGGTCTTAAATGAAAAAGCAAAACTTTGTAAATTTTAGAAGAAAAGAATAGACTATATTTACGATGTCAGGTTAGAAAAGATAGAAAAAGCACCAATCACAAGTAAAAGATTGGTGTATTCAAATACCTAAAAGGTTAAACTTTAACCCAAAGCTCTAAAATAAATTAATTAATTAAAAAACATGCAAAGTTGAAAAAGCAAATCAGAAAGATATTTGGCATACAAATTGCTAACAAAGGGTTCATAACTGGACTATTTAACAATTCCTAAAACTCAAGATTAAAAATGCAAATAACTCAATAACAGACACAGACAAGAACAGACATTTCTCAAAGAGAAATATGAATAAGTGTTCAATAAACTTTCAAAGGGTAAGACCTCACTTTGGTAACGGGGGAAATACAAAGGACACCACAATGCATACACGCTCATTGTAAAAACCGTAAAGACGATCCAAAAAATAAAACTTAAAATATTTATCACAGTGGACACTTCTGGGGAGGGGCAGGGAGGCAGGGAGAAGTCGGGAGGGACCAATGTGAGCATCAATAGCATTGATAATATTCTACTTCTTAAGTGGGACAAATGTGTTCACGGGAATTCATTTTAAAATTATCCTTCAAACTTACATATAATTTTCATGTGTTAGTAATAAATTGGGGGAAATCAACCATTAAAAGAGAAAACCGTTTCTAAATACATAAAGACTATTTTCCAAATAATCGTCCTTTTTCTCCCTGTAACTGTTTAGTAAATTTGGTAAAGAGCAAATGCTTAAGAAGTGAAATAATTTCCCATTGTCTGTTGCCTAAGGGGCATCGTTACATTTATCTGGGTCTTTCTTCATCTGGAGGACTTCCACTGCTGCCGTTCACTGCAGGATTGGCCGGTGAGACGTGTAAGGAGAGACTTGGCTGTGTTACCCATATAAGGAGCCTCCTAGAGGCAGCCCTGCAGCCCTCAGGTAGATACAGCAGCTAGAAAGGAGGGAAGCGTTCCCCTGCCTTAGGAAGAATTCTTGGCTTAACTCCTCCCCTGGAGCCCCCTCCTCCCACCTAGCTGAGGAGGCCAACTTGTGCGGGGAAACTCCAAGACTGGCAGAGTTCCTGTGTGTATACTGCAGTAGGAGCCCCGAGTAAGGCACTGGAGGGGTCATGGGAGGCTGAAAACTAGGTGGTTAGGCTGCATCACCCGAAAGCAAGAAGCTTGCTTTTGAAACATCTTTTGGGGGGATGGGGGACTCTTTATAATTTAAATTTAGTAGGCCTATACTTTCCGTACAATAGCTCCTATTGCAGGATATTGTAGTTATGAGATAATCATCTAATTTGCATTCCTTTCTAGGATGCAATCTGTACCTTTGATTTGAAAAAAGAACAGATTGGATTTTCTTCACCTTTGTATACCCAGGGTGTCTGGGGTCTGGCATAGAGCACATAAAGGACTTTTGTGCAGAGGAACGGAGAGATAGTGCCTACGGATTTTATTGTTGGCAACTAGGTTTCCAAAATTGTTCCAGAAGTTAGTGACTTCTTTGTAAATTTTACGCACACAGAAAATAGAATCTGTTCCAAAATCAGCTAAATTGGTTATGCAGTCTTTCTCTTCTCTTTGCTAATGGCTTCATTCCTAAAGCATACTCATTTGTTTTTACAGCCCTGAGTGTGTGTAAGGCAACAAGCATCTCAGCAGGAGGAAAAGACGTGTCTGCCTTCAAGGAATTTTAAATTTAATGAGGAAATATTAATTGTGATGGTTTGGAACCTCATCACCATTAGAGGCACACTAGCCTCTTCACTTTTCTCAAATATGGCCTGGCATGTTACACCTCAGGGCCTTTGTACAAGATCCTTCTTCCCGGCATGGTCTTCTAATACAGCCCCCCTGCATCTGCTTCAGGTCTTTACTCAAGCGTCACGTCTTCAGTGAGCCCTTGCTTGGTCATTCTACCTAAAATCACCATCCCTCCCCCAACACCGCTGCCTGCCTTCCTTGCTGTATTATATTTCTTAGTACTTATCATTCTCTAACATACAGCATATTTTACTTGTTTATCTTGCCCTAGGCCTGTCTTTCCCACTCTAATGAAAGCTCCATGAGGATGGGATTTTTTTTTTTTTTAAAGATTGGCTCCTGAGCTAACAACTGCTGCCAATCTTTCTTTTTTTTTTCTGCTTCGTCTCCCCAAATCCCCCCCGTACATAGTTGTATATCTTAGTTGCGGGTCCTTCTAGTTGTGGCCTGTGGGATGCTGCCTCAACGTGGCCTGACGAGGGGTGCCATGTCCGCACCCAGGATCCGAACCAGCGAAACCCTGGGCCACCGCAGCAGAGCACGCCAACTTAACCACTCAGCCACCGGGCCGGCCCCCAAGGATGGTAATTTTTAAAATTTGATTTAATACTCGGTGCCTAGAATAATACCTACTATATGACGGTTGCTCAATAAACATTTGTTGAATAAATAAGCTGAGAAGGAATAAAGGAGGAAAACCAACGGTATATGGTCTTTCTGAATCAAGAAAGAAAGTGTTTCAATAAAGATGTAATATCGGATACGCATTTTTGACTTAAGAGGTATGTGTTTATTTGAGGTGTATTAAGGTCATGTAGCATGGCATGCGCACCATTTCAGCTTCAAGAGCTTTGACACAAAATAAGGGGGCAAAAGGTCCCCTAACCACCGTCACTTCTTGTCCCAACACTGCACATCATAGAATCAGGGGATAAGAATGGAGAATGGATGGTTAAGTTAACAGTGGTGAAAGGAACTAATGTACATTACATTTCCACTAGGTGCCAATCATTATGCTATGTTATCCAACAAATATTTGCCACATGCCTAATATATGCCAGCACTATTTTAAGCACTGTGGTTACAAAATGACTCAATGTACTGGGGAAGAAAACATTAGAGCCTTGTTAGAACAAAGAGGTTGAATTCAATAATAGATACACTGTACATATAAACATAACATAACATAAGCTCAGAAAAGCAAATAGCCCAAGAAGGTCAGAGAAGGTTTCAAGGAGGTGGAAATATTTGTAGAAGGAGGCCATCAGACAATGAGTGGAGACGCACCAAATAAGGGAATTCATCTGGTAGAGGGAAAAAACTATTGTTAGCAAAACTTTGGGTCCAAAAACAATGAACATGAGTAGAGGCCTAAAAGCCTACCGACCCCAAGCCCAGATGTGAGTTTATTATAATCTTATCAGTCATATAAAATGAAAAACAGGTGAGAAGCAAGAAGGCTGTTACTACAACTGCCTTACAACTTTTGCTGCGTGCTTGGAAAAGAAAGCATAGAGTGAAACACCTAAGTGTACATCCTCTGAACACACTTTGCTTGTGGTCACCACCCAACCTAACCGGATCTGTGTCTGCAGAGCCAATAAATCCCGTTATCACTCCTCTCTTCCTCTGGGTGAGAGGGGTGCAGTTGAAGTAGACATCCACTCTCCCAGCCTAAAAGCAACTTAAGTGTTTGATTAAATTGTAAGGGGGAAATGGAAGAAAGAAGGTTCTGGGATGATTCCTGACTTGGTCTGCTGGGTAGGTAGTAATGTCTATATTCTCTGAGATTGGGAATTCAAGATGAGGAGCTCATTTGAGAGGAAAGATGGTAAGCCTAGTTTGGGAGATGTTAGTGTCAAGGGGGTTCTAGTTTCAATCTGGAAACACAGATGAGAAGGCCAGGAGATAGGCCGGGATATGCTAAGAGGTCACCTGTGACTGTCTCAAATGTAATTTCAATGAACTGATGGGGCACAGCATCACTAAGACTAATGAACTCGGAAAGTTGACATGTCTCGACCTGCTCAGAACCCGATTCCTGGTAAATTCACCCTGGTAATGGCATGCTGGACGGCCTCCTGATGCCAAACCTCAACCCACAATTCCTTTTTAACCTTGCATGCTACATACTTCTCTCCCACCAGGATTTTCTCCAATGATCAACCATCATAGACTTACATCTACCATGAAGTACACCACTCCAAATCTCAAATTACCAGAACTGTCATTGTTTTATACATCAATATTTGTTTCTCTTTTATCTCCAAACACATTCAAGTTTCCTCTTCCAAAACACACACACACGCTACACATGCATGCACGCAATTTGCTTTCCTTTCTAGCAACTGAACTCTCTCTTGCCTTTTGTTCACAGCCAGTCCTTTCAAATAAACACTTCCCATTTGCAGCTTACCCTTCCTATCTGCTCATACTTGCCTTAAATCCTTTCTATTTGGGTGCTGTTACTACCACATTGAAAAGGTGTCTCTAAATGCTGCCAATGACCTACTTCTTACCAAATCTAGTGACCTTTTCTCATGTCATTCTGTGACTTCTGTGTAGATCTTGACAGTGCCTTAACATTCTCTTTTCTTTGAACTTCACCCTCCTGGTTCTTTTCCAGTTTCCTTAACTTTTTCTTATTCATCCATTCATTCACTCATTCATTCAACAAACATTTACTAGGCACTGATTTTTTACTCTTAAAATGAGTCATAGTTCAGTGGGAAAAAGGTCTATTTGGATTCAGGCAAACTACACAGGAAACCAGTACGTTAGTGGAAGTTTGTATGGTGAGCATAGCATCAGAATAAGGAGAGCTGTTTATACAGTGGAGATTTTGTTAATGACATAAGGTTCTGACACACTGGTAGATCACTCTCACATGGAATATATACTTATCTAGACACCAGATCTTTTACTGTTCATATCTGGATGCTTTATTTCTTAACAATCCCTCTTCTGATCTACACATATTTTATTTATGTGTATTAATACTATAGCTCAAGTCATACCCATATCTTTCTCAGTTAAGGAACCATTCTAATTTTTCTACCTGCATGACCTTCAACATGTGACAACCTCTCTGTGTCTCATCTGCAAATGGAGATTAAGCGATTATTATTTAAGGTGACCACATTATTTTTTTTTTAAAGGAAGATTAGCCCTGAACTAACATGGGCTGCCAATCCTCCTCTTTTTGCTGAGGAAGACTGGCCCTGAGCTAACATCCGTGCCCATCTTCCTCTACTTTATATGTGGGACGCCTACCACAGCATGGCTTGCCAAGCGGTGCCATGTCCACACCCAGGATCCAAACCAGCGAACCCTGGGCCACCAAAGCAGAATGTGCGAACTTAACCGCTGTGCCACCAGCTGGTCCCTAAGGTGACCACATATTTTGATGATCATCCTTTCACATGTTTAAACTACAGTTAAACTTTTTGATGATGACGATAATAATAACAACTAACATTTATTACACACTTAATAGATGCCAGGCATTGTGCTGAGCACTGTGCCCTGGAACAGCCTTGTGATGTTGATACCATGCCTGTCCTTATTTCATACATGATGCTGATAAACTCCAGGGTGTGATACGTGGCTGTCAAGTCCAGGTTCTGCCACTAAGTTTCCAGGTTATATGTTCTTTAAAAAGACTTCATGTTTTCTTTAACGAATTTTTATTTAATTGGGTCATGCTAAATTTGTGTATAAAGCAGGGGTAGATTTTCTTGCAGGTGAGAAAACTGTCAAAGAAAATGCTTCTGTAGACTACAGGAAAAATACAGGCTGGCCAGAATTGTGAAAGGAAATGTGACAAAGTTCTGGATAAATCCTGGGATTATGTAAGCAAAGGAAAAAAATGATTTGCGGGTTTGCTTTGGCAACTTGTTTCTTAATATTCCTGTATATGAAACCTTATTTGTTTCCAAGTTCCCAAACCTATTACGTTAGCTTCTGTCCTTGACAAGCTGGTCGTCAGCCTGTTTACCTCTCCTTTTCTCCCCAGTTTACCTTAAGGCTTAATTTAAGAACCTAGAAGGAAATACTTAAGCAAAAGAAATAAATTTCTTTTGCAGAGGAAGACGGGTAAAACGCTGGGCTTGCCTATAAATGGGTTCTTTGGATGGAGTTGGACTTGATCCTTATTTTTGGCAGTGAAATTGGTAAGGGTGTTTGTGTGTGTGGTTCATGGGCCAGGAAAGGAAGGAGAGGTCTGCACAGCATACGGCACATGTTTCCAGTGGTTTCTGCTCAGCATTTTAATAACTTTAGTATTTGCACAGCTGAAGGAAAGGAAAGCACCCCGAGAATAGACACCATGAGGAACTCTAGAAGTTTGCAAACCAGAAAAACATGAGGTGGAAAAGAGCCACAAACGTTGTAAGGAAAAAGTAGCTCAGCCAAAATAAACCTAGGGCTGGGATGCTAAATTCCAGAGAGAATCAATAAGGAGCATATTGAAGTAATTACTCTGACAATTCTCAACTCGCTTCCTTATTTTTGTTATGAAGATATCAATACAGACATATTTACAGATTAAGAAGCCATAGCTTCCTGCACAATATAGGGAAAATAAAAAGGCCTTTGGATCAGACAGAACTAATTTTTAACTCCATCTCTCTAATTTACAAGCGTGCTGTGTTGGGACTGTCACGTAATCTCTTAGACCCTCGGTTTCCTCCTCTGTAAAACAAAGGCTAACTATGCTAACAAACACGGACTAAAGGGTGGCTGGAATCGTTCCTCTCGCCACTGTTGGTCCCTTGGGCCTTCACAGGAAGGAGACCAGCTGCAAACTCATCTCTCTGTCTTGTACTGTCTCATCTTGGCTGATAGGATGATCGCCACAGCACTGCTCATAGCTATTCTGCCCTGTGCTAAGGCCTGGCAAGGAGATCCATTGTAAGCTAGACTCTCCTCAGTATAGAAAAATAGAAACCATGGAAGACATGGCAAGCCAGTTAGCTATTAAGGAGAAGGCACAGGGCTTCTTGAACAAACCAAAACCCATGCTTTCGCAGGCAGTCTCACCAGCTGCGGGTTGTTTACAAATTTGTCATCCCTTCAAACAGATTCTTTCCTCCCAGGGTTAGCACCCTATCTGAGGCCCTGAGGCTGGTAAAGAACTGGTCCTCCTCTCAAATTTCCCACTCAACACTGGCCTGCCAGCTGCCCTGTTTGGTTTACATTTGCCTTAATCCAGAATCGAGCCTCAATAATGGTAATGTGTGGTCTGCCCACCTAGCAGACAGTCAGTGCCCACATCCTGGGCCCCCCCGGATCCTGCCCTAATCTCTAACTGCCCACAGCCACCAAATATAGACTGAAAATGGGACAAGGAGAAACACAGAGTTAAAAAACAAATGCTTGGTCAGAGGGAGATCAATGCAGACCTTGTTTACCACCTGGCTAAAGGGCTCATGTTGACCACTGGCTGAATAAGCTTGCCTTTCATGGGTCCTCATGGTGTGGAGTTTGGTTAGGTGGTATACTGGCAGTGAAATTCACCTTATTTAATCTCTTTTTCTCTTTTAGCAAATGGTAAAGGAGTTGGAAATGCAACTGTGGCAGCCCAAGCAATGGGAATAGTTTGGTTACAGGGGTGCTGAAAA
Source organism: Equus caballus (assembly GCF_041296265.1). NCBI lineage: Eukaryota > Metazoa > Chordata > Mammalia > Perissodactyla > Equidae > Equus > Equus caballus. The sequence continues at coordinate 114,244,192 of NC_091685.1, read as the reverse complement.
GTTCTGCCAAAAACTTCTTCCTTGCTAGCCTCCCAAGGCGCCAAGTCCTACCATTGGAATCCCATTGTTTTGCCTGCGAGAAAAGATCTCATCCTTTGTGTTTAGCATCAATAGTATAAATTACTTAGGGCCTTGAAGGAAAGATGAAGTACTGCTCTGCTTAAATTGGGGTTAGAAAGAAGCTTCAAGGACAGGAATGATTAGTAGGACAAGACAAATGTAGGTACTGAGACCCTGGGGGGTAGGAGAGATCACTTTCTAGTGTATAGTGTGGAGGTGGGGCATGGATGATGGAGGCAGTCCTGGGTCTTGGGGATGAGAGTGGACAAAGGGAGGTTGCAATGTGACAAATTTGAGGGAAATTTTATCGAGAGACAGATCTCTGTGCAGATGAAGCAGAAATACATTAACTCACTTGATCTAAAATTTAAGCACATTGGCTTTTAGAATCGACCATCTGAAAAAGCTTAATAGTAGCCATTAAAGTTCTAGAATGTAGCCTTAGTGTCATGAAGCATGGATAGCATACACTGTCTCAAAACTGCAATACCAGTGACTTCTTCTTTCTTCTTTTCAGGACAAATAATAACTCAGAAACCAGAAAGCTATCAGAGATATGTATAAATGAGCTGAAAAAGTAAGGCAAAACAATTTTAAGTATAATTGAAACATAAACAAAAGCAAGTAAGTTATTACGTTCTTTAAACCTTCTAAAATCTTTTTAAATATCTCTTTTCACTTTGGAAATCAAAATTAACAAAACAATTATTGTCTGCCGAGGACACCATTTCAACCTGTAGAACTGTACGTAACACAAAGATGGAAACATTTGAAGGTGGCCAAACAGGAAAGCTGGGGCTTTCTCAATATATTTTTATTTTATACCAAATAATGTAATAGATTGTTCTAAGTTTCTAAATCCTTTCACATTCAGGAATAATAATAATAAAAGGAAAAATGAACATTTATTAAACTTTTATTAAGTATCAGGAATTTCTAAAATTGTTAGAGGTAAAATGTCCATGACTCTATGTGGTAGATACTGTAATCTCCGTTTTATGGATGAGAAAACTGAGAGTTTAAGAGACCTGGCTAACAGCATACTACATGAAACGCTTAACCCGGGAATATAAGAGCAATTGAGGAATCTCGGGAGGGAATTTAAATTCACTGGCTTTGGCTAAACGGTTTCTTATTGGTACCTAATTAATAACCTCAATGCCAACGTTTGCTTAGAAGCAATTAGAATAGGTTCGCTTAAACCTACCATGTACTACCTTGAACTATCAGTCCTGAGATCAGGCACCAAGATGTATAACCTATTTCAGTCTCGTACAAAACGACTTCTCCCACAGGTGGTCGCCATCTTCTTGTAATCAAGTGACTGCTCATTTATTATAATCCTATTTTTTCCCCAAGTGTTTGACATAATGAGGAAGAGAATTCCAAACTCATGCCAAACTTTTAATGCATTCCACAATCTCCAACCCACTTGTTTATTCATTCAGTCAATGAATACTGAGTGCTCACCACATCCAGACACAATTCCTGCTGCTGGACATACAGACAAAGCCCAAGCCCTTATGGATTTCACATTTTAGCAAGAAAAAGAGGTATCAGATAGATAGATGATAGATAGATAGATAGATAGATAGAAAGGTAGATAGATAGATGATAGATAGAAAGATAAAATAATGTTGACGTGTTCTTGTGGCAAAACCTGAGAGTTGTCACCCAGTAACCAAATATCTCCTTTGTCAGTAAGTGAACCTCTGAATTTTAACTGGGCACATGGCCATCCAGAATAAAATCTGTGTTTCACGACCTCTCTTGAGCTGTGTATGCCTATTTGACTAAGTTCTGGTTAAAGGGAGATAAGCAAAAGAGGTCTGAGCATTCTCAGGACAGGTCCGAAGGAGAGCCAGTGTGCTGCCGCCATTACTTTTTCATTTTTCTGCCGACTGAAATATGAACATGCAGACTAGAGCTGAAGCAGCCATGTAGGCCCAGGGGGTCTGCATTTTAGGGACAATGGAGCAAAAAGTTAGAAGGTGACTGAGCCCCTGATAATTATGTCAATCACACCAACCCTAAATTATTTACCTCTGGACTAAGCTTATGTGTGAGAAAAACAAACTTCCATCTTTTTAAAAGTTCTGTTTTAGGGGGTTTTCTGTCACTCCCATTTGATTTTAATCTTAACTAATACAAAAATACAAAATAAAATGAAGCAGAGTAAGGAACTAGAGGGAGGCACCATGTGATATTTTAGACAAGGTGATTGGGGAAAGACTTTATAAGGAATCAATAGTTGGGCGGAGTCCTAAATGCGCGAGAGAGTGAACCACGTGGGTAGGGGCAGAGCGTGTTCCAAGAAGTGGGGAATAGTAAAAGCAAAAGCCTAGAATTGGGAACGTGCTGCTGTGTTCAGAGACCAGCAGGAGGCCAACATGGCCTACCTTCCAAATCTCTTATCCTGCCATTCTCCCAAATGGGAATCCTTGACTCCAGACCTTGCAGGGACCAGCCAACTTTGTAGGCACTGTTCTCTACAGGGTCTCTTCAAAAAGCATGACCCAGCGATGAGTCTAAGCTTTTACTCAGATAGCTTCATGGCTCAACTGCTAGAGCCATTTTAAATGCTCCCCCACATTACCATTCAAATATTGCCCATTTTTCCGACCCTTGCATAAGTTCTCACTCCTGCTTAAGGGATGGCTCTATTGACCCACCCGATGTTGCTTTCTTTCTTCTTGAAACTCCATAGATATTATTGTCCATACTTTCATTTTAATTGTTAACTTATCATTCTGTTCTAATGCATGTATGTGTCTCTTGCCACCTCGATTAAGATGTAGCGTGAGAGCTACATCTTAAAAAGGTTTTTAAATCCCTTTTGCCTGTATCTCTTCTAATAGACTATGCTCCATAAAAACTTTCTGTATGTTCATTCAACTATCTCACACACTACAACACAATGGAGAGAACCTAATCTTTCTCGGTTTCTCCCTTTCGCCAGGAAGATATGAGTAGCTGAAGTATTTGGTGCTATATATAGTGAGTTGATGTCAGCTGGATGCCAGTCTCTTCAGAAAGGCTCAGTCCCCAGTTTGAGTCAGAGCTAGGGACCATGCCGTCCCAGGCTCAAGGATAAAAACCATCGGGCCAAAGTGCCATCCATATTCCATCTCCAGTCTTTCTTCCACAAATTGGGATTCATCCCTGCTGAAAAGCACAATCTAAGAGCAAGGTGAGTATATCGTTTCCTAAAATGTTTTGTTAGTCAGTTGGCCAAAGAAGTTCAGAGTTGTGACTCATAAAGGGGCATTCTTTGCTTTATAGGAAGGCTGTTGATGCCAATATTAAAATGCCACCACCAAAGGGTTCTGGTTTAATCTGGTGTCCTTTCTTCGTTCTTACAGTTTGCTGGAATTGATGTACTGGGATGCTGGTACAAATGAAGGCCAGTAAGGAAACAATGGAGGGAGGGGAAAGGAGGCCAGGTCTTTCACTGTTCCTCATTGCCTGATGATCATTGTGCTAGCGTGCAGATAAGAGCGGGCCTGAAAGTCTGAGAATCATTGTCTGTTTACTGTGACATTGCCTGTCAACGCATAACATGCTCTGTCACCAGACGACAAATGCATATAAAAGTCTTTCTGTAGAAAGCGATAATAAATTCTTAGTAAAGAGCAAAGAGACTCTTTCAAAAGGATGATTATAAAATACTCCAAATGAGTTCTTTACATTGTCTCAATAATGTTCCTTTATTTTTAACAGGGAACAAAAAACCATGCTATCACATAATGCCATGGTGAAGCAGAAGAAACAGCAAGCATCAGCCATCATGAAAGAAATCCATGGAAATGGTATCAATAACAATTCTTCATAGCAGTAATATAGCTCAGCATTAATGTAGATCCTTCCTGATGTTAGTTAATATTCTATAGTTTACTATCTTTGAATTCTTGCTATTCTGTCATAACAACCCTGGAGCTCCAGAGGGTGTGGAAAAGCCTATGGTAACTAATCCTTTCGTAGTCATCCTTCTCATTGGAAAGCTATTTTCAGATGAACAACTGCTCTAAAGGAATGAAGCAATCTGACAGCTGATGTACATTCTGCTTGGCTTGTCTTTCACGTTTCACAGTATAAGTTAATTCACTCTCAATTCTTTTCGTTTGTTTGTTTTGGACAGGTCTCATACAATCTTGTCTTCATTGTTCATTCCATATGGTCTATCTCGATTTCTTTTACCTTATGTTACATAAGTCATATTATTCTATCATCCATTTTTTTTTTGCAACAGCTAAGTTGGAATTCATATTCATTGTGAATTTTTTTAACCCTGAAAGCAGTCTTCATATTTAGCAATTGATTTACCAAGATATTTTATGTGAAAATCTACTTTTATTTATAATTTCTAGGAAAATATAAAGTTCTTGCAGTCACAAAGCATAGGACTCAAAAAATTTTTAATATAAATTAGATGCAAAATAATATTGTACTCTCTCCTTTTCTTTAAGTTTTAGCAAATAGTTTTAGACAGCAATGTTTCATACATTGCATTTTGATTGTTATAAAGGAAATTCAACTTTGTTCAGGAGTAAAGGATAGCACCTTTTTTTCTTCTTTTTTTGGTGAGGAAGACTGGCCCTGACTTAACATCTGTGCCAATCTTTCCCTTTGTTGTATGCGGGACACCACCTCAGCATAGCTTGCTGAGCCATGTGTAGGTCCATGCTGGGGGTCCAAACTCACAATCTTCAGGCCACTGAAGCAGAGTGCACAAACTTAACTGCTACACTACCAGGCCAGCTCTGGGATAGTACCAATTTTAAAAGTTAATAAGTAGAATCTAGATCCTTTTAAGGGCTGATTTGAGCCATTCCGGATATATTTGCGGAGTTTTCAGGATGCCTCCTTAATTCCTCTCTATTGACAAGAAATGTAACCTTTTATCTGAACAATATTGAGATATAAAGACATAGATCTGGTTGTGGCAGCTGGGAATGGGGTAAGTATAGTGTTTTCATATTTCACCTTCCATAAAGAACCTGAATAGAACCACTCAGATTGTTTTAGACGCTCCCCACACAAGGTAGTCGTATCTGAGGGGTTCTTTTATGATTTGTTTTCTATTCTCTGCAATACAAAATCACCATACTGGATTTAACTTAGTCCCCATGTTTCACTACGATGTCATACTAGCTTGGAATAAAGTGAGAATAGTTCTGAATCAGATCCCAGAACTTAATTTACACCAATCCAAAGTCCTGAAATTCATGCTTCTTTTAAATTTTTATGCTTTTTTTGTATTTCCTGCTTCAGGTAGTTTACTTGAAATTGCTTGAATATTTTTCCTGATCAATAAGGCAAAAATTAAATAATCACCTCAGTTTGAGACTAAATTATGTACTGTAAAACTAGACTTGAGATGAGTTATCATTTTCTGATTGCATCATAATCACAAATCAATTGATCCATTCAGCATATTTCCAGTTTAAACGATGTGTTGGATTGTACTCTACGTTAGTCCTATAAGAGGAAGAATATCTTTTTCCTTTTTTGTATAACAACTTTTTAAATGAAATATAAAGAAAAAATACAGTTATATCTCAAGGGGAAAAATCCTCAAAACTACTATCTCACCCCCAGGAGGTCCCGACCATTTAAAGTCTGCGGAAGCCTCCCACCCAAGTAGAGTTCCAGTCCCCTTAAGTGGAGTCACATGCTCTGCCTTTGTTAGGAGGTCAAGTATTCCAGATAACACAGGATAATCATAGACTCTTTTTAACTCATCTCAGATAAAATAACTTAAGTACTTTATGAAACAGCTTAAATAATTTCCCTCTCTTATTTCATCTCACATCTTATATGGAACTTTACTGTTTGTATACAACATGGTGTTTAAAGACCCAAGTAGGGGGGTATCATATTTTCTAAGGATGCAGAAATAAAAGCTGGACTGCAGAGAAATCTTTGTGGGAATAATCCTGCAGACTTTCGAACGCTTCACACCAGTGAAAATCTGAATAATTTAAAGCATGCAACTGTTTCAGTCTTAATTATAAGACTAAATAAACCAAATTTGAACTGGATTGTCCTTTATAAAGATGAACAATTGTCCCTTCTTCCCTGTGCGGGATTTTCTTTTTTTTGCAGTATCATAACTCATTTATTTTTTATATCACTTTCAAAAACATTTAGCCTGGAGGAGAATGAACTGTGACAATGAGATGGCTAAACGAGTTGTCTTCTAAACATAAGCTGTGCGTTCAGTCCAGTTCCTGTTGTGGGGGAGAGAGACTACGGCTGTTGAGCCTTTGAGACGAATCAGTAAGAAAATATAGTAATCAAAAGGGAGAGTTTGACATCAGAGCACTCATTCCATCCAAAGGAGAAATACCCTCAAAGGATTACTGAGAAATCCTATCTTTATAGACTAAAACACATAGAACTGGATGGCTTGAGTAAAAATGTAGATAACTCCCAGCATCTACTAACTACACCCCAAATTGTCACTTAATACAGACCCATTATGATTTGGTGTCAAATTATGTACTAGAAGCAAATATACTACACTCCCAACAAATAATTAATAAAAGGTATCCCCTAACACTAAGCCTGTATACTTCCGGATTTACCATCCTTATCATCGTATCATGATCATCGTCACATTAGAAGTATTAGAGCTGATGAGGGTAGCTGTCTTGTGCTACTTGTGATACAAAACCTCTAAGCTTTATACAGAAGTATCAGAGCCACGTTGCTACCATCTAATAAGCACTATTCTGAAAGACAGACAGAAACACACAAGTATTTTGCCATTATCTATGCATGATTTAGTTGTGGGGGCAAGAAAAGATGGCTTACAATAGTTCCATGCCCACCAGCCCTGTGCTATTTACTCCTGAATCTGCACATATTCTCCAGTGTTCATCATGTCCCACTCTCACTCAGTAACTCATCTCAGACTTGAATATTGAAGGAAGAGAGAGAGAGACAGGGCAGGATAAAAGGATAGGGAGCAATAAGTTGATAGAGAAGGAGAAGGAGAAACAAGAATGGAACAAGGAGAGGCACCCTAGAGCAACTGGCACCTGTGCAAAAATGATGAGGAAAGGAATTGGAATTAAAATACCCATAGGAAGAACTGAGAGTTCGCCGTCCCCTAATCTTAGGCACAGACACTGCTGACAGTTGAGAAGAGCTTCAGACCTAGAGAATACCACAGTGCCTCTTAAGGCTGCTTCACTCATCCGACAATTTTTCACCTAGGCTCTGCATGAACTTTTTTTGTACGTATTTTGTTTGTTTTTTCCCCCATGACTGGTGAACAGCCTTTCCCAGCGCACACAAGAGGACTGAGCAGATCGTTTTTGTGATTTCAGGAAAAGAGTTTAGGTTTGTAGTCTGAAAACAGGAAGCCGAGGTTCTAAATGGAGTGCTGTTGTTGATATGGGCCCGGGAGCCCTGGGTTCCAGACCAGACATCAGAGTCCTCATCTGAAAATGAGGAGGCTGGATTTGCTGATATATCTAATTCTAAAACGCCGTGATTCTAATTAACTGAGCTACGTGCCGAAGGCAAACAGTGTATGTGAGTTTCTCCACCAATAACAAAGGCAATGATAATATTCACATAAATTGCAAATCACTTTGAAAAGTACAGGGTATAAAATCTCGAATTTCAGATGAACAAGTGAAGATCTCTTGTACTTTTCCTGTATCTTAAAATGTAACTAATCAAGTCATCAATATCAAAATGAGGATACCCGGAAGGCCTTAAAGACCACAGATCAAATGTAAAAAGTAAAAAGGTAAATGTAAAAAGTTTGAGGGAGAAGAAGAACTTAACATAATGTTTCAGCATACAAGTTTGTTAGTTGTCTTTGGCTTAAATTTTCTCATTAGCATCTTCATAACCCAAGAAAAAGCATGTTTTATTTTGAAAATTGATGTGCAATAATATCTTGTGAATTCATAGATTTTCTGAGTATGCCATGGATTACTAAATCACTAAGAAGGCCCTCCAGAAAAGTGGCAGCAGAGGACTAAGCTAAATTCTAGTTTACCCCAAAGTTGAAGGTACAGTGTTTAATTCTAGCCATATCGTTCCATCATCCTAGTTTCCTCATCTTTTTTCACTCTGATATGCTCTAGACGTACATCCAATAAACAGTACTAGATGATTCCGTTTGTGTAATTCAATTTGTGTAATTCAGTACATTGGTAATCTCATTTCTTAACTGTTTATAGATTTACACAGCTATTAAATGATAATATTTTAATTAATAGTAAATTTTTGAACACTTTATAAAATAGTCTTAGAACTCAAATCAAAGCAAAGAGATATGAAATAGGAAAATAAAGAATTCCAGATGGGTTCCAAAGTCAACTTTTTAATGTAAGGAAAATTATTAATAAATATTTTGTCAATTGTAGTCTTTTTCAGGCATTATTCAAAATCACGGTCTGGACTATTACCTTTTTTATAATATGTGTATATGTATGTTGCATCATGCAATAATGTCTATGTTGTGGACAACTGTCCAACCCACACAGGCCAACTGTCTGTAAACAGGCAGAAGAGGCCTGTGCAAGTGCAGAGAAAATCTCCTGGCCTCAATGAGGCTTGTAAGTAAATCCATAGGACCATCTTAAAGCAAGTCAGTTTCAGGTAACTCCCCTCCACTGGTTTTGCTCATTTCACCAGAATTGCAACTGCCAGTGACTCATGGGGAAACAGCTTTAAAAGATCTTTTGTCTTACTACAATTAACTGTAAGTGGGTAGCTTTGCAAACTATGAATTGGATTCACTGATGTAACTAAATAGGGTTCTTTGACAGGATCAAAATTTCAAATTAACAATGCAGAACTACCTGTGCACACATAAGTGTTTGTTGACCAAGTTTCAGAATGTTGACCTCTGAAACAAATGTGAAAAAAAAGAATGTTTCCTTTTAGAGGAATTTAAGTCCAGTGTCTGCTGGAAAGCCTGCACATTGATGGAAGGCTTGAAAAAGGAACAGATCACATTGTCAAAAGTCATGCATATTCTCCCAATAAAATGCACTTTTCCACTTGCTTTCTAGTACTTATAGGAATGTGGCTCCACAGCATGAAAGTGGAAAGAAAGTATACTCAAAAATCAAAATATTTGAACTTTCTAATGTGAGATTTTGTCTTAATTTAACTACAAAAATATTATATATTTGAGGACACTACTGAGAAAGAATATTGGTAACAGCTATTTAATATTTCTAGTAGATTAAAAATTGTGGGTTTTTTTGTGGAAATTAGATCGTTGTCAAGACCCTAAAGTTATATGTCTATATCTTTATACAATTTGATATTTAACTATTCAAACACAATCACTGATTTCTTTGAAATAGTAGCAAAATATAATAAACTCCTATAATATCTTTAAAGAATAAATAGAAAATTCTGGACCACTATAAATGACATCAGTAGGAAAGTATGCCTAGCAATATTATTTTCAATAGATGATCTAATGCCACAAAGACAACCTTCTAATCCATCAGGGCAAGAATATGCATCCTGAATAAGTTATATCATTTACCAGGCATCCAAATTAAACACACTCTTCAGACCCTGCCCAGGGGTTTGCAACAAAGGGCAGGGAACAGCTGATCACAGAATTCTATGTGCTTAGTTGATAGAGTTCTTCACTCTGAAGTTTTGAGTAATGAGAGTGTTCATACAATAGATTCCCCAACCCACAGATGGTCTGGAACTCCTGCTCCAGTTACATCATAAATTTAACTATTGGAAGGGAATGGAAGAAAACTGTGGAGAGTTTAGTTTATGTCTTTTGTTGTTTGTTTACACAAATTATGTTGACTTAATATATTCCTGTGTCTAGTAGTATGCTAGTAAATGTTTAACGACTGGTTCTTTGGGAGGAGAAAGGCCTTGCTCTGTAGAGTTTGCCAATTTCTATGGTATAAATATTCCCACCATGGCCAATTTCAAGCTACTGAAATTTCAAGGAGGCACTGAACACAGACTTGGGAAGAGATGAGCAGGAATATAACATTATATAATATTTCCAAGATACAGATACAATGGATCTAAATAAGGTCAAGAGCATAGATGATAGCAAAAAGTAGTAAAAGATTTAGAAAGTGATACTGTTTGAGTATTTATTGCTTTGTTTTTTAATATAATTTATCTAATTATTAATTTTACATAATTTAATTTTAGTAATGCTTGTGTTCACTGAGTTTAATTACTGGCTTGCAGAATTCCTGAAAATTTGTCAATCAATTCTTGCGAATCAGTACAACTTGCTCCAGCACACCACTGGACTGCGCCTCTAGTGCTCCTGGCCCCAGAGATCCGTAACAACTTCAGATGGCCACTCAAAGCCAATTAACTTACTGTCTATTACTTATGAGTAGGAGGGAGAAAATATAGGCTTTATGGAAGTAGAATGGAGTATGAAGAAGAGGTTGAGAGTTGGTCAATTACCTTGTGTGCCTTCTCCTCCCTTTTTCTTTTGTCTCTTATTTCTCCCATCTCATGGTATAAATTTCCTAGTAATAATGGACTGTGCCAGCTGATTATTTCTTTGCATGCTCCTTTGAGGTTAGGTAAGCTCTTCATGGCTCTTGTTGCACACCTACTCCTCGTAGCAGCTTGAGTGATGGTTGTAGTGCTCTGCTAAAAAGGAGTGAATGTTTCTTATGAACCCAAAGAAGTCTGTGGCCAGGGGTATATCCATTTTCTTCACGTCTCTGCTCTCTTCTCCCTTTGAGCCCCACGCTCCACCCCCCCCCCATTACTGGGCTTCTAGGTTAGGCTTCCTCACTCTTCCTTGTGACTCCAATCATATGCTGCTTGGACCTACATCAGTGAGACAAAGGTCTAGAGAGAATAACTACATCAGTTAGCATGCTCTTAGTTGAAAACAACAGAAAATCAGAAACCAACTAGCTTAAACAATAAGGGAGTTTGTTGGCTCCCATAACTGAAAAGTTCAGATGTGATCTGGTAAGGCTTCATCTAGTGGCTCAATGGTGCCATCAAGGACCTGGTTTCTTTCTCTCTCTGTCTCTATTCTGATTTCCTTGGCATAAGCTTCATCCCAAGTCTGGCTCTATCATCCTGCCAAGTGCTTGCCAACAGGTTCCTGGGCAGTATACTTCTGTGCTTACATGCAGCAAAGAAAGAAAGCATCTTTGGCACAACATTCACAAAGAAAAGTCCTGGTCGTCACTCTCATTGGTCTAGGTCAGGTCACATCCCTGTTCCTGAATCATTCACAAAGGTGATTAATTCCTATAAAACATACCCCAGAAGAGTACTGTAAATCTCAGGCGCCAGAGGGATGGAATTCACTTAAGTCACATGTTTATTTCAGAAATGTTGGTGGAGTCAGCTAATATTGGAGGCCGGCCACTAGGAAGAGGAAAATGAGATAAAAACATTTTCTCTAATTTTTGTTTTGGGGCCCCAAAATTAAACTTACAAGCCATAGCTTGGAATTTAGAATTTATAGAAATTAATGTAATAACACGCTATTCTTTTTTTCTAGCACTTCTATTTTCATTTAATTGTTTATAATGACTCAAATTGGTAACAGAAAGGAGGAGGAAGAGAAAAGCTGTACCCCTGTTTTGGTTTCTTTATGGAAAACCTTCGTAGCCTTAATCGTAAGGAGAAAGGTTCCATCACCGTGAGGACTGTCATCTCTGCATTACCTCATGGCTGCTAGCTCCAGGGCATTTTTATTTCTTGAAAATGTCCCATTAGAAAAATTTTTCAGGAAAAATCTAAATTTGTTTAAAAACATTATTTGTAATATATAACCACATTGTGTAGAATATGTATTTCTGGAAAAGGTTAATGGACAAAAATCTGTGGCTTTCGACTTTTCGTGTTATTATTTTATTTTCTTCCTCTCTCTCTCTTTCTCTCTCCCCCTCTGTGTTGCTAATTGAATTATTTTAAGAAGCATTTAAGGAAGGAGATTCTCCCCTCCCCTGGTATTGGACCAAATTACCCTAAGCAATACTGAGACTTCTATCCTTTGTGATCTAGACGGAACTTGCTATTCTGATTCCAGAATCAAAAAGTTGGAATAGCCCACCCGTGTCACACTTTCTAGAGTGTTGAGGTATGTAGTCAGAGACACACTGAGAAATAACCCAGCTCCTCCTTGCCTGCTCCAAGCACAGGCGACAGAGCCTCCAACACTTGAAATAAACAAAGGCAAACAGTCCCTGTAGAACTCAGCAGGGCTGGCAAACAAACTCAGGAAGCTGCTAGAAAATACCCGCATCTCCTCCGCCGTGTGCTTTCTCCTCCTCCACAAGCTATTTCTGCCATCCCTGGCGATGGTAAAGCACAGCTTTTTTTATTTTTCTGGCATCCTCAAGAGCAGACAACACTGCTCTGCATTGTATTAGGAAGGGCTATGAAATTTTTTTAAACTGAACTTTTTTTTAATAATAGACTTTACTTTTTAGAGCAGTTTTAGGTTTGCAGAAAAACTGAACAGAAAGTATAGAGTGGTCCTACATACCCCTTCTCCTCCCAACACACCGTTTCCCCTATTACTAACATCTTGTATGAATGTGGTATACTTGTGATGATTGGTAACCCTATATTGATATACCGTTATTAACTAAAGTCCATGGTTTACATTAAGGCTCACACTTTGTGCGGTGCTGTTCTATGGGTTTTCATGAAGGCATAATGTCATGTATCTGCCGTTATAGTATCATACAGAATCGTCTCACTGCCCTAAAAAGTCCTGGTGCTCCATCTCTTCATCCCGCCCCCCTCCCTCCCCCCAAGCCCCAGGCAACCACTGATCCTTTCACTGTCTTCTATAGTTTTGTCTTTCCAGAATGTCATATAGTTGGAATTATACAGTATGCAGCCCTTATAGACTAGCTTCTTTCACTTAGCAATATACGTTTAAGGATCACTCATGTCTTTCATGGCTTGTAGCTCTTAATTAAACTTTTTATTTTGAGATAATTGTAGTTCCCATGCAGTTGTAAGAAATAACACAGAGCTATCCCAACTTCCCCCAATGGTGACATCTTGCAAAACTGTAGTACAATATCTGTACTATATCTGTAGTACACAACCAGAATATTGACGATGATACCGTTAAGACACTCCTGCCAATCGCTAATCTGCTCCGCATTTTTATGTGTAGTTTTTCATTTCAACAATGCCAAAAAATGGAATCATACTGTATGTAGCCTGGGGGATTGGCTTTTTCACTCAGTGTGATTCTCTGGAGATAGATCCAGGTGTTGTGTGTTTCAATAGTTTGTTCCTATTTATTGTTGAGTACCATGGTACGGATGGGCCACAGTGTGTTTAACCATTTACCCAATGAAGTACATCTGGGTTGTTTCTGGTCTTTTATTACTAAGAATAAAGCTGCTATGAACATTTGTATATAGGTTTTTGTATCAACATAAGCTTTCCTTTCCCTGGGATAAATGCCCGTGTTGCTGGTAGTTCTTCATTCAGTTTTTAATGGAACCTCTTAAATTATTTTTCAGAGTGGCTGTCCCATTTTACACGTGCAACAGCAATATAGGAGTGACCCGGTTTTTCCACACCCTCCCCAGCATTAGGTGCTGTCACTATTTTTCATTTTAGCCATTCTGATATCTGTATAGTGATATCTCATTGTGGTTTTAATTTGCATTTCCTTGATGACTAATGATGTTGAGCATCTTTTCGTATGCTTATTTGCCATCTGTGTATCTTCTTTGGTGAAATGTCTCTTCGTGTTTGTTGCCCATGTTCTAATTGGACTGTTTGCTTTTTTACTGGTGACTTTTAAGAGTTCTTTATACATTCTAGCCTGTTGTCAAATACGTTTCGCAAATATTGTTTCCCACTCTGTAGCTTTTGTTTTCATCCTCTTAACAGAGTCTTTCTCAGAGTAAAAGTTCCTAATTTTGCTGAAGCCCAGTTTATCAATTTTTCCTTTTATGGATTGTGCTTATGGTGTCAAGTTTAACAACACTTTGCCCAGTCCTAGATCCCAAAGGTATGATCATGTGAATTTTCTTCTTTAGCCTGTTAATATGATGGAATACATTAGTTTAAGAATATTGAACCAGCCTTGTATCCCTGAAATAAAACTCACTTGCTCATGGTGTAGAATTCTTTTTGTATAATGTTGAATTCTATTGACTAATATTTTGTTAAGAAATTTTCCTTCTGTATGCATGAGAGATATTGATCTGTAGCTTTCTTTTTCACGTGTTGTCTTTGTTTGGTTTTGGTATCAGGGTAACATTAGCTTAATAAGTCAGTTGGGAAGTGTTCCCTCCTCTTCTATTTTCAGGCAGAGGTTGTGTAGCATTGCTGCTAATCCTTCTTTAAATGTTTGGTACAATTCTCCTGTGAAACCAGCCAAGGCTGAAGATTTCTTTTTTTGGGATATTTTAAAATCATAGACTCAATTGTCTTATAGTTACAGGATTAATTAAATTATCTACTTCTTATGAGGTGAGATGTAGCACTTTGTGATTTCCAAGGAATTGGTCAGTTTTTCCTAAGTTTTCAAATTTACGTGTAGAGTTGTTCATAGTATTCTCTCATTAGCCATTGCTGCCTGCAGTGTCTGTGGTGATATCCCCTCCTTTGTCCTGATATTGATCATTTGTGTCGTCTACGTTTTTTTGTATGGCAGTCTAGCTACAGATTTGTCAGTTTTATTGATCTTTTCAAAAAGCATCTCATGCTGAATCGATTTTCTCTATTGTTTTCCTGTTTTAAATATCTGCTCTTATCTTTAATATTTCCTTCTCCTTCTTCGGGTTTATTTTGCTCTTCTTTTTCTAGATTTTTGAGTTGGAAGCTTAGAAAATTGATTTGAAACTTTTCCTTTTTTTTAATATATGCATTAAGTGCTATAAATGTCCCTCTCACCACTGCATTATCTGTCTCATAAATTTTGATATGCTATATTTTCATTTTCATTCAGTTCAATGAATTTTTTACTTCCCTTGAGACTTTGTCGTTGACCCCTGGATTATTTAGAAGAGTGTTGTTTAGTTTCCAAATGTTTGGAGATTTTCCTGTTATCTCTCTGTTACTGATGTCTAGTGTGATTCCTTTGTGACCAGAGATCATTCTCTGTATAATTTCAAATATTTTAAATTTGATGAGGTTTATTTTACAGTCCAGCTTGGTATGTGTTCCACAGGCACTCAAAAAGAATGTGCATTCTGTTGTCGTTCAGTAGAGTTCTGTAAAGGTTGATTGGAGCCTACTGGTTGATGGTGTTGGTGAATCCTTTTTATCTTGGCTGATTTTCTGTCTGTCGTTTTATTACTTGTTGAGAGAGGGATGTTGAAATCTCCAACTATAACTGCGGATTTGTCTATTTATCCTTTTAGTTGTACCAGTTTTTGCTCCATCTGCAGCTCTGTTTTCTGGTGCATACACACGTAGGATTTCTAGGGTTTCTTGGTGGATTGGCACTTTAATCATGACATAATGTCCTTTTCTGTCCCTGGTAATTTTCTTTGAAGTCCATTTTATCAGATATTAATATAACCACTCCTGCTTTCCATTGATTAATATTTGCTTGATATATCCTTTTCCATCCTGTTATTTTCACCTTGCCTATATTACTGTATTTGAAGTGAGTTTCTTGTAGACAGTATGTAGTTGGGTCATGTTTTAATCCAATCTGCCAATCTCCATCTTCTAATTGGTATATTTAGAGCACTGTTGGTTAACATAATTATGGATTAAGTCTATCATTTTGCTTTTTATTTTCTGTTTGTTGTCTCTGTTTCTAATTTGTTTTCTTTTCATACCTTCCTATAGGATTACTTGAACATTTTTTAGAATTCCATTTTTATTTATCTATAGTGTTTTCAAGTGTATTTCTATAGCTTTTAGTAGTTGCTCTAAGCATAACATTATATGTGCATAACTTATCAAAGTCTACTGATGTCATTTTATCAGTTCAAGTGAAGTATATAAACCTTACCTACCTTCATGTCCCTTTATCCTCTCCTGTTTGTAATATAATTGTCTTAAATATCTTCTACACACATTTATAATTATATCAGTGTTATAATTTTTGCTTCTATCATCAAACATAATTTAGAAAACTCAAGAGGAGAAAAGAAGCTTATTGTATTTACCACATTTTTGCTTGCTATATTCTTTTTTCGTTCCTGATGTTCCATAGTTCCTCCTTTTATTGTTTCCTTTCCATTTAAGGAACTTCCTTTAGCTATTTGTATAGTATGAATGTTTATCTCCCCCCCCAAATTCATATGCTGAAATCTTAATGAGCCATGTGACGGTATTAGGATGTGGGGTCTTTGGGAGGTGATTAGGTGATAAGGGTGTGGCCCTCATGAATGAGATTAATGTCCTTATAAAAGAGAGCCTGGAGAGCTCCTTCTTCCCTTCTGCTAGGTGAAAATACAGCAAGAAGTCAGCAGTCTGCAACCCAGAAGAGGGCTTTCATCAGAACCCAACCATGCCGGCACCCGGATCTTAGACTTCTCTCCTCTAGAATTGTGAGAAATAAATTTCTGTTGTTTATAAACCACCAGTCTTTGGTATTTTGTTACAGCAGCCCAAACCATTCTTTGAGGCTGTCATCAGGTAAAAAATTCTCCTAGTTTTCCTTCATCTGAAGATGTCTCAATTTTCCCTTTATTCCTAAAGGATATTTTCACTGGGTATCAGCTTCTGGGTTGACAATTCTTTTCTTTCAGTACTTTTGTGTCACTTCCTTCTAGGCTTCATGGTTTCTGATGAGAATCCCACTGTCATTCTCATTTTATTTTATTCCTATAGGAAGTTGTCATTTTTCTCTGGCTGTTTTCAAGATTTTTCCTTTAGCCTTTAGTTTTTAGAATTTTATAATATGTCTTGTTGTGGTGCTCTATAGAATTATCTTGTATAGGATATTCTTAGCTTCTTGAATCTGTAGGTTTATGTCTCTTGCCAAATTTAGTAAGTTTTCAGCCATTGTTTCTTTGAGTAGTGTTCTAGCCCCACCCTCCTTCTCTCCTTCTGGGATTTCAATGACACAAATGCTATCTTTTGTTATAGTTCCACAAATCCCTAAGGCTCTGATCATTTTTCTTTTCAGTCTCTTTTTTTCTCTGTTGTTCTTATTGGGTAATTTCTATTCTCTCAGTTCACTGATTCTTTCTTTTGTCCCCTCCACTCTGCTGTTGAGTCTATCCACTGAACTTTCTATTTTGGTATTGTATTTTCAGTTCTAAAGTTTCTGTTTGGTTCTGTACATCTTTTATTTCTCTGCCACAACTTATTATTTCTTTGTAAAGCTTTCTAATTTTTTTCATTTGTTTCCAAAAGCTTTATAATTGTTCTTTGAAGCGTTTTTGTCATGGCTGCCTTAAAATCTTTGTTAGATAATTTTAATATCTCAATCATCTCAGTATTGACATCTTTTTTCATTCAGTTTGAGATCGTCCTGGTTCTTGCTTGATTTTTTATGTGAGCTGAAATATTTCATATTAGTTTCTGAGAGTTTTGCTCTTATTTAATCTTTTGTTTCATCTATATTGGTCTGACACTGCTTCAGCAGGGGGAGGAGAGGGCCACCTCATCACTGGTAGGTGGAAGTAGAAGTCCAGGTTCCCCACTCGGCCCCCATTGAAACTTGAGGTGGGGGTGGGAGTCTGGAATCCCTAGATAGTCTCCACTAACACTGCAGGCAGGGAGGGTTGTTACTGGCCAACAAGGATGAAAGTTCCAGCTTCCTGGTTGGCTGCTCTTATACCACCCCAGTGGGAGTATTGGGGCACCTTGTTACAGCCTCACAAGGGTAAAATTCTGGGCTCCCCACAGGGATTTTGTTGACATGAGTGGGGCAAAAGTTTTTTCTGTGGCATTTGGCTAAAGTAGAGTGGCTATTGTCTAAAAGCTTTCTGTCCTGCTAGATTGCTCCTTTCCTAGTCTTTTGGCTAGAGAGAACAGTGTTTTGTTCGAGATTTTTTTGTCTGTACCTGTTGGTGTTTCTGGGTTCCTAGCATTTTCAGCTCTAAGTGAGATAAAGGAAGCTAAAAGAAAACGCAGATAATTCACCACCATGTTGTTCCTGGAGTCCTGATGTCCCTTGCACGTCTCCCTTCTTCTCTCCAACTTTCAGAGTCTTCTTATACTTATTTTATACATAACGTCCAGGATTTTTAGTTGTATTTAGTAGAAGTATATGGGAAAATATATCTCCTCTATCTTCTTAGAAGCAGAAGTCTTGATATTATAATTTTTATAATTAGTGGAGCTCTTCTCCATGTAACATCAAAATATGTAAACAAATAGATTTTTTTCAAAGCAAAATAGGGAGAAAATTTAATAAATAATTCTGTTGCTTTATCTCTAAATACCTCAAAAGCCTAATTATTATGGTGAATATGTCACATCATCAAAAAATGTTGTCCCCATCAATCAGAATAATCATTTATCTTAATGATGGTCCAATTTTTCTTCCTGTGCATTCAACAACAGTCCACACTGGCAAAAGAACTGTGTGGATTTCACAGAAATGTATTTCTGATTAAAGGAGAAAGTGGAGAAGTTTCATCTCTTTTGGATTTTAAAAAAGTCCTTCAGTACTAGAAATAGAAAATAACACTCATTTATTGAACATCTCCTATATCTAAGGCACGGGAGTCATGAAGACTAAAACATAAAAAAAAAATGCAAACCATAAAATAAGTAAAATGGAATCAAGTAATTGTAATTCAATTCTATGGGAATACAGAGAAGGCATGGATCATTATGAGTAGAGATTTTAGCAAAGGGAGTCACAGAAATGGCCCTTGAGCTGAATTGAGGAGGATTTGTTCATTCAATACCTATCACTGCTTGCTTTATGCTAGGCTCCTTGGTGCTGGATGAAGACTGAACATTATTTTGACAGAGACAGAGAAATAGGGTGATGTGGGCGGAAGGGCAGGCATTCTAATAATAGGGACAGCTCAAACTGATACGTACAAATGTGAGGAGCAAACAGAGCTTATTAAGATAACTCTAAAGCAGTGCTATTTGAAAACTCACCAAGTATATTAATAGTGTCATTAGCTAATCTTCAGTCACTCTTTCTATGTGCTAAGTACCATGCTAAGTGCCTTACATGAAGCGTTTTATCTAATCCTCATATCAACCCATGTGGTAGGTATTATTACTATTAGCCCCACTTTAGAGATGAGGAAATTGAGGTTTAGAAAAAATAAGCAGCGTATCTATGATCATGGAGTTAGAAAGGAGTGGAGCCAAGATTCAACCCAAGGCAGTGTGCGTAAAGAGCCCATCGCTTAGTCATACCAGCATATAGCAGGCAATAAATTATGGAATTTAGCAAAGGATTTAAAAATGCTTGCCTTGAGGATTTCATGCACATGAATACTGTTTTACAGATGTAGATGGCATGGACCTGGGCAAAAAGGTCAGCATTCCCAAAGACATCATGTTGGAAGAACTATCCCATCTCAGTAACCGTGGTGCCAGACTATTTAAGATGCGACAGAGAAGATCTGACAAGTACACATTTGAAAATTTCCAGTATGAGTCGAGAGCACAAATAAATGTAGGTATAACTTGATCTTATGGTATCTAAATAAATGGGCAGCATTTCTAAATTTGTGCGTATCACTAAATTCCCAAACAGGTATTCTACATATTTTCTTTCTGTTGATTCTGTTAGACTTCTTTTTTTCATGATAATGAATAGTTTAGGTGGGTAAACAAAAGTATTATGTATGGTGTGAGTATCTTTTTAGTTCAATAGGGACATTGTAATCTCATAGATTTGGCATTGAAGAACTAGCCTGTTCTGCTAAGAGGAGAAGGAGTGGAGAGCAGGGCTACTAAAAGTTTCCATGGTCTTATCACCAGTCGTTAAATGTTTGGGATGGAAACACTTTCAAAGCACACAGCGCTCCACAAAGTAAGCATAAGCATTTTATTGGCTGAATACGTCCTGGCACTGAAACTTGCCTGGGAGCTACAGACACAGTCGATCTCCTCCCAAAGCATTTATTTCAGATTATGTGGGGAAGTCTGGTACTTATTAACAACAAAACCAATGTGGACAAAAGTCTTTAGACAAAATTATCCTCAACTGAAAGTTAATAAACAAATGAACAAACAAATAAATTAGATTTCACCTATAACATTAATACTATATTCATTTAAACTGTCATTTAGAGAGATTGTAGAGGAAGAAGCCCATGGTAGGGAAACAATTAGCTTGGGAAAATAGCTTTAAAAATAAAATCTCAGGCATGGAGAATCAAAAAGGAATAGTGTATTGGTTCTAACTTTGAAGAACTGGTGAAGACTACAACAAATAGAAGTTTTATTCACTGGGATTTCTCCTTATAGCTATGGGAAGTCTGTAAGTTTACTTCTGAATATAAACCTGAAAACTTGCTAGCTGCCGTCACTAATAGCTTGTTTTGAATGGACAGCTCACCTCTATACAGCAAACAGACTGGTTTCACTGAGATCTTTTACCATAATCACTAAAACACATTATAGAACTAACATCCACACCCATAAACACTAAAATTTTACTCATTCCCCAAATTTCTATTTCCCTTGTTATGTTTCTGGTTAACAGTAAATGTTGAGAGGACATCTTAAATAGGGTAGTTTTTTTCACATTAGTGAGTATCCTTCAACATCCATGTTTGAATTTACTTATAATTATGAATTCCATTAGATATCAAGTCTTACTCAACCACAGTATTTACATTTATGAGGGATGATTTTTCACTCGAAGTCATGGATAGATGTAATGTTACGTTACGCTATAATTATGCCCAGTATCCTCTTATCAGAAAATGTCTGTGGCTAATACAGTATAAGCCACAAATAATCCTTATCCCAGTTGATGGAGTCTGATTACATAATCATATTCTTTCAATAACGACAACAGAGAAGCAGCTTTAAGGAGTAATATAAAATAAGGTGGCTTAAGGAGATTCTTTGAAAAGTCATCTGCAAGTCTAGACGTCTGAATAAATGAAAAATTCATAATCAATAAATGAATAATAGTAAGTTTTTATAACTTACATTTACTTCTCTAAGAATAATGCTTTAACTACAGTTCTGGAGGAAGGTACATTAGGTTAAAAATATCCTTATGAACACAACACATTCTCTCATCACTAACATTTCAAATTATTCACAATGATCTTATACATCGGTTGTCAAACGTTCTCTTTATACGTGAAACGTATAAGAATATGTCTTGATAAATTTTCAGTATTCCTAGAAGATTGAGCACTAAATAAATATAAAGCTGGCATAATGAAATAAACAGTTAGATGCTGATAAATAACTCAGAGCAATAAATAGCAATAACATATGCAGTGTCATTAGTTATATAACATACTCTGAAGTCTGATGAAATTTACTGTCTCTTCTTTAGAAATGAGGAAAGTAGTATTCAAGGAAGTATATTGACTGACTTTACACCATAATAAAGAAGACTGAAACGCAGCTCTCAGAACTCCAGAGTTCTTGGCATGGACGCTTATCATGGTGTCACTAAAGGAAACTGGCCTGAGAACTAGGAGAACAGGGTTTGGTCTTGGCTCTGAGTCGTGTGATTAGGAGTTAATTTAAAATTTTCTCTGCCTTTCTGGACTTGTGGTTTTATTTACAAAATAAAGGAATGGACTCAAATGTTCTCTAAGGTGCCTTCTGGCTTTAATGGTCTGTGGTCTCGGATCTTAATTCTAAAAATGATGTGTACGATAAATCATTGAGGAAGATAGTGAGCCACGTTCTATCATGATACATTTGCTTTATCCAGGTAGTGGATTGCAACTTGGAGCAAGCAATGTTAATATGACAAGAATTAAAAAAATGATATGAGGTTCAGGTCTATTTCCATTCACTTATTTGTACTTTTGGCAAACATTTAGTGAATGCTTACTGTGTTCTAGATGCTAGGCTGGAAGCTCAAAGGTAAGTAAATAAAACCTTTGTCTATCGATGTAAAGATAAAATAACATAGAAAGATGGAGAACAACTATTTACTTATCATCTGCTTCTTGAATCACCTTTATATGACATATCACATTAGCCTGATTTATTGACTACATTTTTTGAAATGATCTTTCCTTTTACTGCTTTCCTTGAGCTATAGACATTGTCAAAATAATCATTTAACTTGTATTTATATATTTCTTATTTTATTATAATGTTTAGGACATCATTAGATGAAAATATAAACCAACTCCCCAGTATTAATGCCATAGAAAAAAGAAAAAATAAGTGTAGCTTTGGGCTTACTCTACTGCTGAGAAACTGGCAAATTGAAGCCACACAAACCTCGAATGACACCAACTATAACAACAGGAAATGTGTGTTTTTAAAAAGAAAGGAAGATATGTTGCTTACTACACAAGCCAATTTTGAAGCCCTAGTTCGTGAACTGCTGAACTTCTTACACAAAAAGGCAAAAATGGAAATAGATGAGGAAAATAAGCATTAAGGAAAAATAAAATAGAAGAATGATTCATAATTAAAATTCTCTTCTTTAAATTACTACAAAAGGATAGTAAGCAAACAATCCACATTTTACAGTTAAGACTACGTATGTATTTAGTAACTATGAATTCTTTGAAATCCCTATAAATCTTTAAATACTGGGAAGACGGAAGTCTACTATAAAGAGAAATTCTGAAATAAGACCAAACTAAACATACTGGGATTCTGAATATATATTTATTTTGTTCAAAAAATAACTTCTACTATGTATTTGGCACAAATTATAGAACAGATTTTTTTAAACCCTTTTATTTCTATTGATATTTCAACAGAAATCACGTAGTATACACTATACATATGTTTTTAACTTATATGTTTAATACCTGTAAGATACTGCTCTGGTCTTATTTTGTTTAGGGTCAACTTAACTGAAATAAAATGAAACACATTTTTATTTGTCTTTTCAACTTTGCCTGAAGGGAATCACACACAATAGAGCTGTATAATTTAAGGCTCATGTTTAATTAAAATAAGTCACTACCCAACTTGTATAAGGCTTTGTGTGTATACTTAACGATGACAATAGAGGTACTGGGTGTCTCCTGATAATTAATGACTAGCTAGAAAGAGCTGATTTTCCTGCTCATTATTAATCCCCAGGAAAACGTCTACACAGAAGGTCAGTATTACGAGTCTTAAATTAAAGTGGGTAGACTGATGTGTAAGTTCAGGTAAAATTCATTTCATGGACACATTTCAGGAACTTAGAAAAAGTAATTCTTTATGAATGATACATTTAAACTTCCTATATTTATTTCAATTGGCTTTCTATTTATAATTAATGTTAGCAAGAACTTTCCTCTTTTCTAAGAGGTGGTGTAGGTTCAGAAGTGAAAAAAAGTACTAATCCAGTTAATTAAGTTGAACACTCAAGATAACAGCTAAATTCAAAATGGTGAAGACTAATGTACCTGAGCACAGCATTACTCCTCTTTAGAAATTGTTTCTTATTGCCTCTTGCATAAAATACAGACTCTTATGCCCAGGAATCAAAATCTTGTACTCACCTAATTAGCCTGACCTTTCATGCCTTCTTGTGTCTTTCCACAAGTCAGCTCGCCATTGCTAACATGCCCTACTCATCTGCACAGCCACTTTCCCCAGGATGCTGCAGAGAACAAAGTGAATGTAAGAGGCACCTGGAGAGTGGCTGGAGGGGGTGAAGCCTGAAAACAGGATAAATGTTATTTCTTTCCTAATTTTATCAGGTGAGGCCCTTAATTTATGGCCTTTAATTATGGTAAGTATTTGGATTTTAGGGCAAAATAGTCTTTTATCCTCACATTTCTATAAAGTTAAATAAGTGTTAAATGTAAAATGGTACTTCACCATATCATCTTATGAATATAGAAATGAAAAACCATTAAAAAATATTTTCCACTTGTGTCACATAGAAAAAGGTTAGAATTGGTCTTTGTTTGCTGTGCTCTTCACTAAATTTTTCTTTCTAAACTTAAAAGATATTTGACTTTATGTACTTCTTAAACAGACTGACTTCTTTTTAAAATACACATATTTTCCATATGTAATTAAAACAATGCTTTATTATAGAGACAAGGCATAGCTGTCTTCTGAGGACATAACCTATTACAATGTCTATTTTTCTCTGTTAAAATGTAAATCGACAATTTTTAAAGTGCTATGTTACTGCCATAGACTAAACCCTAAATTATAATAGTGAAACAAATTCACCTAAAACTTAAAAGACAAACATCTCTTTTAAGCATTTTATTTTCTAGAAATCCCAAATTCTTCCTTCTACGAGTCCTTGCAACTTAAAGTACAAATTCTTTTTTTGTTATACACCATGGCTGTTGACATTTCAGATTAAATTTTAAAACAAGACATATTAAAGAATCTAATCAAATCCCAACTATAAAGGAAATAGCAATGTAACAATGACTAAGCCAAATGTTTGTCCAGTATGCTCTATTATTCGGTTAGTAAAGACTTAAAAATTAAATAGATTCACCTTATAGGGATGTTGTGAAAGAAAATTAAATAATTGATACAAAGTCCTAGCTACAGTGCCTGGACCACAGTAAGGCTCAACTAATTATTATTAAGTGAATTCTCATCATAAAACAGATCTTAGATTGATAGCAGTAAAATTTCTCATTCAATAGCTCAACCAATTACCATGTAAATTATTGAGGCCCCAGGAAACAATGAAGTTGCATTGTATTTCAACTCTAAATATGCAAGTGGAGCCTTGCACCTATGATATCTCCTATTGGTGTATCTAACACTTTTGAGTTTTCAGCAGAGTTTACTTTTGATCAAATACAGTACAATATTGCCATGCAAAATGAGAAACTGGATGGAAGCAACTTGGAAGGTGGTTCTCAGCCAGCCCCGTTTACTCCTCCCAACACTCCGGACCCACGAAGTCCCCCCAATCCAGAAAACATTGCACCAGGTAACTCATCTCCTGACAATATGACAATAAAACTGCTGTGCACTTAAATAGATGACTCAAGTCATTGTAATCCTTTAGTAAATGATATCTAAATAATATAACTTTTCTCCTTATATATCTATTTTGTGAGTAAGTTCAAGATAAATGGAAAGATTTAGACCTGAAGGAGTCATGTAAAACATTTTCAGTAGTCTTATTTCTTTCAGATGGTCCATTATATTTGTTGGCAATCATCTGCTATATCAAAAATTAAGTCATTTGTAATTATACTGAAATTCTATTTGTATTGGACTGTATAATTTCTGAAGTGCCATGATATATATTGTCTGCTTTAATTTCACAATAACTCTCTATGACATGTTTATTATAATCCTCATTTTAGAAATTAAGAAACTGAGGTTATGAATGGCTATAAGCTCATATTGCCTGATGAAGAATTAAATGCAGGTCTGGTACCAAATTTCCAGACACCTAATGTGAAGTGACCTTGTGGAGATTGCTTTCATTATTCTCTGCTCCCTTAGAGGACTTTGAATGCAATCCCTTAAGACTATATACTTGTTTATTATCTTAAAAGAGAAGCAAATCCTTATCCAAGTCAGTATATGTTACTTAGAAATATTGCTAGATTTTGAAATATGAAATCTTTCACTGATCTATTTAGACAATACCTTTTCAAAATAACTTACAGCGAGTATCCTTAAGTATTTCCTCAAGAGTAGTGTATAAAGTAGACTTTTTATATTTCAAATACTTTTATCTTGAAATTAGCAATACCTATGTCATACTTTTATAAAATAAACAATAAATTTAGCAAAGTACTTCTACAATTCTTCTCAAATAGCAAGAGCATTTTTGAAAATATGTAAGTAAAGCAACTGTATAGTATTAAATCTTATTTAAAAGTAAGTTGAATGTCAGTCATTGATGAGCTCAGATTTATTAGGACATTCTTCTGGACACAATGAGAAAAAAGTATTGATAGATGTAATAAAACAGCATTGAAGGAAACTAAGTAGACAATTAGAATGCACAGAATTCAGAAGTGAAGCTCTGTAATAAAGTTCTCAAGCAGCTTTTTCTCGCGGCAGGAAAACAGGTAACAGATTCTACATATACAACATTAAACACGTGGGGGAAAGTAAGCCTTAGAATCAGGAAGATCTGGGTTCAAACCTCTGGCTCCCTCCACCCCTGCCCATTTTACTACTGTGCTGGGAAAGAAAATACATCTCTTTGAGCCTGTTTTCTCAATCTGAGAAATAAGGAAACCAAATCTCACTGCACAGGGCCGTGTGAGAATCCAGGGTGTTAACATGAGTACAGTTCCTAACATCTAATAAAGTGCTCAGAGCTAACCCTTTCCCAGTCCACTTTTGCTCTCCTTCATACATAAGAGAATACATGTATATTCTTTTAACTCCACCTCCCGTACTGCAATCTCTTCCTTTCTAATGTTTGGAGAATTTGGGCTTTTTTAATAGGAAAGAGAAGACACAGAAAAGCTTATTTTGGATCAATCTTGCACTTTCATCACTAAGTCAGAACTTTTATTATATGATCATCATTATAAACTATGAAATTGCAAAAAGAATAGAAAAATTAATCTCTACTCTCAAGGAATTCATACATAGGGAGACAGGACAAAAGTCTACATTATATGTGTAGTCTCACCTTCTGCATACATAATTTAATATCATATGTGCATTTCATCTACTGCCAGGAATATATATATACATGTGTGTTTGTGTGTGTGTATATATATATGTACATGTGTTTATGTGTATATATACATACATGTACAAATATGTATTTACGTGTATAAAGAGCTATTTTAAAAGTATAAACTCATACAGCTATGTAAAGCTAAATATCCAATTATTGAATATTAGGAAATGTCTGTGTAATGTAGACTAAGAAAAGGGAAACTTTAGAGGTTGTCAGGTAGTTTGCCATGAAGCAAGAGTAATGGATATTTCCTTGGCTGATAAATTGAAAAGTACAACAAATTCAGGAAGCAAACTATAGCTTATTCTGATTTAGCCAAAATTTTTATTGATTAACCTGCTATATATCCAAAAGCCAACTTTTCTCAAACATAAATCAACAAGAGTATTATGGTGCCATAACACTGTAGGAATGAAGTTCCTTTGAATTTGTCAGTTATATTAAAATATATATTTAAAAATCAAGTAAGAAATATTGACATGTAGCATTATTGAACTGCAATATTTCTGAGAGTTAAACATATGCACATTCTCTCCTTAGTAGTTCAGCATATAAAATAAGTTAAATTTTATCTATAAAAAGAAATGGAAAAAACTGGAATATTCAAAAATGCAAAAAGATTACACAAATTATGTTCCCCCAATTCAATAGATTATTATGAAACCTTTGAAATGAGTATGAACATAATAGAGAAACATTCAAAATTATTTCAAACAAAGTTAGTTAGAAATAAAATACAAAATTACATGTACACTTGAATTACAGTTGTGTGATAATTATGGTTACAGGTGAAGAAAAACTGGGAAAAATATACAAAAGTAAAATAATTATATTAGCATAGTGGGATATCAAGGAATTTTTAAAAATATAAAAATTTTAAATTTCCAGTTTCTATATGGCTGACACCTGATCAACTTTAGGGAAGGAATAGGAAATAAAATGTGGTAGTTATTTATGATAAGGTACTTATGTATACTATACAAATGGAAGACATGAAAAAAGTGACTGCTTTCCTGGGGAAGATAGGAATGGCTACATAGAAGAGGTAACTTGAAGCTAAGGTTTAAAATAGGAATTTGCAGGTGACAAGAATTAGGGAGAGCATTCCAGGCACAGGGAAGAAATGGAACAAATAGGGAGGCATAAGGGACACAACAAGCTTCAAGTAGATCCAAGTTCTGGAGCCTAAAATGTGAGAGGAGAATGGCAGGAGATGAGGCTGGACAGGTGGGTAGGGCCACATGTGTTTGCTGAGCAATTGAGATTGTTGTCACAGGGAACCATTACAGCACCCTGAGAAAGGCAAGTGAGAAGCATGATCAAGCTTTCCAGTCAGAAAGGCCACTCAGATGGCAGTATAGAGGATGCCTGGGAGAGGAGTTGAGAGCTAAATTGTTAGTATGACGGCCATTTTGAAAGCCCAGGCAAGAGATGGGTAAGACCTGAACCAGGGCAGTAGTAATGGAAATGAAGAGGAAAGGGAATTTTCTAGAAAAACGTTTCCCAATGCTCCATTTGCAAATCACTTGCATAAGACTTGCAAGCCATACCTGAGACTTACTGAAGCCAAATCTCTGGAGGGAAGAACCCATTATCAACATTTTAAATAGGTATACAAGGTGATTCAGAAACATAAAATTTTAGAGCCACTATTTCAGAAATCCTTAAGAAGTATAGCTGGTAATACTTAGTAATTTGTTGTGGGAATGAGGGGGAGTTCAGGATAATGCTTCTGTCTTGGGCACCTGAAGGAAGAATGATAACATCCGCTATGATGACCAATGTCGAAAAGAAGCAGGATGTATTAGAAAATGGCTGCATATGGGTCTAGACAGTTTACAAACGGTGCTGGGGAATGTTCATTTGGACAAATATAGTAGGTGGTTGAATAGAAGGGCCTGGAGATCAAAAAGCAAAACTTGGAATCATCAATATGTAGGGCACAGCTAAAGCCATGAATATAAATGGAATTTTCTGGGCAGAATGTATAGTCTAAGAAAAGAGCTTTGAGTAACACCAGGATTTATGTGGCAAGCAGAGAAGAGAAGCCTATCAAAAGAGACAAGCAGTAGATACTGGAGGCAACCAGAGGAAGTCAATGACCGCAAACCGGAACAAAGTGCCTAGATGTGGAATTCTCAACAAGAATTGTTGGAGGAGATAAACTCTTTAGTGCAAAGAAAGGATAGGCGTGATTTGACCGAAGAAAATAGAAAACATTTTAGAGAAGAGAAAGAGCATCAGGGAAACCTAAAAGTAAGAGTAATCAGATGATCAGTAAAGGGTTTTGACATGGTGGAAGAGAGAATTACCCAAAGGCTGAATGAGGTAGTACTGTAGTGTAGATGAGAGTAGAGAGAGTAGAGAGAGAGAGAGGACTTAGAGTGTCATCTGATGCATCTGAAAACGGTTTATAGTTTACACCAGGAATTTGTGTGATTTTTAAATGGCACTTACAGAAAATTTCTAGATCTTGTGAGAAGAGTAAGTTGAGGAGATGAGACCGCAAGTGGAAGAGTTAAGTAAGGAATCTTCAGGAACGAAGTAGTCGTGGGATGGACACATCAGAGAACAGGAAGATCAGGGCCTGACTAAGGCAATGGAAACAAATTTCTTCACCATTTTGAAGCTTAAACAGTTTACAGACCACTCAGCAATTTAAGATAGACAAGACCTGGACATCACCTCTGATGAATGAGCTCCAAAGAGGGAGATTTTTATCTTCAGTGCTGTTTCCCCAGAGCCCAGACCACAGTGCACACTGACATATATTTTTCAGTCACTTCATTAATTGTGATATCTAAGGCCTAGTATAAATTAATGGAAGGGGCATAATTTTTAAAAATTAAATGAATAGTTTCGCTGAATAGATATATATTAAGATAGTCAAGGAAGAAATACCTGTATGACTTGGTGAAATTAAACATTAAGAAAAGTGGTTTCTTTTGAACATTCCATAAGTTTAATGGGGTTTAAAAATGTCTAACACTTTCAGACTACTGTTTTCTGAGAGATCATAAAAAGGATGCATTCTTCATACATTCACCCTTGCGTGAAAAATCAAACATGGTAAAATGTTAGGTGGAGTTTAGTAAGTCTTGGGCACTCTGTGTTTACTTGTTCTTGCTATATTTTCCCAAGGATATTCTGGACCACTGAAGGAAATTCCTCCTGAAAAATTCAACACCACAGCTGTCCCTAAGTACTATCAGTCACCCTGGGAACAGGCCATCAGCAGTGATCCAGAGCTTTTAGAGGCTTTATATCCTAAATTTTTCAAGCCTGAAGGAAAGGTGGAACTGCCTGATTACAGGAGCTTTAACAGGTAATTCAATTATCCTGGGGGACACTGTTGGTGTGTATTACCAGGGTTTTTATATCATGGTACAGAAAATGGAATCCTCTGGTAGAAAAACACTTTTTTCTTTTAAGAATAGACTCAAGGGGCTGATCTGGTGGCATATGGTTAAGAACATGTGCTCTACTTTGGCGGCCCGGGGTTCATGGGTTCTAATCCTGGGCATGGACCTATACGCTGCTCATCAAGCCATGCTGTGGTGGCATCCCCACATACAAAAATAGAGGAAGACTGGTACAAATGTTAGCTCAGGGACAATCTTCCTCAAGCAAAAAGAGGAAGATTAGCAACAGATGTTAGCTCAGGGCCAATCTTCCTCACCAAAAAAAAAAAAGAAAAAGGAATAGACTCAAAATAGCAATATAGGATAACTCCTGAACCTAGTCAAAGACTCATTTTTGCATTACTAAGGCCAAACCTCGGTCTTTTTTAATATAAAAATGAAGGAAATGATTCAGAAACTATCACTGTTATGAAATCAAGATTCTCTTCCACATTTAAAAATGTCATTTTAATAATAATGTCTAATTCAAATGTCGATAGTAGTTTATGTGTTGCTTCAAATGGCAACACTGTTCAAGAATTTCAGAAATAATTCATATATAGGATGATGAGAATTACTGTGTAGCTCCAGGTTCTAATTTATATTTTCATAGGCTTTAAGCCAGATTAAAGGTAATTTGGGGACTAATGGCCCACAACTCCAGCACGTGTACAAACCAAACTTTATGCTATCAAAAATATTGCTAAATAATAGCTGCATTATAGTTTACACAATGGACATTTATTTTTCCTTCTTGTCTATTTTTTATAATTTCCATGGGGATTTTAGACATATTTTAATGGTCTCATAATCCATTGTTTGATCATTTGATTTTCATTTTGGGGTAAAATCCAGTATGCTGTCTCACACTCACAAAAATTAGACCCAATTTATGGGCTGCTTAATGACCATTCATTTAAAAAATTAATAAATTAAGGAGTAATCTTGGATTTACAAAAGAAAGCCACAAAGCCTGCATTTAAACAGTGATCTTCTTTAGGACTTTTTGAATTTTTGTACTATTAGCATTTTAGTTTTCATCTACCACTATAGTAATAGATTAGCACTACACCTATTATTAGTAATATATTAGTAATACTTCTACTAGTATTACATCTAATACTATCAGTATAGTTAGTAATACTAGTAGTATTAGTACTACACCTATTATTAGTAATATATTAGTAATACTTCTACTAGTATTACATCTAATACTATCAGTATAGTTAGTAATACTAGTAGTATTAGTACTACATCTACTGCATAACGCATCTATTGCATAAATAAGGCATACCATAGAATTTAGGAAGGAGTTGAGGAGTGGCACGGAAAGGAGGTTGGAAGCCCATTCTAATCCAGGATATAACTTTTTTCCAAAGTAAGAATGTATAAAATTTAAAAAAAGTAAAACACTAGGGAGAAATGGAAAATAGTGGAGCACTTGAGGCTTGTCTTTGAGATTAGTCCTTTAGAGATGCCATATGACTTCAGTGTATCTTGTGGCTTCAGTACCCCACACCTACTGAGCAGCTTGCTTCTAGTTCTACAAACACATTGATGGGTTTGGGTTGCTTATAAAGAGATGCCTATTGATTGTATAAATACCAAGAATGTGCTATATCAATGAACACAATACTATGTAATTAGGAAATGTAGCTAAATGTGTTAAATCAAGGCTTTTGTAAATGTAACATATAGCGTGTGTGTGTGTGTGTGTGTGTGTGTGTGTGTGTGAGAGAGAGAGAGATTGAGAGAGAGAGAGAACTTAACCTGCTAATACTGCTCCTTTACTTGAGAAAATGTTATTCCTTTTTATATACACATCAATATAGAAATAAAACAAGCACTTAATGTTAATCAAGATTCCAGTCTATTCTTAGATTTTTTTATTATAATTAAGTAACATTAACAGATGAAACAAAACATGATGTGACACATAGACAATCCCAAGCAGGTAGCTTTAAGATCCTTCCTGTTATTAAAATATATGTACCTGGCTACACTAGGCTTAAGGCATTGTCCATTGCATACATTACTTTAGAAGCCTACCTAACAACAATAAACAGTGTAATCATATCTTCAGCTTAAATGCTTGCTAAATGAACAAAACTATAAAAAGTCACATAGGTAGGACATGGAAATCCATTCCTAGCTATGGCAGACTGGTTTATATCAGAACAACTTCACAAAAGTATGTTGAAAAGCTAGTTATTAGAAAAATGATTTTTAAAAATGATTGAAAAGCTACCAAGAAGTAAGAACTTGAGAGCTAAGATCCTGGAGATAAAGGAACTTTAGAGATATAAACCCAACATGTGGTACCACTTTTCCTCTTGAGGCTTTTGCTGATTCATTGGCAGCAGCTAAGAAGAAGTAGAGAAGATGAGCAAACCTTTTGGCAATCTCAAGATTCTGAGGAAGACCAAAAATAGGGAAATAGGGTCTGCTAGGAGGAGGGGCCCAAAGATTCCAAGCTCTTAGTTGGGAAACATAAAGGGTTATACTTCTGAAGTAAAGGTGAATAGACCAGCCTTCATGAAATTAAATGTTGGTCCCAATCAACACAGTCCTAGATTCGATAAAGGTCACCTTCTTTAAGTCAAACTGTCTGCCATGGACAAAAGCAAATCTTCTCTGGAAGGGAGATGACACCATTCAGAGACTCAAATTATCTCTACAATTTTTTTACACAGTGTTCATCAGTCAATTAAAAATTACCAGGTATACTATGAGACAAGGCCAAATGACTAAAAGTAAAGAGAAAAATAATAAAAGAAACAGACACAAAGATCAAATTATTGAAATATCAGACACTTTAATTGTGAGAGATATGTTCAAGAAAATAAATGACAAGATGAAGAATTCCAGCAGATTGGAAATGTTTTTTTAAAAAAAGGTCAAATGGAAATTCTACAAAAATGAAAAGTACAGTAACTGAAATTAACAACTAAAGGATTAAGTCACTGGATCGATATAAAATTTACAGGAATTACAAAGAACAGAGAAACATGTTAAAATATACCAAGAGAATGTAATTGGTAAAATTCAATCTGTGGGAAACTCTATAGGACAAATTATCCCATATCTTCAATAAATAAAATGCAAGGAAGAGATGAAAGGGAAATCAATCGTGTAAAAAAGATTTAAAAGGCAAAACTAAACCATAATAGTTAGAGATGCACACATGGGTTATTAACATATAAAGAAAGTTTTAAAGTATTTTATAAATTGATATTACATAAACATCAAGATATTGACTGCAACTAGGGGCAGGAGAGGGTTGTGACTGGGCAGGGACATGTTTGGGGCTTCTGGAGGAGCTCTTAACATTTGTAGTGGTTACAAAATGATTCACTTTATAATAAGTTATCGTAGATTTTTCTGAGGTTCTCTGTACTTGTGTTATATTTAATGATAGAAATGTTTTTTAAAAATTAAATAAATAGATTTCATGGCAGATTAAACACAGCTTAAGAGAGAATTCATAAACTAATTCAGAAAATGTTCAAACTGAAGCATAGAGAGAAAAAAAGGATTCAAAAAAAGGAAAATAAAGCCAGCCCAGCAGCATAGTGGTTAGGTTTGTGCACTCTGCTTTGGTGGCCTGGGGTTCATGGGTTTGGATCCCGGGTGCGGATCCAAACACCGCTCACCAAGCCATGCTGTGGAGGCGTCCCATATACAAAACAGAGGAAGATTATCACAGATGTTAGCTCAGGGCCAAACTTCCTCACCAAAAAAACCCCAAAATGCAAGAAAATAGCAGAAGCCACACTTGGAAGAGTACTAACAATGACAATATATGTGTGTGATCAGATTTCAGGAGGGAATAAGAGAGAGAAGGCACAAGCAATATCTGAAGAGTTAATGACCAAGAATTTTTCAAATTTGACAAGAGACATCAAGCCTCAGGTTCAAGAAGTACCACACAACCCAGAAAGGGTAAACACAAAGTAAACCACACAGAGGCACATGAGTGTAAAACTGCTGACAACCATAGACAGTATGAAAATCTTACAGCTAGGGAATAAAAGACACATTCTCGTAAAAATAAGATGGATGATTTCCCAACTGGAATTATGGGAGACAATGGAATAACACCTTTAAAATTACAAAATAAGTAACTACCAGACTATAACTCTATATCCAGTGAAAATATTCTTTAAAGGTAAAAGTTAAAATAAAAACATACGCTCATTTTTAGACAAAAATTGTTTGTGGACCTCTGCTAGACAATGAAACAATAATAATAAACAAAAGGTCTAAGTAGAAGAAAGGAAAAATAGAAGTGTCCTTATTCACAAATGACATGATTATGTCCACAGGAAATTCAAAAGAAGCTACAGGTTTGTAATTAGAATTGGTAAGTAAATTTATCAAGGTCACAGAGTACAAGGTCAACATAAAACTTAATGATATTTTTATATATCAGCAACAAATAATTAGAAAATAAATAACATTCATTAAGTTTTACTTTATTATTCGTATACTTTTTTTAATGTATCTTACACTTCAATAAAATTTATTTAAAAAAATCACGTAAGCAAAATAATCTCAATAGGTATCTGGACCTTTAAAAATTAAATGTGATAAAAGTCATTCTTTGAATTTGTCCAGAACACATTCCAGCAATTTAAAAGAAAGGTTAAAATAATCTCCAGGTGCAAATTGGGTTATCTTTCCTGTTATAGGCTATTTAACAGGATTTTATTTTATCAAAGTACTCAAGATTACGAGAAAAAAATTGACCAGAAATTTAGTTCCTCACACAACTATTATATTTATACATTTTAAAAATAAAATGTAATCAGAAGTATCATTTTCCCATCTGCTTCTTAAATAATTCAATGTTATTATACTGACTTTATTCTAATATATTTTTTTCGTTTTTGCAAAAACAAATGAGAGCAACAGAGAGAGAGAAAGAAAGAAAGAAGCAGTTTCTAAATATCCCCAAAGTCCTTTGCAAAGAGTAAAACATTATTTGGTAGCCCCACATTATTCTACATAATTATTAGATTCCGTTAATAAAGCATATAAGGGTAAGGTGCAGTCTGATAGCATTCAGCAAGGGTAATGACTGGATGAGAACTGGCTCTCAGGTCATAGTTTCAAAATGGCCCATAGTTTAACACAACTTTGTCTTCTTGTACACATTTTGAATATATTTAAATATTATGCTGTATTCAAATACCACTATATTAAACCCACGTAGCATGCGAGGAAAAGTAAACTAGGAGCAAGCAGGTTTCCAGCTCTGCTTCAAAAAGCTGTATGACTTTGGGTATGTCACTGAACCTCTCCCGGTGTTAATTTCTTCACCTGTAAAATAGATTCTATGATTATATGATTAAGTACCTTTACATATATTATATCCATCAGCTGTCTGGAAGAATTATTTCTTTTAATTTCTATGCAAACATTTTGCATAATTCTTTACCTTATAGAACAATCAGTAATTATCATGGCTGTATTATATGTCCAACACTAGTAATTTTTACAAACTCAGTCCTATTACTAATCAATCAAAATAAACAAGAAAGCGTCTATTAACTGTGAATCTAAGTAAAAAGGGATTTGTTTTCTTAGGCTGGCACTTGAGCTAACACCTGTTGCCAATCTTTTCTCCTTCTCCTTGTCTTCTTCTTCTTCTTCTTCTTCTTCTTCTCCCCAAATCCCTCCCAAGAACTAGCTGTAGATTCTAGTTGTGAGTGCCTCTGGTTGTGGCATGTGGGACTCCGCCTCAGCACAGCCTGATGAGCGGTGCTAGGTCCACACCCAGGATCCGAACCAGCAAAACCCTGGGCCGCAGAAGCAGAGGGCACGAACTTAGGCACTCGGCAATGGGGCTGGCCCTAAAAAGGCTTATTCATCACATAGATGCCAAAGTATAAAAGTTTTTTTAAGTCAGATCTATATTTGAAGAATTTATACCATGGAAATTATAGAGATGCATCTTTCAGTAGAATATTCCAAATCTTTCCGTGGAAATTTTGCCTCCCTAGCTTTGACTAAAACTTGAAACAATTTTTAGAGATCTTAAAAACTTTCCAAGGAGTCTCCCACTTTGAATGCTTAACATCTCTGTTGATGGACTTTACTTTGTGTCTGAGGGCAATAAAAATTCAAACAAACAGGACATAGTCTCAATGGTGCCAAAGAAAAGAAAACTCTGTTTTTCAAATAGCAGGCTTTCCCTGGATCAGTGGTAGGAGGTAGGAGACGGGTGATGGAACGGAAGGGAATGTTTTCATTTACAGAAGAAAATGACCCACAAATTGGGAGGAGAAAACAAAACAGACCTGGATAAAAGGGAAAAGTTAATGTACTAAATGCCAAACCCAAATATTGGATTTCAGCTGCAGAGGAACATTTCTTCTCTGATTTAATTCAGAAAGAAATAAATAAATGAGTAAAATTCATTTCTGGAATTAATCAAAACAAGATTTAATTGACCAGATTCAGCCTAAATCTAGAAATGCTTGATTTCAGCCTCTTGTATCCAATGGATAGCTATATATTCTTAAACGCTCAGGAACGGATGTACGGCCTGTGCAATTGCATGACCCCACGCTTAGAAGGGCCGTGTCTGGTTTAATGCTTTGCTGTCTCTGTTTTGAAATTAACAACTTTTTAACAAGGACCCCCAAGTTTTCATTTTGCACTGGGCCCTACAGATTATGTAGCTGTTCCTGATCCCAGGCTTTAAGCTTAAGAAGTGTTTCCTGACCTACCAGGCAGTCTAAGGTGCTTTTTACCATAAGCTCCTCTGCATTTCAGGACGGTCTTTCCTTAGAGTAACTATTTTATTCCGTGATGAGTTGGTTTTTTCCTTGTATTTCTCTCTTTACTTGTCTTTGACTTCACTGAGGTTAAGACATACTACAATCTTTCCGACTTTGAATTCCTGACACATAGCAGAGTTTCTAGACGTAATAAGTAATCAGTAGTTTGTCCTATGATAAATGAATGAATCAGCAAATGAACAGACTACTGATACACAATGGCAAGCCTCTAAAATGCTGAAATATTGTCTTGGACATCTTGCACATCCAAAAATAAAAGTTTTACTTAAGTACTGAATCAAATTTGTGTCATAAAGATGCTTCACTTCACTAAAGCAAATGACAAAATGTGGGACATTGAATCACTTAGTTGCATCATGAATGGGACAGCAGCCTTCTTTGACATCACTTAGACATGGTGGGCTGACATTCCTAAACACGTTACTCTACTTAGAAAGTGATCTCAGAAGGCCCAACTCTCCTTAAGAATTATCTCGTGTGGTGTGGTATAGGGTAACAACTAAAGCAGGCCTCCAGTGAGTCTCTCTGCCTGGGTCTAAATCCTGGTTCTGCAGCTCTATAGCTGGGAGACTTTGAGCAAGTCATTTAACTTATCCATGCCTCAGATTCGTGTATTAAATGGGGATGTAAATAGAACCAGCTGATAAGGTTGTTATGAGTGAGGATTTAGGGAGACAATAACGTAAAGCCTTGGTACTCAAGGTGTGGTCCTCAGACCAGCAGCACTGGCATCATCTGGGAACTGGTTAGAAATGCAGAATCTCAGGACACACTCTAGACTGACTAAATTAGCATCTGCACTTAACAAGACAGCAAAGCGATTCCTATACCAATAGAGTCTGAGAAGCACTTAGAATAGTGTCTGGTGCACAGTACCCGGTCAATAAATATTAGCTTTCACCATTACTATGCCTTCTGAAGTTTACTAATCATAAAGCACCTGAATGGTAATCTAAGTTCTTAAAGTTCTTTTCCAACTTGACCTCTCTTACCTCCAGAGCTTTAGGCTCTGGATATGAAAGTCCATATGATAAGATTGCTGAAATCCCACATTAGACGCAGGATACTACCAACCAGTGATCTGTTATTATCCGTATCTTCCAGAGCAATTTGGGGGAAATATTAGAAGGTCAGTCATCTTGAGAATAGATGCAACAGAAAGTAAAACACACTGCTCTTCATAAGGGAGCAAAATGCTAGAAGACAAGAAAATTATGGGCCAATAAGATATGAGGTTCTACACTATATGACACAGTTACATCTGCTACAGCCATGGGTGAGGTCATCTATCCACTCTGTGGACATTCCCTTTGCTGAAGATTTTAACACCTGGTTCACTGTCTTCTTCTCCAGTATTATTCCTGTCATCACTTTTTGGTGACTATAATATCCATGTAAATCATCCTCTGAACTCTCTGCCCTGTCAAGTCCTTGACTGTCTCAGTTTTCCTGTGGTTTTTGTTGTTGAGGAAGACTTACCCTGAGCTAACATCTGTGCCAATCTTCCTCCACTTTGTATGTGGGTCACCACCACAGCATATGGGTCACCACAGCATGGCTGACAAGTGGTATAGGTTTGTGCCTGGGATCCAAACTCACCAACCCAGGCTGCTGAAGTGGAATGCACCAAGCTTACCCACTATGCCATGGGGCCAGCCCAAACTCTCATTGTTAAGGATTGTTTTCTCAATCCCATCTCAGTCACTCTTGACTTTTCTGAAAGTTTGTCATTACCAATACCTATGCTACCTTCAAAATTTCTGTTTCAAGCATCCCACTCTCTATCACATTGTACCTTTACTTTTCGTTTATTCTTTACTTCAATAATGCTTCAATCCTACCCGTCAAAGCCATCCAACTTCCCAAAGTCCATCAGTCACTTTCTCCTTACCTAACCAGACTCCATTGTTCCTCACTATTGTCACACAGAAGTTAGGATAGTCAGGAAAGATCACAGAGTCATGGAGCTACAAAGAAAATCAGATCTTTTCCGGGTTTTAAAATAATCTCCACAATATTGGAGAATCTATATAGTTGTGCCAATTCCATTGTCAAAATGTTTAGGAGGATCTTCTACGTACAATGTTATAATGAGTTATGCAGATACATCAGAGAGAATTCCAATCCTTTTGGAGTACAGTCTGGTAAGAAATAAGGCAGACATACCATGGGTATAACAAAAGATGGAAAGGTTACAGGGGAAGTAAAAATAGAGTCCATGGACACTTAAGAGATATAGAACTTACTTCTGGCTGTGGGAGATTTGGCAGAGCTGTAAGAGGAAAGTTAATTATGTTACTTAAATAACGTACTTAGAATTTTAAGTGGGTTTAGAAATGTAGTAGCAAGGGTCAGCATACTCCAAGCAGAGAAACGAGACTATGAGTAAAGGCAACGAGGCAGGTGGGCCTAAAGGAGAAGAGCGAGCAATCAGCACACTTAGTTTGACTAGAACAAAGGTGTATAAAAGAGAACAGGGCAAAACCAGCATGACTGACCTTTCCACTGGGATATCGAAATCATTTTTTCCAAGCACACACCAAACATTCCTCTCTGTCTTTCATCAGCCAGTTTTTAAAACTTTAAACCTATGAGTAATCCTTGATTTTTATATCTCCCTCACAATTATTATCCAATTTATCAGCAAATCCTGTTGCCTCTACCCTTAAAACACATCCTGAGACCACCCACTTCTTTCCATCTTCGTGGAGAACACCTGAAACCCAAGCCGCCATCATTTCTCACTTGAATTACTGCAGTATCTTTCCTCCTTCCACTCCCGTCTCCCTATAGCTGTTTGCACAGCAACAGCAGCCAGAGTGATCTTTATAAACATTTAATCAGATTATATCACGTCCTTTGCTTTATACCTGACAATGGTTCCTCTTCACGCTTAGAATGAAATTCATAATCCTTTCTTGGACAAAGTCCCACACAATCTACCTCTCTGTTCTCTTCCTTCTTTGATCTGCCCCACCTACTAGTCTAGCAGCACAGGCCTTCTTTCCTTTCTGGAACATGCCAACATTATTTCTGCTTTAGATTCTTTGCATTAGCTACTCCCTCTCCCTGAAATGCTAATGTGCTTCAGTTGTGCTGTCCATGGCTAACTTCTGACCTTCCGAGGGCAGTTTAAATGTCCCCTCTTTAGAGAAGTGTTCCCTGACTATCTAGTCATTTGCGTGTGCCCTGTTACATTATCCTGCTTTAATTTTCTGCATAGCTTTTATCACTATTGGATGTTCGTCTATATGTTTATGTTTTTTTATTGTCTGTCTCCTTCACTAGAATATAAGTGCTCAGACTTTGACTACATTGTTCACTGCTACATCTCAGCGCTTAGAAATATGCCTGAATGAGCTGAATGTGCTGAATGAATATCCAAATTAATGGCTAAATCAAGCTAGAACATTATGTGGGCCTTGAATGCCAAGATAAGGAGTCAGACTTTATTCAGAAGACAGATGGAAGGATTTTGAGGTTTCTGAAGTAGGGATAGAAAGATGCAAAAGACACACTTCTTGCCCTCCGAGTTTATAATACACAGGTGACCCAAACCAAACCACATTATTAAAAAGAGAAGCTGACAATAGGAAGTACCATATCATAAGACTAAATGACACAAGACAATCAATGCTACAGGAATTTGGTTGAGGAAGGAAGTGTGAGCTGGGATAGTGGGAGGAAGTTAGAACTTACAGGCCACAGGACATACACAGGTGGAGAGGAGGCAGGGAGGAAACACCTGAAGCAAGGAAACATTGTTAGCAAAGGCACAAAGGCAAGAAATGTTTGCGATGAGCTCAGGGTACAGGGAATAGATTAGTCCAAAACTAAGAGTTACATACAAAGGGACTTTACACCAACTTGTTATCACTATCTGTTTTATCATAAAGGCACAGTCCTTACATGGAAATGCTTGCCTCAGAGGTAAAAAACTGAAAACCATACTAAGCATATAACAGAACAACATGCTCATAAAATCATAAATTGTTTTCTATTTTCTGGCAAATATGTTTGAAAATTAATTAACGTATTCTTTTTCTTTTCATTTCCTGCAGAGTTGCCACGCCATTTGGAGGTTTTGAAAAAGCATCAAAGATGGTTAAATTCAAGGTTCCAGATTTTGACCTACTACTTCTAACAGATCCCAGGTTCATGGCCTTTGCCAATCCTCTTTCTGGCAGACGGTCCTTTAACAGGACTCCTAAGGGATGGGTTTCTGAGAATATTCCTATAGTGATAACAACTGAACCTACAGAGGATACCACCGTACCAGAAACAGAAGACCTCTGAAAAGAAAGTTCTATGTGCCACAGAAACCTCTGAACATAAATGTTGCTGTTTTATTATTTCTACTTACTGGCAAAGCCACTTACACTCTTCATTGGTAGCAATAATTTTATAGCAATTTAGCAATTTTCCTTTTATGGCATTTAACTTCAATCTCAGATCAAACACTAATAAACAATTCAAAATCTTATTTAAAACTTTTTAACTCACTTGTCTTTATTCATAATTTTGTTTTCACCTGATCTAAACAATCCAGGCTTTTCATTGAGAGAGTCCAGAATAGTAACTGACAACAGAAGTTTTCATCTTTGTTTCCTTTAATATGAGCCATTTCTGAATAAGTTTTTCAAATGGAATCTAAAATCAAAATACAGTGCAAGATAGACTGATTCAGGGTTTTATTTAAGGGATGAAAGCCATGAAAGATGATGTACAAACACTATTGGTGGAGAAAAGGGTTGGGTTCTTCCTTTCTGGCGACCATGATAAAATAGCGTGTCTGGATGAAGTCTTTTCATTAGTCATTCTTTGAATTTCTAAAGTGCTTGTATTTTTCGACATGCTTTAAATCATTAGATAATTATTCTAAATGGCATTCTCCAAAGTTCAATTGGGTTATTATATGCGTGTAATATTAAGTCAAGGAGACCGAGAGACAATGACTCAAGGAACGTCATACTACTACATTTTTAATGACCGAGGTGGACTCGGAATTCAAGTTCCACAAATCCCAATGCTGTGTGTTGATTAGGTTCAACCTTACGTATGCATTTTTAGAAGAGTAATAACAAATAAAATACACACTAACATACATACATATATATATATATATATGTGAGAGAGGAAGACCGTATAATTTGAATTGCCCGCTTTCTTTGCTGAAATGTTTAGATTCCGCTCAAATCCTTAAGTACTAGGGAGCACACACTGTAAAACCCAAACAGAACCAGGAAATAAAACAGTACCAAAGCAGCTGAAAGTAATGTAGCACACATCCATCATGAGACATGTGAAGATATTGGTGTGAAAGACAAACTAATATGAAGTTATCGATATGTCTTAAAATAAGATTGAGGAAGTATATAACATGAAACTGGTAAGACATAGGTATCAATTCTCCCCATTTCAATTCAGTTAAGAGTTCTGTGATAGATGTTTATACCATAGAAAACTACTTACCAGATTAAGTTTAGGAGATGGGAAGAAGGAGAGTGTAGGTTAAGAATGTTACATGGCAACATCACCTATTTACAAAAGAGTCTGTGTATGTAGCATTGGAATTGGTGGTTGTTTTAATCATCCTCTAGACTTTTAAATAGAGAAATTTTTTAAAAATTGCATACAAAAAATGCAATCTCTAGAGAGTAACAATATCAAAGTATTACACTAAAATTGTAGAGAACTTGTATCTTTAAG
The DNA here is from genome assembly GCF_041296265.1 of Equus caballus. Taxonomy (NCBI): domain Eukaryota; kingdom Metazoa; phylum Chordata; class Mammalia; order Perissodactyla; family Equidae; genus Equus; species Equus caballus. Next base: position 114,201,557 of record NC_091685.1, on the reverse strand, counting down.
ATATCTTAGTTTTATTTATATTTTGGTGTTTACCTGTTTTAACATAACAATGTTAGCGTCTGTGATAAATTCTAGATATGAGGCTCCCAGCAAGCCTTTTTCTGTACATTTTAATCTTTAAAAAAATAAAAATTAGTCATATTCTACTGTTCATTTTGATGAAATGGGTTAGTTTTTTATTAGCAGTTTGAAATGAGTTACTATTTTTCATTAAATTGAAATTTTCTTGCATGATTTCAACTATCTCCAAATAGTTAAATTCTATGCTCAGTGTCACTATTCTGTCAACCACCAAAAAGGTGGCCAGCAATTAAATATGTCAGCCAGAGAACAGTACTCGCCAGTACCATAAAGGAGTATTTGAAAAGGGAGAATCCTAAGTTGTTTTTTTTCAAGATTGGGTAGAAAATGATGGACTAACCCTCTGCTCCCTACCGTATTTCTTCTTTTCCTGGAAGTGTCCATTGATTCTAGCTCAGCTGTCTGACACCTTTAGAAATGCCAAAATTTCACACTCCAGTTGCTAAACAATTAAGAATTTAGAAGGAATGTTGAATGGATTTTCCATTGACCTGAAAAGCAGCTAAAACTTTCAAAATCTGAAAAAATATGATAGCCTTTTTAGAACAGCAGAAAGACTGGCATTTTTTTCCACCCACATTTGTATACAAGAAAAATGGAATAAAGGAGAAAGAAAACTAAAACAGAAAGTAAAAGAGCGAAAATAACATTTTTTGACAGACTACTAAATGCCATGCACTGTATTCACTGCTTTATAAAGGCTAGTTAATACGTATATTTTAAATATCATTTTATTTTCATAATTATCCTGAGAGGAAGGTATTATAAACAATCTCCATTTTGCGTAAGAAAATTGAGCCTCAGAAAACTAAGGTGATTAGCTTAATTCTGGCTCCAAAGGGGAAGAATTTGGTGAGTCTGGCTCTAAAATATATGCTTTAAGAACTCATGGTTCATAACTTCACTTTCAGAATAAAATTCAGCCTTAAACTCCTTTATTATGTCAAGACAAAATAATTTTTAAAAAACTCCGTTATCTTCATTTTGAGCAAATACCACTATAAATTGAGTAATTTTAGAGTCACCCTCCAAAGTCATTCAAGCACTCACGATGAGAGAAAGCTGAACTTTCAGACTGTGTTGAAAGTGAACTAAATAGAACAAGCAACAGACATGTTTAATTTTGAAATTAGAGAAACACAAAAGTGCACTCTGATTAAACCTACTCGTTTCTGCTCAGCATTGTGCACCCTTTGATCTCTGTAACCTTCCTTTTCTTTCCCCTGTAAAGCCAAAGAAGAGGAAATAAAGAGGAAAGGAATGCATGACACTAATAAATTATAAAGCTGAAAGAAATCACCTAGTGTGATAACACACCAAAGCCATTCCTTTAAATGAAAATATTTTCTACTTTTCAAAACTTTAGAGGAAACTCTCTCAATTTCCATTATACTATTCAACAGACTTCCAGGTCATGAAATTATATCTCCCATTTTATTTAAGCCAATTTCCTGGTGATCAGTGGGCCAACTGTTCTCCAGAAGATAACTAGAGCTACATTAATAACTAGAGCTATGGTAAGAAGATCATTCTTGGGGCTGGCCCGGTGGCACAGCGGTTAAGTTCGCAGGTTCTGCTTCGGCAGCCTTGGGTTCGCTGGTTCGGATCCCGGGTGCGGGCATGGCACCACTTGGCAAGCCATGCTGTGGTAGGCATCCCACATTTAAAGTAGAGGAAGATGGGCACAGATGTTAGCTCAGGGCCAGTCTGCCTCAGCAAAAAGAGGAGGAGTGGTGGCAGCAGTTAGCTCAGGGCTAATCTTCCTAAAAAAAAAAATCATTCTTGGATTTTAACTCTCCACTCCTTTCAATCATTTCTCAAAGTATTTTCCATTTCTTAACTCACTGTTTGAAAGGACTTGGTAATTAAAAATAACTAATTATTGGTTAGTATAGAATCAAGGCAGATATCGACAATAATATTTAGTCAAAATGACCATTTGTTGCATTCATTTAAAACTTTACATTTTCTAAATAGACCCATTTATAAACGTTTTAGCAGCTTGGAAATGGAGTGAGCCAAATAGTCTCACAAAGGCCAATGTGGAGCAAAATGTCCAGTTGTGAATATGAAAAGAACATCCTGAACTTTCCAGCTCAGGGCACAGCTGTACCAGCAGACTTATTAATTCTGGAATTTCCTCACTCTGCTGCTTATGCAAGATAAAACGTACGTGACATCATTGCAGTTTCTCAGCCACACTGCTTTTTATTAAGCTTAGGAAAATATTGCTTTGAATGCCCCTTTTCTTGTGAAAAATACTTTCGACCTCCACAAGCTTTCTTACGTAGGCAGAAGGGCAGTTCATTTTCTGTGAACGGGGGAAGAATGACAGGCTTTTGCCAAAAGAACAAGCAAGGGGAATCCATTCCAAACTAACCGATCAAAGCACTTCACAAACATACCAAAGAATTTTTAGAAAATTTTGATGCTTAAAAAAGTTAAACTTCCAAGAACTAAGAAAAAAATAAGTATAATTGTATAAGGGTTTTAATGGCTTAAGCTGAAGTGTTATTAGATAAATAAAAGGGTGTGCCCCTATTTGAATTCCTTAAATAGAAGAGCTAGACTTCAACCCAGGATAAAAACTTTCCCTGGCCTCTCAATACAGTGTGATTTCAATAGGAAGATTCGATACCTAGGGGCAAAGAGGAAAAAAAGCTTTTTCTAAGAGGTTATAGTTCAGATACAAAAGAATGTGCTTAATATTCTGTATTGTGTACTATTTTGAAACACACATTTGCCAATGACAACTTAGGCAGTGTGGGAGATGGAGATGTTACCGGAAACAGGACCGGAAAAAGTCAGAGGGAAAAGAGATAAGCTCAATGTCATCCCCTATTTTAAAGCTGCTGATTGAAGAGTTAGCATAGAACGTGCAGCACTGGCAACGTACGTATAAAAGAACAAGGGGAAAAAAGAACGCTAGAATGAAGCAGGCTGAAAGGAAACTCAGGCGAGGCTGAGCAGAAGCTAATTGTGTTTCTCTACAGTTTCTGCAGCCTTTCCCTCACCCTCTTTGAAATAGTTCTGTTCTACACATACACAGTTGTCTGATGTGAATTGTCGCTCAAATAAATACTCTCCTTACATTTTCTTTATCATCACTTACTTGCAAACAACATATAAAAGCAGGCGTATTTAAAGATAACAGCTATCTGCTGATCTACCATAAATCGGTGATAGAATCTCAAGCAATTTACTCGGTCTGTCACAGTTTTCTCCAGCTTTTATGTGGCTCAAATGTCATCTCTGCCTGACCTTCCTTGACCACCCTTATTTAAGACTTCTACCTTATTTAGCACTTCTAACCCCTTATTGTACTTTCACTTTTCTTTATAGCACTTATCACTTCCTAATACAATGTGTTAGTCTGGATCCTCTGAGAAGCAGATGCCAGCCAACATGCAGTTAAACCTGTAAGAATTTTATTAGGAAAACTGCCCACGTGAGAGAAAATGGGGAAGAAGTCAAGAAAGGCTGGGAGGGCTAAGAGGCCTGAAATAGAAGTGCATGGATGTGGTCTAGACTGCTGTGCAGTATAGGGAAGATCTGGCAAGGCTGTTACGGGATCCTTGAGCCAAAGTCACCTGCAGGAGAGGTCCCGTGTACACCACAAACAGGCCTGCCGTCGTGTCACTGTCACGGTCAGTCATCGGCTAGGAGCAGACTGTGGACGAATGCAGTGATGGAGGTCTAAGAGCCGCAGAACTGGGCCCCTCCGGTAGCTAAGAAGCAAGGAGCATTCTTATGGCCGCCACACATAACAGACATATTTATTCCTTTATTGTTCTTCTCGCCCACCAGAATGAACACTCTCTGAGGTCAGGGACTTTGAATTTGTTATTAACTGCTATATCCTCTGTGCCTGGTACATAGTAAAGAACAATAAAAATTTGTTAAATAAATAAATGTATTTGGATTATGGAGATAATACTAGTCTCTATCTTAAAAATGATGCATCATAAAGACTATTACCCAATACATGGTGAATGCTCGATAAATGTTAGCTATTCTTATTAATAAAATAAAAAATTATCAAGATCACACAATAAGAAAGCAAAAGCATTTAGAACTAAGTTATATTAGAAGTTACACTGAAACTACTTTGGAATAAATATATTTGGTCCTGATTTGGAACTAATATATATTGGAGCAATGGGTATATTAAATGTACACATAATCAGAAACAGTAAAATGGCCTGACTACTTTTTAAGATAAACAGTCTCCAGACTGAAAATTGCAATTGAGACAGCCTTTTTAGGATCTTCCTAAAATGGTCTTGTTTCTTGTGAGCACTCACATGTTTTGTATGTCACTTGAGAATTTTAAAAAATCAATATGGTGGACCCTTTTCTTGATCAGTATACCCTATGTCTTCAGAAAATACATTACACAATCAGAAGGGAGTTCCCCTGGGACTGATGGTGCAGAACCCTTCCTCTTTTTTTTCTCTTTTTCCATTTGAAACGGCTTTTCATATAAATACCTGTTTGGAATGTTTCCAATCAGCAAGCATACTGCACCTGGATTCTTACACTTTGGCACAATCATCTCTAGAGTATAATGAATAAAAACACTCACTCCCATGTCCCTTTCTCTGGGGAGTTTCCAACTAGCTTAAAGAAATTAGGCTTCTGGAAGTCATAACCAGGGAGAGGAGGTGATTCCTCTATGAGCTGATGCTAAAATAAGGAAAAGTTCACCTAAATACAATCAACCTAGAATAGCTTTTTCTTCTTTTCCACCTTACCTTGAAAAAGCAAGCAAGAATACTTTCTAATTTCCATTCTCAAGCTTAATTTTTAAACTCAGTTCCTAATATCCATTTTACCTTAATTTTACCCATGTGAAAAATTGGAGCTAAGGAAGATTCCACAACATAGTCGATTTGCCTCAGGTCCCGCCTCCTGGACAAGGCTTTCTTCTGGGCCGTACAGCACTCCAGACTCAGCCTCTACTTTGGAACATAAAGTCAAATGTGAACATGGACTACGATTATTTAAGAAACATATTCTTTACTTCTGATACTCAGAGATGTGAACATAGTATATGATTAATTACAGTAAGTTTCCTCACAAACTCATCAAAACCTATTAAAAACACATTAAACTTATTATAATGCTATAGAGTGAATGTGTGTGCCCCTCTAAAACTCATATGTTGAAATCCTAACCCCAACATGATGGTATTAGGAGGTGGGGTCTTTGAGAGGTGATTAGATCATAAGAAGGGAACCCTAATGAATGGGATTAGTGCCCTCATAAAAGAGACCCCAGAGAGATCCTTCATCCCTTGCCCCATGTGAGGACACAGTGAGATGACAGCCATCTATGAATCAGGAAGAGGGCTCTCACCAGACACCAAATCTGCCAGCGACTTGATCTTGGACTTCCCAGCTTCCGGAACTGTGAGAAATAAATTTCTGTTGTTTATAAGCCACCCAAGATATGGTACTCTGTTCTCGTAGCCTGAATAGACTGACACATAGCTACACAGCAAAATCATCATGTTTTCAGATGCATATATGTATAAATGTATCGATTATGGTTAATGATCACAATGATCAGAATGCATTAGACTATGACATTTGTACAGTTTCATACCCTGATGTTTCCTTAAATGTCTTCTTGTTGGCATAGCAAAGAATATTAATAATTTAGATAGGGTAATAATAAGAAGAAAAGAACAAGTTATTATTTTGCCAAATACAAACTACTACTATTTTATTAATAGCATAATAAAACACTCTCTTTGGTTTAAACAACCATTTGCTTAGAATCAAAAAATTTTAGAATTAGATACTATCTTGAAATATTCTAGATCAATTCCTTCATTCACAAAATGGAAACTTACATCAGAAAAGTTAAGAAACCATGGGCCAGCCTGGTGGCGCAGCGGTTAAGTTTGCATGTTTCGCTTCTTGGCTGCCTGGGGTTTGCTGGTTAGGATCCGGGTGCGGACATGGCACCGCTTGGCAAAAGCCATGCTGTGGTAGGCGTCCCACATATAAAGTAGAGGAAGATGGGCATGGATGTTAGCTCAGGACCAGTCTTCCTCCGCAAAAAGGGGAGGATTGGCAGTAGTTAGCTCAGGGCTAATCTTCCAAAAAAAAAGAAAAGTTAGGAAACCAGCCCAATCTAACATTGCAGATCTGAAATTAGGACCCAAGAATCCTGCTTCTGCTCTAACACTCCTAACACTGTCTTGTTCTCTCTGCTATCTAAGTTGAGAACACAATCATCCACATGGGTACCTTCCACACACCTTCTGGTGACCCACTGTAACTGATTCCATATTTATCTATATCTACATAGATATAGCCTTATAGAACTTATATACCTCATTTATTAACCATAGAGAAATAAAACTGAATGGGGGAATGTTAGTAAAATGTGGAGCCAGAAAGTAAAGGCCTTTTTTACAAGGCCAGGAAGTTTTAATATTACCAGTAAAAATATGTTAATGTGACAATATGGAACCAAAATAAATATTCTTTTCTAACTGGAAGGAAGTAAACTTCCAGACCGTATTAAAGAAAAGAGGAAACATTGCTTTTTTCAGTAAAAACCTCTTGTCTTTCCAACCGTAGTTGTGTTCTGTTAGGGGGTCTAGAAATCATTTTAGTTGGTTATGATCAGCAGCTTTTCAAATGAGATAGAAGTAAATGAAATAAAATATCAGAGTACATCATTCATGGCAATAGCATTGTTTCATGAAACTTCTGATTCGTTTTATATATGTCCAGGTGAGCTGGATCACAATGAAAATTTACTGCTCACTGTCGGCTGCAGTCTCAAATGATTGAAACCTACTGTTCTACCTCCGGCTAGTTCCTGTTTGAAAATGAAATGTCAGCACTGGTTTTAGCAACCAAAATGGCTTCTCTCCATCACGTTAAAACAATTATAACTAATTTGATAAAGACAGTTCTTCAGAATTACAAGAATTTGCAACAGCAGCAGAACAAAACTTGTAGAAAACAATTTAATCAGAAAACTACTTTTTAAATTGTACAAAAACGGCTTGAACACACATTCCAGGAGTATTATTTGCTAATAGTTAGTTTGTTTTTTTCCCCAGTACAATTTAAGCTTTAGGGCTTGTTTTATACATAAGAGAATGAAAGACTCAAGAGACTAACAGTTAAGAATTAGAAATAAATTCAATACTCTAGAATTTCTGCCTTTATATACAGTATTTCTATAATTCTTAGAAGTATTTCTATCACTGAATATTTTCCAACAATTTTATTATTCTATTAAAAAATAAGCCTTACTTCCCTCTTTTCTTTTGACTGTGAAGTGAATTTCAACAAGGAAGTTCAACTTGAAAACACTGGTGCCCTGAATATTTTTGTCCTCTTTATAAAGAAATGTGCTCTCCAGAGCAACTTCCTTTGGTTTGGAGCTTCAGCCAATGTGCTATGAGCAAAAGACACAGTGCTACTTCACTGTTGTATTTCTTAATGAACTACTTTGAAAACCAGTCAATCCGAGATGTAAAGTTGTATGTGTGGGTGTGTGTCTGTGTACACATGTCACAGAGGCTTCGATTTGTTAGGTTCCGGAGGGCTGGAAAAATAAGTTTGGTAAATTTCCAAACACCTTGGGTGTTTTTCATAAAGTCAGAGTACTACCACGGATATGACAATTCAGAAAAAGAAAATCTTCACTTGTGAAATGCTGTTGATTTCCTCCTTATGTTCCTTTTGCCTTCCAGAAGTGTACAAATATGCCAAATATGTTGATTACCAATACTGGAACATAGAAGAAATTTTACTGCACTTTAAGAAGCAAAAGAGGACTATCTCCTATGACACTTCAGAATATTCAGGGGAAACATTACACACCAGGCAAATTCCACGAGTTCAGGAACTGGATTGCAGTCCCGGGTCTACCAGTGTCTAGCATGAGCTCGGGTAAATTTACTTCCCTGAGCTGAAGTTTTCTCGTCTGCACAGCGAGGGATTTTAACAAACTAACCTCTGAGATCCTTTCTACCTCTCAGATTCTACAGAATCTTACACATAAAACATGTCATAAAACTTGTTTTATAAAAAATTAAAGAGAAATGATATCTATGCACAAAAATCCTAGTGAATGGCTTTATGACAAAATCTCTAGATATTTTTGATCTTTACTTCTGAATCTATTAGTCCAGTACATACTGCCTTCCATCATTTCTGCTTACTCTACTGCATTTTCATGCCTGCAACCAGGCAGCATACTCAACTGATATGTTCTTTTATTTAGTCATTCAGCTTATGTTGATTGAGGGCCTCCTGTGGGCCAGACACTGTGCTAGGTACCTCACTTTCATTGTCTCTAAAACAAGGATATTAATAATATCTAAATATTAATATTTTAGGGTTGTTGGGAAAGTTAAAATAACCTGCATAAAGCACTTAGCTCCTGATACGTATTTGGAATTAAATAACAACTGGGAAAAGGCCCCTTCATTTCAGAGCTTCAGCATTTAGAACCCTGTGGTCCAAGCCCTTCGTTTATGGATTAGGAAAGAGAGGTTAAGAGAGGTAAACTGACCTGCCCACGGCCACACAGCCACTTGTTAAGAGCAAGAGAGTTTCCTAATTCTGCATCCAGTGTTCTTTCTATCATATCATGTTGCTTCTGAACACAAGCAATTCCACTATCTGTTTCTGTCATTCTTTCTTTCAGATTACAAAACATTGCCAGGAAAAGAAAAATTACAAATAGATGCCCATATGGGGTTGATAATCCTACTAATCCTGTTAACAGCAATCCAGTTAGGCATTGGCTAGGATACCCTGCTACACACAGACGAGGACACTAAGGTTTGGAGAAGAGAGTTACTGCTCAAGTTCACAGAAACAATAAATGGTAAGGTCAGGATTTGAACCCAGCACTGTCCAGGTCTAAAGGCCCCACTTTGCTATGGTACCCCATTGCCCTTAAACATGGTCTCTTCTTGGCTTTTAGACAATCTAACGCTGCCACTAGGCTTAACTTGGGCTACAGCTGGAGCTGAATGTCAAGAATCCAGCTTTCTTCAACGTTTTCCTCAACGATTTAGCTAAAGACAAAGTAGCTATCATTAATTTTGGCAAAACAAAAATCTAGGAAGAATAGTGAATCTTATGAGATATGGACTAAAACATCAAAACCTAAAAGGATGTTTTAAAGAAATGAAGTAAACGGATGGCGAAGTTGTTTATGTTCTGAGGTAGTATAAGCATTTGCGTCCTAAAAAACTAGTGGCGTTAAATTTGGGAAACCCGGCTCCACGTCAATTCATAAAAACAAATCAATCAAATAAGAAATTCAGTATTTTGGACATAAACTTATATTGGATAACAAAGTGACATAGCTGCAAAATAAGTTAAAACAATCTTACTTAAACTGCCCTGATGAAAACAGTGTTTGAACCAAGAGAGGAAATAATTGCCCCAAACCATAATCAGGCTAATTGCAAAAATCTGTTTTTATTTTTGGGGACCACGTTTTCTCAGAAGTTGACAACAAAAGTGCATCCTGAATTCAGTGACATGGGTGGTATATGAAGCCTGTTGCTGCATTTTCCAGGGACGTGTTGATGAGACCTTTGTCAGTGAACACAGATAAGCCTCCTTAGATGAAGGCCCATGTGGGGAAAAGCATTTCAGATGATGACAGAAAAATGTTTTCCTGTTACTGATAACTTAAACCTCATATCCACTTTTTATTTTAGATCAGAGCCAAACAAGTTTAAGCTACAGGCTCATGCACATTTCTGTCCTTTTGCTCATTTTTTACGTTCTACTCATTTTAATTTCCTATAGCTCTGATTCTTTTTCTTATTTGTATTTGACCACTGCCTTATATTATATACTGGAATTCACTTTATCTTATTTTTAGAATTTACTTTAAATCCACTTTAGGAAGAGGGGAACTATAATAAAGGAATGAATGAATCAGTTAATTAGTTTAATATTTTCTAGACCTTCAAAAAATTGTTGGCAGAATTAAATATTTTTAGCTTGAAAATACAAAAGATGTTTTCAAAGTTAAACAGTGTTTATGGAAAACAGAATATAGACTTCTGTTGCTGCAAAGGACACAAATAAGACCAGCGTGTGGAAATTACTAGGAGACCGATTTCAACTCATTGTGATGAAAATTTCTTAACAGTTAAGGAAGTCTTAGAAAGGAATAGGCTGCCCGACAAAGCATCAGGTTTTCTATCACTGTCACCATATTTGAACAGAGGCTGGACAAGCACTAGCAGGGATGGTCATTTAGTGAGTGGGAGGCTGGCCCAGCTGAACTCTAAAGCTGCCTGCATCTTTGACATTGTAATAAAATACACATCACAGCAACAAAAACAGCATATACATCCTTGGAGCATCACATTATCATTTATGACAATAGTATTGGTAATCATAATAACAGCACTAATGGCCATAATAACACAGTATAAGACTTTATAGTTGCTTTTATCTGGGGCATTATCAAAAGGCATCATATATAAGTATTATTTCTCATCCTAATTTTACAGATAAGAAAATTAGAATGTTTCAAAAGGAAATAACATACGAGGGCAATGGAATTGCCTAGGCTGACAATAAGTCAGCAAAAATTAAGGACGCCACTGGTTAAACTCTTAAGTGGGATTAACCAGCAAATGTTGACTCAGATATAGCAGAGGTTTAGAAAGATTGGGATGTATGGCCAGTAAAGTTTCAGCTAAGGAAGGGCTGACTAAGATGCCGTGGATATTGAATTTGATCTTCTGATGTTTAACAAAAAGTCATGCTGCAGAGCTTAGAGGACTCCGTTGAAACTTCAACTCCTGAATTCCATATTTTATAGGAGGATAAAGGACACTCAGGGACTCTCCTTCCCTCTCCCTCTTCCCTTCATATCTGCTTTATTCTTTCAGATCAGCTACTCTCAAAAGGCAAGGTACATCGCCACAAGCAGCT